>NC_141105.1:15269999-15314999 GCF_041138505.1 Cibotium barometz | reverse complement strand
CTCTCTCTCTCTCTCTCTCTCTCTCTCTCCTTGTCCCATCCTCCCTATACATAATCTCTTCATCCAGATGTTATTGCATGTGAATGTGATTGCATCTAGATGTTATTATATGTGCATGTGATTGCATCTAGATGTTATTATATGTGCATGTAATTGCATGGTACTCCATGCCCTTTGAACGTGACTTCATAGCATTTAAAGACTTTGCATGTGAGAGACGGCATATCTTTGCATGTGAGTACAATTAACAAGGTGAATAATTTCAAGATTATTACATACAAGCTATCTACAATGCCTTGCGTAAGAAGCAATGAAGAATGTAAATTTATTAAGGTTGATAATTTTTCAATTATTGACAAAGATCATGGCCTAATTCTTTGAGAGGAAGAGAGAGAGAGAGAGAGAGAGAGAGAGAGAGACAGAGAGAGAGAGAGATATGAACATGACGCTGCTATTCAAAACATACAATAAACTTAAAAATAAACTTAAAATCTGATATAATTAACCATAACAACAACAAATCCATAATTAATACAAAGACATGGCGATCTAGAGTTGAAGCTGCTTTATTCCAAAAAAAGGTTATTACATGGGCTATTGCAATCTAACATCATTGGTTAAAATTGGTTAAAATTGAAAACATCATTGGTTAAAATTGAAAACATACTATAACTACTTATGGATCCTACACCTATACTCTATTTTGGGATACTTTATTCTTCAAATCCTCCTGTAAGGGTTCCTCCGCCTCTAACATCATTGGTTAAAATTGAAAACATACTATAACTACCTATGGATCCTACACCTATACTCTATTTTGGGATACTTTATTCTTCAAATCCTCCTGTAAGGGATCCTACACCTATACTCTATTTTGGGATACTTTATTCTTCAAATCCTCCTGTAAGGGTTCCTCCGCCTCTTCTACAATATATCCGAAACTTTGCCAAGTAGTGTGGCGCTTCCAATCTTCATGTTCCACATGAACAAATCTCCAAAATCAATAGGCTCATTCGCTAGCATCTTTGTCCAAAGATTGCGGGCCTCTGCCATGATTCTATGATATTCTCTTGCATCTCCACCCGTTTCGTTGCATAAATCTTTGCAAACCCTTTCCAGGGTTTCCTTCAAAGTATACCTAGGGCCATTAGAAGAAGCCATTAGAGATGAACAAAGGTACTTGATGGTCTTGAGGGTTGTAAGAAAGAGAACAATAGAGAGGGAGAGATACAATGAGAGGGCGAGGGAGGCAATGAGAGGGAGAGGAAGGCAACAAGATTTGGAAGTGAGGATTATAGTAAGAGGCAGGGGTCAAATTTATAGAACAAAGCAAAAAGCTACTTTGCATGGTTACCCACTAAATTTAGAAAAGTAGATGCTTAGCTTTTTCCTAAATTTAGAAAAGTACATGCATGGCTTTTCCCTAAATTTAGAAAAGCAGACGCATGTCTATCCACTTTTTTTTTAAAAGTAGATGAATGGAATGAACATATTCAAGACATTGACATATAACCATGCTAAAACATTTTTAAAAAAATGAAAAAGTAAATAGTCGGACATTTTATTATTTCAACATGAAGGATCTTTTCAAAACTATAGTACAATGTCATGAACAGTACTAGGTCCTTTTCACATTGTTCTCTTGCTGCTAAACATTCTCATTAGGTCCTTCTTTTTAGAGTGGGTTGATGTATAAACATATTATGGTTCGCATCTAACCCAAAGATACGCAAATATACAAAGTAAAGGTGCTTGCATGCACAATATGGTCGCCCAGCACCTACCTTGATTTGAAAATCGAGACATGTGCATGATGGGTTCTTTCCCATAGTCACCCGGTATTTTTCATTGCGCACTAGTGATTCCTCAATCTCAATTACAAAAACTTCCATTTGCCCAACTTTAATGACCAAATGCTCAAAGACCGTAGCTGTACTTGAGACTACCGAATCTATTCGCTTGGCTGCCATATCTGATATGCAACTTATGTGCCTTGTTGGCCATTGGCCCACATCATTTGCTTCTTGACGTTGTCCCTTTTGCAACACAAACCCGCCAGTCTCCAATTCTCGAATCTCATCCATAGTCAGGTTTGTACCTCGTCCCATTGGCCAAACAACCAGGGGTCTAGCAGGTGATTGACAAATGGTGTTGCATACTCTCCAAGTATGATCCACGCTGTTGTTATAAAACCACATGAGATGATGCCTTTGCTCCCTAGACCATCTCATGCCATAGAAAGAAGAAGCTGGAACACCTTGCTCGCAATTCTTGATACTCTTTTTACACTTGCCATCTTGGCCCCTAACTATCATTGGAAAGCTACCTTGCTGTGTAGAGATGTTCGACGTATAGCCCACATTTTGAATCATGTATGTCACTCTCCACAATTTCCTGCAGCTCTGCTTCACTTGTCTCTCCCTCTGCATTTTTTTGACCTGTGGTGGTTAAAGGAATAGGGGGTGGAAAGCTTAATCTCCTACCTTGTTTCTTACGTGGCTGGTTTTCTGTGATATACTCTGGACGATGTGATGAGTTATCTTCCTCAAGATTTATGACTATGGGTTTTCAACGCTAGCTAACAGTAATGTTATCACCAAAAAAGTTTGGTTGCACGTGCATTGGTATGCCACTCACTACTGCTTCCCCCACCAATCTGCTAGTGCGACAGACTTAGAGCTTTTGATGTTTTGGCCTTCTCCATCAACTTTGTTATTGTAGGGCCTGCTTCATGATATTTACCTCCATGAATACATGTATCCTTCTTTGTGGATTGTAAGAGGGCATTGGTGAGGTCTGAAACAGCTGCATCATATAAAGAGATGGTTCCCCCGAAACCCTGTCCTGCTAACCAACTTGCATGCTTCGTTTCTGCTAGATAAGTGGTCGGTATGTACGGTACACAAGCATCATCAACATCCTACAGCAAGAAACTAGGTTAATTACATCACCCAATCGCATTCTATAACCAAATAGTTAAGTTGATAATTTAGATTCAAAATACAAGCTATTCTTTTCAAGAACCAAGAAAACAATACTTACCTCTACAAGATGTTTCCTCCAATGGGGATATCTATTATGCCACCAACTAAGCCAACAATTCATGGCTGGTAAGTTTGTATCAGCAACTTTACCATTCATCCACCATGATCTAATGTGTCTGTATTTTAAAAATGCCTCTTCCTCACTCAATGCACAACACCACTGACGACGACATAGTCTCTTGTGCTCTTCCTGAAAATTCCTAACTGCATATTGTACTGTATGGATGTTCAAGCTTTGTTCCCAAATGAAAAAGACATGAACGCTCACGACCTTCCAGTATATTCTCTAGTCCATTGTTATAGATAGTCCTAACTGCCCTCTAGTTGGCTCTAGCCTCATCAGCCATAAAGCCAAAAAAATTAGCTTGGAGAAGCCTTTTTAGACCACAACATTGTTAATCATCTCCCAGAAAAGCACTTGTGCCATTGTGTCCTCTTTCATTTCACAAGTTGCAATTGTCATGAGCTCTTGTAGGCTGCACGTCATCATACGACAATTGGCAAAGTACTAAAATCAAAATCAAAATTTTCCAAGAATTTAGCACTATCTTGGATCATCTACATATGCAACCATTGTTGTCCATCCTTACACATGCCTGACATGATCAAAACAAACCCAAGCCTTCCACAAATCCCCGTCTCCTATTTGGCACATACGGTTCACTATATCTAAACCCACCAATGCAGGCCTTGTGGTTGACATTTTAAACACATAACACCGGTTTGACTCATCCAAAGCTTGCCTAGGAAAACGACTACCATGGAAGAACTCAAAAGCACATTGTCTCTTCAATTCTAGAATACTTGACTATGCTCCTTGCACTGAACTGTTGATCCTAGAAGTACACACCATCTTCTTGAATATACGAATTAGGGGATGCATGTGTTCTAATAATAGTGACAACTCCATGTTGCTAATATTTGATTCATTCTTCATATGCTTCCTGACAACTGCATCCAATACGAGTTGTTTAGTGATATCCATTTGTACCTTCGTTGGACCACTTGTAGCAACCTCTGAAACTGCCCCTTGCACAAGTTCTCTTATCTTTTGCAATGCCTGCCTTGATTTGCCCCTTTACACCTCATGCAAATGTTCCCCTTGATGTATCATTAATCTCGACATATGTGGATCAGTAGGCATACAATAGTACATCGTAGCACTACACATTCTTCTATATACAGGTTTGTTCTTGCAATAGAAACAAGCTAGTGATCCATATCCATCCGTTGTTAAGCCCAAAGAGGGAAGTTTCTATGTGAGTTTTCCTATTATGTGAAAAATTACAAAGTTCTAATAAATACTCTTATAAATCAAAGTTTACTAATAAGCCAAGAAGACAATACGCGAAACAAACACCAAGGCACGTAAGATACAGTTGAAGAATGAACTTCATACTGTGGAGAAAAAGAGCATGTCTGTGAATGACTATGCGCTGAAGATAAAGGGTATTGTGGAATCCCTTGCATCTATTGGTGTGTCAGTAGATGATGATGACAAGGTGGAAGTCTGTCTACGTGGTCTCGGGCCACAATACAAGGCGTTCAAGACGTCCATTCAGACTCGGGAAAACATTCCCAACTTTACAGATTTGGTGTCTATGCTGATTATCGAAGAGAAGAGCTTGGGTGAAGACCAACAATCTTCACAAAGCTTAAACAGTTCAGAGCAACAGGCCTTCTACACGAGTTCAGGAAGAGGACGAGGTAGAGGAGGCCGTGGACGCGGTCAAGGAGGTGGCCGAACAGGTAATCAAAATTATGGCCAGCAGCAGCAGCAGCAGCAACAACAGTCCCAGAATCAACAACAACAACAACAACACGCAGGTGGAAGAGGCAAATTCAGAGGCAGGGGGAGTCAAAGAGGCCGTGGAAATTGGCAAAGGCAATATAATGATGCACGTGAATGCTATTATTGTGGTAAGCCTGGACATGTGCAGTCAGAATGTTATAAGAAGCAGGCTGACATGCAAAATGGGAAAGTGCAGCAAAACAACTATACATCCTCAAGCAGAAATAATGAGGATAATGAAAGGTTGTTTGTTATGCAGCATGTCGTGAATGCCATGTCTGAAAATGTTGATGCAGCACAAAAAGATAATGTATGGTATGTGGATTCAGGCGCTTCGAACCACATGACGAGTCATGGGGAGTGGTTCAAGGAGATGAAAAACCCGGAAAGACCAAGTTTTGTGGAAACAGGGGATGACACTGCTCATCCAATTGCCCACATTGGAGATGTGCCATTGTCTATGTAGGATGGCAAAGTGAAGTACCTTGCAGATGTACTTCATGTACCGAACATAACAAAGAATCTGGTTTCAGTTGGCCAGATGATTGAGCAGGGTTTGCAGTCGGTTTAACCCTGATGGATGTTATGTTGAAGATTTTAAAGACAAGTGCAGGTTGGTTGCAAAAGGCAACAGAGTGGGCAGAATGTTTACGTTGGATGTAGACATGCCTGAGATGAGTGCTGCGATGTTTGCAAATGATTCAGGAGTTGTTGCAGACACAGACATATGGCATAAAAGAATTGGACATGTAAATGTGCAGAGATTGAAGTCTATGCAGACAAAAGGAATTGTGACAGGGCTGCCAAAATTTAAAGTGGAAGGTATGCAGAAAATATGTGAAGCATGCCAATTTGGGAAGCAAACAAAGCATGTGTTTCCACGTAACAGATATGTGAGCAGAAATGCACTAGATGTTGTGCATTCAGATGTATGGGGTCCTACGAAGACCGTGTCTATGGGAGGCTGCAGATACTATGTCACTTTCATTGATGACCACACAAGGAAAGTGTGGGTATATTTCATGAAAGAGAAGAGTGAGGTGTTCACTCACTTTCAGAATTTCAGAGTTTTGGTTGAAAAGCAAACAGGGAAATATGTAAAGTGCCTAAGGTCAGATGGAGGGGGAGAGTACTTCTCCAATGAGTTCTCTGAATTTTTGAAAAAGAATGGTATTCGGAGACAGTTTACATGCAGATACACTCCGCAGCAAAATGGAGTTGCTGAGCGGAAAAACAGGCACATTGCTGAGATTGCGCGAGCATTGATGGAAGAGAAGAATATGCCACATTGCTATTGGGCTGAGGCTATTTCTACAGCAGTATACATCATGAACAGGACTCCAACTGCAGCCATACATGATGTAACTCCAGAGGAGAGGTTTACTGGCAGAAAACCAGATTTGTCTCATCTGAAAGTTTTTGGATGCATTGCATATGTGCATGTGCCAGATGAGCTGAGAACTAAGCTGGATCCGAAAGCTGAAAAATGTGTGTTTATTGGATATTCCCTTGAGCAAAAGGGATACAGGTGTTATAACCCTGCTACACGTGAGTTGAGGGTAAGCAGGGATGTTGTATTTGATGAGATGAGCAGCTGGTATGCTGCTGAAAAAGAAGCTGTTGGGCCTGATTTGAGTGGAAGTGTGGTTGCACAGAATGCAGGTCAGCAATCACAATCTTTGAGTGGACCAGGAGAGTCCTCATCTAGTGGGTCTGTTGATAGACCATGGAGTGGCAGGCTGCGTCATAATACCAGCCCTGCAAATGTGATTACTACATCACGTAAAGGAAAAGAGAAAGTGGTTGAGCCCCTTGGTATGCCTGACATTTCTGCAGGGCATTCTCATGTTGATGGAGAGTCTAGTGGCTTTAGGCTATTGGAAATGTGTGTTGGGAGAAAGCTATGGATGAGGAGATGGATGCACTATATGGAAATGAAACTTGGGATTTAGTGCAATTGCCAGAAGGCAAGAAAGCCATTGGATGCAAGTGGGTGTACAAAGTTAAACATAACAGTGATGGAAGCATAAACAGGTACAAGGCTAGATTGGTAGCCAAAGGATATGCGCAGACATATGGGATTGATTATGAGGAAACTTTCAGCCCAGTTGCCAAGATGGCAACGGTGAGAGTTGTGATAGCAGTGGCTGCGTCAAAGCAATGGTCTTTACATCAGATGGATGTAAAGAATGCATTCTTGCATGGGGATTTGCAAGAAGAGGTGTATATGTTGCAGCCACCTGGTTATGAGGATGTGAGCCACCCCGAGCATGTTTGCAGGTTGAAGAAAGCCTTGTATGGCTTAAAACAAGCACCAAGAGCATGGTCTGACAAGATTTCTGAATATCTTGTCACTATTGGCTTTCATGTAGCCAATGCAGATTTCTCGCTGTATGTGAGGCATGGTGATAGAGGAGTTGTGCTTGTTGTCATCTATGTAGATGACTTGATCATTACGGGGGACCATGATGCAGAGATCTTTGATGTAAAGATCTTGCTTAGACAGAAGTTTGAGATGAAGGATCTGGGGGAGCTCAGATATTTCTTGGGCATTGAGGTGATTAGGTCACCACATGGTATTGGATTACTACAGAGACAGTATGGCTTGGACATGTTGTCCAAGTATGGTATGACAGGCTGTAAGCCTATTTCTGTGCCATTGGATCAGAATGGCAAGTTGAGTGCAGATTCAGGAGAGATCTTGGAGGATCCTACTATGTACAGGAGCATAGTAGGAAGTTTGATCTACATGACGATCACCAGACCAGATTTGAGCTATGCTGTTGGGTTGGTGAGTCAGTTTATGCAGGTTCCACGGAAACCGCATTTGGATGCTGTGAGACGCATACTGAGGTATGTGAAGTCTACTTTACATTGTGGACTATTCTATGAGACTGGGACAGAGATATGTGTACATGGGTACACAGATGCTGATTGGGCTGGTAGTATCTCAGACAGAAGATCTACCAGTGGATTCATGTTTTCTTTGGGGAGTGCTGCTGTGACTTGGAGCAGCAAGAAGCAGCCTACGGTTTCTCTATCGAGTACGGAGGCCGAGTACAGAGGAGCTGCTATGGCAGCATGTGAGGTAGCTTGGTTGAGAAAGCTACTTGCAGATTTGGGTCTATCAGTGGATAGACAAGTTGTCATTTTTTGTGACAACATTAGTAGTATACAGTTGGCCAGGAACCCAGTCTTTCATGCTCGTACGAAGCACATAGAGGTCCACTACCACTTCGTCAGAGAGAAGGTCTTGGCAGGACACCTTGACCTTGTTTATGTCAGCACAGAGGATCAGGTAGCTGACATCTTCACCAAAGCATTAGGTACAGAGAAGCTCCGCAGATTCAGGGCTTCGCTTGGTGTACATGAGATGGAGTTGAGCTCGAGGGGGAGTGTTGAGATATCGAGCTCTAGTGAGGCGATGGACACTGATGACCCGCCTGGGGGATAGGCCCCGCACTTACACCACTGGCATGGTTGGTGAGATCTTGGGTGATATGCGGCCAGTGGGATGACAGGCTGTGTGACAGCCACTCTAGAGACTGGCATAGTTATAGCGCCAGCTCATTTAGTCGGGTTCACACTATAGAGAACCCGTGCATGTATTTGGTTGAGTACCTTTCATATAGTGTGTACTCTTATTCTTGTATATGGTGTGTTGAGTGTTGAGTAGAGAAGAAGAAGATTTCAGCCTCTCACCTTGTGTGTTCTCTATTAGGGTTTTGTGAGTGTGTGTGTGTGCTTGCAAGAGCTCAAGCTCTCTTCCCCCCTGCATCTTTTCAGGCAGCAGCAGCAGTAGGCGCAAGAAGGAGGACCAGTCGGCTGGAAGGAGGACCAGTCGGCTGTATTAAAATGCATTTACTGCATTTATGGCTGGCTTAGCAGTCAGCCAACATACCAAGTGTCTAAGACACATATAAAAAGCCAGCGTGCTCATCATTGAAGCCATTCATTCCATTAGGGAATGGGTCAATAGGAGTCCCATAGGGGGGACAAATTTTTGGGTGTGTTACCACCTTTTATGAAGACAGCCTAGGGCTATAGTAGAAGTACCTGTTTGTACCATATCAATATACTGAATTTCTAGCACTTCTCTCTCTCTCTACTCTCTCTCTATATCTGTGTTTTGCATCAGATAGTTTTCAAGAGGGCTGAAAGAAGACTCCCAGAGCTTCCGCGTGTTACATTGGTATCAGAGCATCAGGCTCAGCAAAGCTAAACACTGATTCGGTCCCATATGATGGTGCACAGGTCCAAGGTACAGGAAAAAGTACACGGATTCAAAGTCCAGGGCAAGGAACACAGAAGCAGGAAGAACTCCCAGGAGGTTTGTTTGGTGGTGTTCCACAGTGCCAGAGGGGATGGCAGTTCTGTGAGCCAAATAGGTTCTCAAGCAACGGTCCCAAGGGAGGTTGATCCTCCAAGGGTGATGTGAGAGTGCCAAACTCATTTCTCAGGAAAGAAGACCAAGACAGTGTTCAGAGTCAGAGCAGGAATGGATTGTGGACTAGAGGAAACCAGATGCATAGATCTTCATCAGAGACAGAGTGGTTTGGAGAACAGGCCGGGTTTTCAGAGAAAAAGGGTTGCCAGGGATGGATGATGACAGAGGGACTTCGGGACAAGATTGGGATGATGACAGTCATCCAAGAACAGGTTGGAATCCCGTCATCATCAAGTTTAGCAGAGGGGGATGTCATGTGCATCATAGATGCCATGGACATTCTAAGGGCTAGGTCCAGAAGAGGCAGCTAGATAAAGAGTATGAACCAGGTAGAAAACCAAGATAATAGAGCATAGAGCACCTGTGGCAGTGTAGACTGGAGACAGGCGTGGAGAGTAAGCTGAAGGTCTGTCGGCTACAGGAAAAGGGTTGCTGGCTGCACACAAGGCTGTCGGCGGCGGCGGCTGCTAACTGAAGTGGTCGGCTGAACCAGAGGACAGGGACAGCAAGCAGGCGCAAGAAGGAGGACCAGTCGGCTGTATTAAAACGCATTTACTGCATTTATGGCTAGCCGACTAGTAGTCGGCCAGCATACCAAGTGTCTAAGACACATATAAAAAGCCAGCGTGCTCATCATTGAAGCCATTCATTCCATTAGGGAATGAGTCCCATAGGGGGACAGATTTTTGGGCGTGTTACCACCTTTTATGAAGATAGCCTAGGGCTGTATAGTAGAAGTACCTTTTTATACCATATCAATATACTGAATTTCCAGCACTTCTCTCACTCTCTACTCTCTCTCTATATCTGCGTTTTGCATCAGATGGTTTTCAGGACAAGGGCTGAAAGAAGACTCCCAAAGCTTTCGCGTGTTACAATTATCTAAGAATTAGCTATGGAATAATCATTATATAGAAGTTAGTTATGGAATAATCATTAAATAAGAGGTAGTTATGCGTGCAGTTATTGTATAGTATACTTATTAAAAAGGTATTTTAGATTCTGTGTATTAATGACATTATTTAAAATGATCATTTTTATAAAATGAGAATATTTTTAAAAAATATATATATATTATGTATAGAATTCGTAATTAGACTTTGAATTCGTTTCTCATTACTTTGTTGTATGTTTATGAGATGGTTTTTTGAGAGCTTTACCAAGGTGTCCCACGCCTCCTTGGGGGACTTGGCATCCTGAATGTGCCCAATCATGGTGTCCTGTATACTAATGGAAAGCCAATACATAACCTTCCTGGCTCCTTGGTTCCAGTCTTTAAATTCTTTCACATCTGCAGCAGTTGGATTTATATCCGGTATCTCCGGTGCCTCTTCATGCTCACCTTCTATGTAGTCCCAATAGCCTTTTCCCATCAGAAAATTCGTCAACCTGAACCTCCAAGCATGGAAGTTATTCTTGTCAAGCTTCTCAGCCACAATCTGTGTTATGCCATCATTAGACATCTTGCCAAACACACAATTTTACCAGAACCTGCACTCTGGTTTTTCCTGCACAAATGCTGTATTTTCTGCACAGCGGTACTGTAGTACTCTCAAATGTCACAACCAGTGACTTCAATGTGCATACATACACCCAATGGCAACTGTAAACCTCTTTGCAGCACCCACAGTGTCTGCACAGTCAATCTGTCTTCCTGTAGTTCTTAAAACAGAGTTCTGCAGAGAATCGATGACTTACCCGCAGTGCTCGAAATCGCCTGCTTTCTGAAAAACGGAGGTCCAGACGCGCCCGAAACGCGTTTTTGGTCCGAAAATTTCAGTCCGTAGTTCGTAGGATTGTATAGTTGCCCTATAGCTTCACTCCCGCGAAGAAAGCTCCTCAATCGGAGATCGTTTGCCGGTGCCTCCCGTAGAGCTCCCGACAAGGGTGTAGTCACCAACACAAATAGGGAAGAGTACTTGAAGCTCTTACCCTCGTACCGCTTCCTGTGGTTCTCTTGCTTGCAGCTCAGCCCTTAGCATGAACCAGGCTCTGATACCATGAAAAGATACAGGGGGGAAGAGAGCTTGAGCTCTTGCAAGCACACACACACACTCACAAAACCCTAATAGAGAACACACAAGGTGAGAGGCTGAAATCTTCTTCTTCTCTACTCAACACTCAACACACCATATACAAGAATAAGAGTACACACTATATGAAAGGTACTCAACCAAATACATGCACGGGTTCTCTATAGTGTGAACCCGATAATGAGCTGGCGCTATAACTATGCCAGTCTCTAGAGTGGCTGTCACACAGCCTGTCATCCCACTGGCCGCATATCACCCAAGATCTCACCAACCATGCTAGTGGTGTAAGTGCGGGGCCTATCCCCCAGGCGGGTCATCAGTGTCCACCGCCTCACTAGAGCTCGATATCTCAACACTGCCCCTGTCCTCTGGTTCAGCCAACCACTTTAGTTAGCAGCCGCCGACAGCCTTGTGTGCAACCAGCAACCCTTTTCTTGCAGCCGACAGCCATCTGCTGACCTTCAGCTTGCTCTCCACGCCTGTCTCCAGTCTACACTGCCACCACAGGTGCTCTGTGCTCTATCATCCTGGTTTTCTACCTAGTTCATACTCTTTATCTGGCTGCCTCTTCTGGACCTAGCCCTAAGAATGTCCATGGCATCTATGATGCACATGACAATAATGATTATTCCATAGCCCACTATCATATAATGATTATCCCATAGCCCACTACCATATCCCTGTATTGCCTATCATCTGAGCATGTCTATCATCATCATGGACATTGTCATCATCATAATAATAAAGGTCTCTCCTTTAAGTTTAGCCACAATTACAAAGTAAAGTATTTTGTAGATGTTTTACATTGATTAAAAAAATGCAAAAGAGATCCATAATTACCACTTGTTTTTTATTAAGATCCATGGTTACATGGCACCGTGGAACGCATGTTATTTGAAAAGAAAAGAGAGAACGCGTTATTTGGGGGGGGGGAAGACAACGCGTTATTTGGGAGGGAAGAAAGAGAGCGTGTTATTGGGGGAGGGGATGCTTGCCCACTAAGGACTACCGGGTCATGTTATTTGGGAGGGGGAGGCAAAGAGAGAGCGCGTGGAACGTAGGGGGGAGAGAGAGAGAGATAAAGAGCGCGTTATTTAGGGGAGGGGGCTGCCCCACTAAGGGCGACCAGGTCGCCCTTAGTGGGGTAGCCCCCCTTTGTTCCACGCGCTCTCTTCCCCCCCCTCCCCCTCTCATAAAGAAGTCGCTTTTTCTCTCATTGTCTCTCCCCCTTGTGTTCCACACGCTTTCTTTTATCTCCCCTCCCAAAGAACGCTCTCTCTCTCTCTCTCTCTCTCTCTCTCTATATGTTCCACGTGGTCTCTTTTTCCCTCCTTCCAAAAATGCTCTCTCTCTCTCTCTCTCTCTCTCTCTCTCTCTCTCTCTCTACGTTCCATTCATTTGTCTCTCTCTCTCTCTCTCTCTCCCTCTCCCCCCTCCCCCCAAATTCAAAACGCCCTCTTCCTTTGCCCAAAAAACAATCCTTCCCCCAAAAAACAAAGCATTCTCTCCCTCCCTCTATAACGCTTTCCATACTTTTCCCAAACAAAACCCTATTCTCTCCTTTCACCAACCCTTGTTCTCTCTCACCAACTCTACTTTTCCATACTCTCCCCAAACAAAGCCCTTCTCTCTCTTAAAAAATAATAATTTTCTCTACTTTTCTAAATCCTAAGCTTTCTTTCTCTCTCTCTCTCACCAACTCTATCTTCACTCTCTTTTTTTCTCTCTTTACACCTTTTTTTCCCCTCTTCTTTGTGTGTTCTAAAAAAATATTTTTCTCTACTTTTCTAAATCCTAAGCTTTCTTTCTTTCTCTCTCTCACCAACTCTATCTTCACTCTCTTTTTTTTCTCTCTCTACACCTTTTTCTCTCCTCTTCTTTGTGTGTTCTCTGCTTTTTTGTTTGTTCTTTGAAAACCCTAATATCAAAACCGATATTTATATCTATCCCTCTATTTATATCACCTCTATTTATATCCATTGCTTTTTTCTCTATTTTGCTCTTATATCTTTTAGGACTCTTTCTCTCTTGTTTATTCTCCTTCTGTGTTACTCTTCATGGCGTTTCCCCGATTCCAAAGAGGAACACAAGTCTCCTTGATGTCCAATGATATCAAGGTTGCTACTGGGACCGTTTTACATGTAGATCACATCGTGGATACTATCCATGGAATTGCTTTGCCGCATGGTCATGTTGGTGTGTCGATAGAAGATGTTGAAGTGGGAGAAGTTCCTCGTCCTTTTCCCCTCGAAGAAGGTGATATCGACGACAAGCTAAATCAAACTAAAGAATACATCATTGTGTGGCCAACCAAAGATTGTGTAAGTCTTATTTTATCTCTCTCCACTTTTTTAATTATGCTCTTTTGAGAGCAATCTGTCTTATATATGTCGATGTGTTTAGATTATTATAAACACATAAAAGGAAACACCACATCCAAAGTGTGCAAAACATGTTAAGAGCACACCTGCCAGGCAACAAAGCCAAGAAGTGACAAGCACCAAGAAGAGGAAGAAAGTGCAAGAGGTAGATGATGATTAGAGTCCTCCTCGAAGGAATCCAAGTCGAGTTGCTAAGTCTTCGAAGAAAGGTGCTTCCTTAAAAATCATTAAAGAAACTAAGGAAGCAGGAGAGGTGGACAAGGGAATTGAAAAAGAAGTTAAAAATAAACCAAGTTTTTTTTTTGGGTGTGGGGAAGATTGCTAGTGAACACTAGATGCCTACTCCCTATATTATTAATCAAGATTTTACCTTAGTCCTCCTTCGTCCTGGTTGGTTTTTATTATTAAGCCATAAAATTAAATTCATCTTACCACCCCATAATGTACCACCATTTATATTCCCCCTGTAAAAAAAGGAGACACTCGCGATGTCGATGGTCTTGAAGGCGCCGGCCGTCTTGAGCTATGCGAGAAGGTTTTTCTGTGTTCTGCAGGCAGGAAAGCTTACGTGTTTACAGTTCTGATAACCAACCCTAATGTCTAACGTTTCTTCATCTCAGCAAATGGCTCGGGGTCTCGCTTCGTATGCAGAACATGTCTTCTGTGAGAAGTCTGGAGGTTCAGAGGCCCTTCTGCACGGTGACCGCCTCCAGCCAGACTGACGGTAAACGCCCCCATGGTTCTTTTGTACTTTGTTCACCGAGCCTTGCATAGGATCTTTCTGTCATCCTAGTGATGGCAAGCATGGTCCTAATGTGTTTTCTGCTTAGTAAAGAACCCCAATGATGTTGATAGGGGTTTTCTGTCAGTTTAGTGATGGTTGTACCCTTGCTAGATTCTTCTGTGTTTTGATTCATGTGTTTCCTGCTAGAAGCCCTAATGGTGTTGATGGGGCTTTTCTGCATTTTAGTGACGGTAAGGATTATTTTGTATTTTGGGCAATGCACTTTCTGCTCAATTATAAAACCCTAAAGGGAATAGTGATGCCTATAAGCATGCCCTCTACACATGATGTATTCTTCAAGTGGAGTCTGCTTAGTTAAAAACTCTTTTAGTAATGGCGCCCTGAAGATGGATTCTTTCTTATTTTGATCAATGCGTTCTCTACTTAGTAAACAAGTGTAGGAACTACAAGCCTGCGATGTTGTTGTTTTGAATGTGGTGGCATACAAGTTGTTCCATGTCAGAGCATAACTGTTGTTTACTATGTTGTGTGCATGTTCTTTGACAGACGTATGCTTGGATGGGTTTGCTTGTGGAGCAGTGTGGTTGTGTGTCTCGGATGTCTTTTGTGCATTTCTTTTCTTTGGATATAAGAACGCATGTATGAGTGGTGCATGTGCTAGAACCAGTTTAATCTCTTTCATACCTTTCATGGCTGTGATGGTAAGCATCCTTTCTACATACGGTGGATCATCCTTTCTACATACGGTGGGTGGATCGTCTGTATTATGATCATTGCATAATTTTCTATGATTTTGCAAGCATGCCATGCCTTTAGTATCTGGTCGTGGATGACAAGCAAACATATTTTCTACATATGATGGCCTTCTTTGTACACATTATGTTTGCTTCTAATGGCTTGTGTTTTCTTTGGAATGCTACGTTCTTGTCTGTGTCATCATATATTTCTTGTTTCTTTTATTGCCTTAAACAAGTAGGAGTCTTTATATTTTGCCTATTGTAATTTGTGTGTGTCTTTGTATAAATGGATATCTTGTATTGTGCTTTCTGCCTGTTCTTTAGCTTCCACATGCCAGACTCTCTATATTACACATATTGTTTTTTCCTCTCTGACTTGGCTTCCTTGTATAGCCACGAAAATATTCGCGCAACATACCTTTTACAAAGGCAAATCTGCACTGTCAATTGCCCCTGGGAGGCCAGTTTTCAAGACCAATGAGGTAAGACCAAACGCTTCTCTACAGCCTTTGTATATCAAGCTTTATAAGTTCTGAAGTTTATTTCATGTGGCTAAAGTCCATTCAGTTATGTTTGTCTTCTAACAGGCTGGCGCTATCATCTTGGAAAGAGAGGGTTCTGTGTTTATGGAGTTTGCGCCATCAACAGGCCCACGTCAGTACGATTGGAGTCGGAAACAGGTATCTTATGTTACTGCTGTGGCCCAAGGGTGGGTTACTATAGAAATGCAATTAAATACCAATTAGAGGGAAGACATAAGCTAAAGTTAGCTTGAGGGTGAACTTGGATAATATTTTTTCCTTGGGCATATGTAGGTTGATGACTTGCATCTGGTCCCTAAAGCTGGTTACACATAAAGGAAGCACCCATGGGGGGGACTTATCATTATTGCTTGTGTGGCTTGGACATGCAATCTTGCTCGTCCAAGTTCCGCTTGCTGTCACTTGGGCGGGGATTTATGTGTAATACAGCCTAAACATTGTGGCGAGCTTAATCATTCAAAAATGACTCGTGGGCATGGCACAACTATCACAAATGATGCATGGTTGTTGCCGAGCTACAAGCAATGGTAGCCTTGGCTCAATGCTTAATAAATCATGGATATTTTGGCAAGTGTATTTATTTTTTGTGTTGTGGCAGATTTTTGCTCTCTCTGTTATTGAGTTGGGTGGGCTATTGGGGCTTACGACATCTGAAACTTGTGAGTTCTTCCACGATCCACACATGGGTTCAAGGTATGTGACATCTACCAAGCATCTTTTTGGCTTTAGTTCCGCGATGGTTGTTAGTGGCGTTTAAGCCAAGCTAATGTCTTCAAGTATCAATATAATGTCTTCTGCGATGGTTGTTAGTGACATTTAAGCCAAGCTTATATCTTCAAAGTATCAATATCATTTAAGCCAAGCTAAGTCTTCAAGTATCAATATCATGGCTCTCAAAGAATGTACAGTCCTTTCATGTCTTTGCATGCTACTTAAGTTTGATGCTATGAAGCTTTACAAATTAGTATATCAGGTTATGCATACTTATTTGGAGATTGAATGGGTGATATAGATGTTGATGCTAAGAGTCTAAGCAAGTTGATTGTCATGTGTTGGAGCTCGCAAAGTTTTGCTTGTGATCAAGTGCCTACATAAGTTGGATCTGTTGCCCAATGTAAAGTTCAATATGTCATTCATGTTAGCAGATCGGTAGAGATGATGTGAGGGATATAGTCTTGTCTCTGAAGGCCCATTTTTCGTCATTCAAAAGTTAAGTGATGTCTCTTTAAAGTTAAAGTTGCCAGAAAGTTGGACCATGCACAATGTCTTTCATGTTTCTTGGTTGAAGCAATATGTAGGTCCAGCATTGTAGGATGTATCAGAAGAGCAATAACTAGAGGTCATCAGTCCAGGGACAGTCAGGCACGAGCTATGTAGGTTAGTCTCCGAGCCATAGAGGTCAGTATGGAGTTAGTTCTCTTAACCCACTTGGAGGATTCATCAGATAGGTGCATGTAGTAGTCAGCCTTAGCAATAGGGTTGCATTAGGAGCATGTGGTAGTATTTATGAGACAAGATGGCATGCCATGGGCTAGCCAAAGGTTGGCACCTATGGCTGGTGGACGTGTCAGCAGTGTGGTTAAGGGCTGCTTACAGCTCTGAACCTCTATTAGAGATAGTCGACAGCAAGAGGGGATCATGAGTCCTTGTCGGCAAGCATATGGGGCAGCCTAGGGAGCTGGTAGCAGCCTTTGGGTAGGCAACCAACAAGTTGGCTAGCATAAAAAAGAAGCGTATCATTTAACGCTGGCTTAAAACATTTAATCAGCATTTTTTGGGGATATTTCACATATTTTGGCCTAAACAGTACTGGCCGACCAGCTACTGGAGGGACTATATAAGCAAGCGTTGATTTCCATTTAAGTCATTACACAAATTAGCAGATCCCAAGCAGTTCTTAGTCAACAAATTAGGAAACGGCATTCTATCCTCTTCGGGCTAACATTGAACCTCCTCTTCCATTCTCAGCTAGCATATGTGCAGTCCTATAGCTATTTTGGTCTTGCATAAGTTGCCCTAAAGAGTATTATGTAGTGCCTTGGATTGGTGGATACTTAGCCAACGTATGGTCTTCCTCGTCCTTGCGTTGGGTAGTCATATCGCTTGTTCTCAAGCATTGTACATCAGTTCTCCAAAGAATTAGTATAAGCAAATACTCGTGCATGTAGAGGGGGCCCTTGAGTGGGTAATTGAGAACCAATACTCTGTCATCTATTTCTCTTCTCTGTCTCTGCTCTGTGAATTGGATGCTAAATATCTCACCACATAAAGGTATAAAGAAGGCCATGTTGTGCGTTACCACGATCAACCTTAGTGCATGTAACACCTGAGGTATAATTGCCATGAGCTTGCCAAGCCTACTGTCATAAATGCTGCGAAGGCTGACTGCTACATGCACTTATCTGATGAATTCTCCAAATGGGTTAAGAGGATTGACTCCAGACTGACCTCTATGGCTCGGAGACTGACCTACATAGCTTGTGCCTGGCTGTCCCCCCCCCCCCCCACCCCAGGACCGAGGGCTCACAAAGGGGTCACAATGTATGACAAATATTTCCAAAAAAAAGGTATTACTGCTGTACAAATGTTGCACTGATGAAAGTGCCAGGGTGTCACTGTGTACCCTAGTGTCACGTGCATCCCGCACTTGGATGCCACGTAGACATATCTATACAGAAGGTGGAGGACCTGGGGTGGAAAACTGGTCCCATGTGAGCCCTGTCCGGAACGAGTCAGCTAGGGTTCCACTCTAGTCGTCCGAGGTCAGGTGTGCATTGTCTTGCAAATGCGTCCAAGGTCAGGTGTGCATTGTCTTGCGCATGAAACAGTGCCAGTTCGCGTTGTGAGTCTCTCTTTGGAATGATGTCAGTTGCTCCGTATGTTTGGTCATGCGCATTGTCTTGCGCATGAAACAGTGCCAGTTCGTGTTGTGAGTCTCCCTTTGGAATGATGTCAGTTGCTCCGTATGTTTGGTCTAAACAGATGTCAGGCGGTGACATGAAGCACACGTACGCGGATTCCGAGGAATTCGGTACACAGTGGGAATAGGCATTGGATGCCACAAGACCTTGCCACTTTTTGATACGCGATGGTTGGCTTTTTTACAAAGGTCGACTATGTGTTGTGAAGTCGTTCAGGGCAGCTCTTCTCCGTGATGCCCATGACGCCATTACTGGTGGTCATAGAGGCATGAATTCGACTTTGGAGAAATTGGAACGGCAATATTATTGGCCAAAGATGAGGCGAGATGCGTTTTCATATATACAACACTGTGATATTTGCCAAAAGGTGAAAGCTCCTCGTGGGAAGAAGATAGGATTGTTACAGCCCTTGCCAATTCCTGAGGGACCTTTCTAAGATATTTCGATGAATTTTGTCACGAATCTGCCCCCCAGTCCGAGTAAGCGTAATACTCAGTGCTTAACTATAGTTGATAGATTTAGCAAATTTGTTATGCTTATTCCATGTAGGGCCAATGTGACCGTCAAGGATGTTGCCCAATTGTTCATTCGACATTGGTACCCGATTGGCGGGATTCTTAGGACCATAGTGTTAGACCGAGATGTCAAGTTTACCAGTCATTTTTGGAGGGCATTGTTTGATAACTTTGGTACTAAATTTTTCCGGTGCATTTCACCCACAGACGGACGGTGAGACAAAAACCTACAACTAGTTGGCCTTTGATGTGCTGCTGAAGTGTTATGTCCACGATCAGCAAGGTAAGTGGGAATCATATTTGCCTTTAGTTCAAGCTGTTTTGAATGATTCTTTTTCTTCAGCTATTGGCAAGACTCCATATGAGGCAGCGTTTGGAAGACCATTCCAGTCACTATTGACTAGGACCTCGTCTTCAGTTCCTGAAGCGAATAGATGACGGAGTCTTACTAGGAGATTTTGGAGTCAGTAAAGGAAAGGTTGGCTAAAGCGCAAGAGGCCTACACTCGACAGGCTAATAAAGACTGAAGGGATATGAAGTTTTCGGAAGGGGATTGGGTGTATCTTCGGATTATGAAGCAAAGGTTGAAACAGGTGGGCAAGCGATGCCCAAAGTTGTCATTCAAGAGCTTTTGACCTTTTCCCATCTAGAGAAAGATTAACAAGGTTTCAATGAAGTTGAAGCTACCTCCGAGTTGGACTATGCACGATGTGTTCCACGTTAGTTGGTTAAAACCATATGCAGGTCCGATCCCTTCAGAAGTTAAAGACGAGGCGGAACCAGATATCATTGATGAAGCTGAAGTTATGGTTCCCGAACGGATTCTTTTGCACCGCTTCAAGCATGGCTCAGGCCGAAGGCAAAGACAGTTCCTCACAAAGTTTCAGAGCCGAGGGACCCACAAAGTGGTATGGCTTGACAAAAAGTTTTTCGACGACTATGCGGCGTTATTGACGGATTATTTGGAGGCTATAATGCAGCTTCCGTCAAAGTTAAGCAGAAGGGGATGTCACGTGCATCCCACAATTGGATGCCACGTAGACATATCTGTATAGAAGGTGCAGGACCTGGGGTGGAAAACTGGTCCCATGTGAGCCCAGTCCGGGACGAGTCAGCCAGGGTTCCACTCCAGTCGTCCGAGGTCAGGTGTGCATTGTCCTGCACATGCGTCCAAGGTCAGGTGTGCGTTGTCCTGCACATGAAACAGTGCCAGTCCGCGTTGTGAGTCTCCCTTTGGAATGATGTCAGTTGCTCTGTATGTTTGGTCTGTGACCAGATGTCAGGCGATTGTGTAGAAGTAGGATTTGCAGGTAGGAATGGGGCCAGCCCATAGGGCTGCCCCAAGAACAGTTTATGGGCACGGGGAAGGCTATGGGCCACCCAAGGGGCAGGCAGGCCCCAGGACTTGCCCACCAGCCCAAGGAAGGGCTGGGCAGGCTGTCGGCCAGCCTAAGGGGCCTGGCCAGGCAGCCGACAAGGCCTTTGGGCCAGCCCAGCCAGGTGGCCAGGTCAAAGGGCTGTCCAGCAGCCAGTCGGCCAGTGCCCAGGGGCTGCCCAGCAGCCTGCGCAGGCCTGGACAGCAGCCCTCCAGTGGCCAGACAGCCCAAGGGTGAACACACATAAAAAACCAGCATTTAATGCGGAATAAACAAGTCGTGGAGGGAAAATTAGCTGGCCGACTGCATACAGTTGAGGGTATAAATACCCAAGACATAAATCAGTTCATTTATCTCATAATTCACAAAGTGCTGTAGCTACTCAAGGGCCAGGACAGCCAAGGTAGAAGCTAATGCAAGGGTGAAGATTTGAAGGTCAAGGGCAGAGATCTATCTCAGCCAAAACAGGTTCAGTCAGTCTTTTATTTTCAGATTTGCATCATTCTAATAAAAGCAAATACACCATTCTTGGTGGGGGCCCTACAGAGGGTATTCCGGACCCAATACTGTGTCCTCTTCTCCCTCTCTCTCTCTCTCTCTCTCTCTCTATTTTTTTGCACATATACATTCAGTTTTGTGTGTTAATTTCGTCGCGACAAGTGTGCTGATTTTCTGAGCATTGAAGTTACCGATCTCCCCCGAAGCTTTTGCATGTTACACCCAGTGCAAGGTGCACGTGACATCAGGCTCGGGGGTGGTTCGAGGCACTGAACCTAAGGTTGGGTGGTGAGTCGCTTGTCGCAGTTCTTTATGGTCATGCGATGCGTATGACATCGGATGTATGAAACTCTTGTTAGGGTTTTTGAATTATGTGGGTGTAACCCTAATTCCTTGTGGTTCTATCACAGATAATCCTTGGTTAGGTGTGGGTACCTTGGTCATTTTTGAATAAATGTCGAGCTCTTTGCAAAGTTGTGAATGGAACTTTTTAAAAGAAAACGTCGACTAGCAATAAGATAGGTATATATACGTACCTAATAATCGTCAAAATCATATGCAATTCTTTGTGCTAGTCTCTCTTGAAAGCGTTTCTCTGAAGGTGTGGGCTAGCCAACGAGATCTTTTGTAAGCCCAGCTGAACCACGTATCCAATATATATATATATATATAAAAATATATATATAGAGAGAGAGAGAGAGAGAGAGAGAGAGAGAGAGAGAGAGAGAGGGAACTTTGCATAGTACACCACATTGAGCGGGGACAAGCCTCGTCCCCTTTCAGGAATTTATTCAGGAACAATCCACGGGCATGCTGGCTAGGATCAATACAACCAATGAATACAAAATCAAACAAATAAGTCGGTGTAGAAACCCAAGGAGTCGATGTCAAGGTATGAGATCTTTGATGCCATGTAAGAAGGATGCTTTTCAGCCCGGGAGCCTCAGATATCAACGATTAGCACATGTGTCCTTTCCTTGCAAGCGATCAGCCTTGAAGACCCGCTAGGAGAAGGCGAAGGTTCTGGCAGAGGTAGGCAGTGCGCACACGTGCAGGCTGCACAAAAAGAGGGCGCTTTTCAAAAGCTTGATGATGGTGATGGTAACGATGAAGATGGTCTTCACACACTCCACGATCTCCTTCATGATGCTACAAAAGAGGTTCAAGCCTTTTTTATACTTGAAGAGGGCTCTGCTTTTTGCCAAAAGCTTAACCAAGCTTTTGCTTTTGCCTTTTCTCTTTGCTTTCCACTTTATAATAAAATATTACTCACTTTTGTCAAAGTTCTTTAACTTTGCTTTTCTAACTTCAGGGCCTTGCTTTTTGGCACTAGAGCTGCTTTTTGAAAAAGCGGCTTTTAGCTTTTTGGTGCAGCTCAGTCTCCTCTTGCCAATGGTGCCCTTGGCTCACGGTCAACCTAGTTTGACTTTTTGCTTTTTCTTGCTTTTTGACTAGGATTGGTACTTTTTCTTGAGCAAACCTTACGGTCCCTGTCCCTATCCCTGTCCCCGTGCCTTCTTCCACTTGTCTAGTGTCCGAGCAAGGGTTCCATCATGTGAAATGGAGCTAGGAGGGCCAAATAGGTACATCTTCAACATTGTTGAATTGCGAGTTGCTGTTTGCAATCTCAGCCACCTTTTGTACTTTAAGTAGTATAGTTGTAACACTTATTTCTTGTACATAATATGGAGTAGTAGTTAGGACTCTTGTGTGTTGTGTGTTGATTCCTAGCACATAGGCTAAAAGCTGGACAAAACATCCACAATGCTGAAAATGGAGCTTGCACATGTGACACTGCACTAGGGCCAGAATTGCACCCCTCCCCCCGGCGGGCGCCCTCAGATAGTTTTATTACCAAGAAGTATTTGAAATCTGTGCAAGCCTTGAGGGCTCACCCATAACAGGGGTTTTTGCGGGACTATTCATATACACCATAAACAAATATACAATAGGGTTGTCCATCTCATGACCAAGAATCCATGAACATATAAAGTATGTATGTAGAAGCCATTATCCCTTTCAAGGGGTACTAATTCTTCCCCAAAAACCATGGGTCTTCATGCAAGAGCGTTGATTTAGCCGGTACAGCCTTCCTCCATTTAGTCGGTACAGCAAATACAAGGGCTGGTATAGTAGGTACAACCCTCATCAACCCTCCATGCAGCCGATACAACCCTCCATTCAGCTGGTACAACAAGTACATGGGCTGGTACATGGTACAGTAGGTACAACCCTCAAATCATCCGGTGCAACCCTCCATTCAGTTGTTACAGTACATAAATCAGTCGGTATAGGGTCGGTGCAGCCATCAAGAGGCTAAAGAAATAAAGAAACGTTATATTGAGGAGAGTCAAGGAGTGTAGGAACTCTCCACAAGTAGTAGTTGACAAGAATGCGGCCAACCAACACGGTAGAGGCTAGTTTGCAGCAAGAGAGCCACCTCCAAATGAAGAGAGCGTTCCAATTTATAGATTTAGGCCTCCCATGAGATAAAATGGCAAGAGAAGGTTATAATGACAAGTGGAGAGCCACACAATAGTTGAAGTGACAAGTGTGATGAGTCCTCTCATAATCTTTACCTTTAAAAATATCCCAAACTGGTAGACCTTATGCTAAATGTGCGTTGACATGTTCCCCCATTCGCTTAACCTATTGACGTAATGATGCAAACGGAATTTCCTTTCTGAGGTTGTCGAAAAATAGTAAGTCCTAGATTTTAGGAGTTTGTTCCTTGGTATTCCACCTTATTAGAAATGTATGAGAGCACCATGTAGAACATGTTTCAATGCTAGATTTCTCCCAAATCCTCGGGAGCTTGCTATACATGATTTCCACTTGACATTTAAGCTCCAATGCCCATTTCCTCATCTAAGAAAGTGTTTCGAGCGCCTGGTCCTTGATACTGGATAATCCCCATTTCCAAAGCTTGCACATCCATAATCTTTTGGGCATCCAAAAGCCAGCCACATATGAAACCTTGGGAAATGTCCAAGGTTGGTGACATCTTCTCCACCTTTTGAAAATAGTTGTCCTGAACTGCACAACAATCAAATACATAGATAGATTCCCATATGCCAAATAATCAAGGCCCTGATTCAGCCAATCTGAATTCTATATATATAAAATGATATCTGATGAGAGAGATCCAAAAGTCCATATTTTCATAAAGAAATACAAATCATCCATACTCCCATTCGAGGAATCCAGAAAGTCATGCTAGACACAAGACAGGTACAAGAGCCAACTGTGTCTCAATAACCAATATCCATGAATATATCCTGGACATGGTCATAAAAGCCAACCATGTCTCGATAGAGAACACACTAGATACGGGCACAAGAGCCAACCGTATCGCCAAACGTGGAATATAAAAGCCAATTCCATAATCCATAAGATCCATGTGTTAGAATTGTGCATCTCAGTGTTATGGGGCTTTACCATTTATCTGGGCATTTTATTGTATTTCTCCTATTTATTTGTCTTGTGAGCAGTTGGCCAGCCCTAGAGGCAGTCGGCCAGCTCACTCATGCACTATATAAGGAGCTCACTCATGCACTATATAAGGAGTTCACTCCTTCATCCAATTCCCTTGCACATAGTTCAACACTCAGTTTTTGGCCATTGCTATTGTAAAGGTTTATTGCTGTTATAAAAGGTGATCTTGTCCAACTCTCTCTATCTCCTTTGCACGTTCTCATATGTTTTACTGTTTCTGCTACCGCCTGTGCTATCTCCTTCATGGTATCATACGCTTAGGTCCAGGCTGCTCCTGCAAATCTGCCCACTTCTGTTGTGCGTTTTGCCTCCATCACTTCTCTGGCTGCAGATCAGTCCATACAGTTGCTGCGATTTCAGTACCTTGCTGCGCTTTTGGTCCAGCCCTCTTTTGGTTGCTGTCGGCCAGCCCTACAGGCTGTGTTTTGCTTTTCAGAAGCAGATCTTGAAGTGTTTTGGCTGTGTTTTCTCCCATAGAGGCTATCCAGCCAGTTCTGGTGGCTGCGTTTTCTTCTACAGAGGCAAACGGTGGAGTTGTGGCTGTGTTTTCTGCACCGGCATTAGATTTGGTGAGTTCTCTTGCATGTGGAGTTGCCAGACAAGTGGCTGTACATTTTCTTCTTCCTCCACGAGTCCTTGCCCTTCCGGTAGGAGGTTCCCGGTGGATCTTGGACTGTTTTGTTGTTGTCCCGCCTCTAGAACTCTACGGTTTGAGAGGGGGCTGATCGTTCTTGGTGCCTCGCTTCATGGGAAAGCAGTTGAGAGAAGTATTTGAGAGCTGAGATTTCTTCTTTGCTGCTGTGGATATGGCTCCCCCCTGTAGGAACAAAGATGACAAGTTGAAAGGACCCAACTACGCTCATTGGAAGCTTCAGATGCGGATCTGGTTCATCCACAAGGGTTTGTGGGACATTGTTCAGGGCACTGAAAGGAAGCCCGAGCGTCCTCAAAACTCTAGGAGGTGGACTCAGGATTAGGAGGATGAATTTGCTGTGGAATTACAAGACTGGGAGAATCGGGACTCGAAGGCGCTTGTGCGGACTGTTGGGGTAAAGGCATTATGCCCACCCTTATAGTGTGTACTAGCCCATAAGTTTTATAGTACATAGTACACTTAGTACTTTTAATGTACTAAGTGCACTATGTGTACTAGAGCAAATATGCATGTGTGATAGGGGAGTCACACACACATACGATGAGTTGACTTATCCCCACATCTCTCTCTCTCTCTCTCTCCCCCTTCTTCTCTGTGTATGTCTCCCACATTAAACCCTAACTCAGCTCCTTCAATTGGTATCAGAACCTGTTATATTTCTAGGGTTTTGTCCCTGCAGAGAGGCTGCGTGTGCTGTACGGACCTGTGTGCTGCGTGTGCAGAACTGGTTGCTGGTCGACTGTGTGTCCCTGCGTTGAAACCAGTGTGTTTCCCTGCGTTGGGCAGCGACTGTGTGTCCCTGCGTTGAATCAGTCGCAGGCAGGTGGGCGGATATGCGCGTGCAGGCAGGCAGGCATTCACACTCAGGCGGACACTCAATCGACAGCGCAAGGGCTCCGCCCGCTATCGTCCGTCCGGGAACATCTTGCCTCGCCTGCTCCCAAATTAAAACTGCGTGTCCTCCCCGATACTGCGCCCACGTTCGTCGCTGCTCAGGCTTCTTCTACAGCCCGCTGCTCCCGATCTCACACAGCTCCGACTCTCTCTGTGCCCATGTCTTGGGCTGCTCTCTCCGAGGTTGCAGGTTAAGGCTACTCCTAGCTGCTACAGGCGAGGTGCACCTAGGTGCAAGAGTTGACTTGGGTACAGAGCTTACTGTTGTGCAGGACTCCATGTGTGTCATCGTCGCTGGGCAGTACAGGTGTCTTGGCAGGCCGTGAAGCAGCATCCGTACCTGCACAGCAGAAGCAGCATCTCATACGAGTCATCAAATACAAACCCCCCATTTTTTCTGCAACAGAAATCACAAATTTCAGAGGTATTTGCTTCAATTTTTTTTTTGGGATTTGCAATCGAGCAGGTACAATCATCAATTGAGCAGGTACAGGTCCAAATTGCTCAGATTTTGAGCAAAATTGGCAACATTGGGTGACATCGGTCACATTTCGGTTCAATTTGCAGGAAATTGGGTGTCAAAATTTGGGGCTTTTGATGTAATTGTGCCATTGGGCATTCATACATGCTGTATGATGTGAGCAATCTCACATTCGGGCCAAAATTGCAGGAAATTGCAGTGCAAATCAAAGGGCTTTTGTGTCAATTGGATTGATTTGCATGCAGGCACTGGCATTTGATGCTTTGGGCAATGTGTTGATGCCTGTCAAGCACTCAATGTGTCAGTAAATCAAGGGGCTTTTATGTATTGGATGTATATGTGGCCAGGGGGAAGCATTGTGAAGACTCTGGATGCCTTCATGTGCATTAATGTACCATTCATGATCAGAAATTGATCTTGAATCAAGGGGCTTTTCAAGATTTTGTGCTTGTTGAGCTTGGCAAAGCAGCAGGGAAGACTTTTATGCCTTGAACCCTTAGTAATCCACTTGCAGTCAAGGGGCTTTTGCCTAATTTCTGTCCGGGACTGTTGTATGCAGTGGTGGGGACTGTCAAGGTCTGATTTTCACTCTTTTGGACAGCCAGGAGAGCATTTATTGCTACTGTACTTGCTGGTACAGATTTGGTACAACTTTGTACAAGTTTTGGCATGGCTGTACATTGATTTGAGTGAGGAAAAGGCTCATTTTCAGCTGTTGTACTTGTCGGTACAGGTTTGGTACATCATTGGTGAGCACTTAGTACTGTTGTACAGTACTTTGGAAGGGGAACAGAGCACATTTAAGGTGCTGTCATAAATCTGCAGCAACCAGATTTTGGTGATTTTATCACATTCAGTGGGAGTAGAGTTGCATTTGTGCTTCCGCAGTGGGAGATAAACTTTGGGAGAACAACTGTGAGCACTTTGTGTGCTTTTGGTGCAGTGTTTGCACATCTTGCAGGGAGTCAGGCATTGACAAAGGTTGCATCTTGCTATGGCAACCACAGGTGAGAGCTCTTCATTGCTTCACATCAAGAAGCTTGAAGGCTTACATAATTATGACATTTGGCAAACCCAGTGCTATAATGTGTTGCTCCAGAAGAAGCAGCACAAGCCCATCAAAGAAAGGGGTGTAATGCCCGCTTCTCTTACTGCTGAAGAATGGGAAGACATGGATGAGCTAGCAAGATCCACTATCATGTTGTCTGTGTCAGACACTTTACTTTTCAGCATACGTGAAGAGAAGACAGCTTGGGGAATGTGGTAAAGATTGCAGGACTTGTATGCCCAGCAAAGTGTATTGGTTGAAGAAACTCATAGGTCTTCAAATGAAGGAAGGGGCGTCTATGACAGTCCATCTAAATGAGTTTAATGGTGTTGTCAGCCAGGTAATCAATCAAAAGTTGGCAATGGACGATGAGTTCAAAGCCACCTTTCTCTTATGCACTTTGCCAGAGAGTTGGGACACATTCAGGACAGCCACTAGCAATTCAAATGCTATGCTGTCATATGCAGATGTGGAGGGTGCTCTCCTTCAAGAGGAGATGAACAGGAAGAACAACTCTGTTGGAAAGTCCAATGCAATGAATGCACGTGGGAGATCCCAGCAAAGGGTTAAAAGCCAAGAACGGGGAAGGAGCAAGTCCCGCTCCAAAAAGGACTTGGAATGCCATTATTGTGGCAAGAAGGGACATATCAAAAAGCAATGCTACAAATGGAAGAATGATCAAAAGGAAAAGGGCAAAGGAAAGGACAAAGACAAAGATGAAGCCAAAGATGCAAAGCCAAAGGGCAAAAGTGGAGTCAAGATTGAAGAAGTCAATGTGTCACATGCAGGTGACAGTGAGGATGAAGTCCTATTCACGTCTTCACTTGATGCCCACTCACTTCTTGCAGGAGATGGTCATGGTATGCACTCATGGATCATTGATTCAGGTGCCTCCTTTCATGTCACAGGTTGCAGAGACTTGTTTGTCAGGTATACTGCTGGCAATGAAGGAGTAGTTTATTTGGGTGACAACCATGCATGCAAGATTCTTGGCAGAGGTGATGTGAGGCTTGTGTTTTCAGATGGCTCACAGCTTATGCTCCATGATGTCAGGCATGTGCCTGAGATCAAGAAGAACCTGCTTTCTACTGGACAGCTTGATGATGCTGATTATGTTACCACATTTGGTCGTGGAAAGTGGAAGATTAGTAAGGGCTCACTGGTTGTTGCCAGAGGCTCTAAGGTGGACAATCTTTACTTCATGCATGCTAATGTTTGTCACCATGCTAATGTAAAAATGCAACCGAGCTGCCGGAAATCTCTATGTGGCATAGCCGGTTGGGACACATGAGTGTCAAAGGAATGGAGCAATTGTCTCGTTTTGGTTACTTGTCTTCTCTAAAGTTCTCAAGTTTTCAGTTTTGTGAGCATTGTATATATGGCAGGCAACTCCAGTGCCCCCACAAGAAAGCTCTTGGACAGAAAGATGCTCAGTTAGAGCTTGTGCATACAGATGTATGTGAGATGCCTCAGCTTTCTTTGGGAGGGGCAAAATATTTTGTGTCTTTTATTGATGATGCCCCACGCAAGGTGTGGGTTTATCCTCTTCGTTTGAAGAGTGATACATTCTCAGTGTTTGAGAAGTTTGTTGCTCTTGTTGAGAATCAAACTGGCAAAACACTGAAGGCTTTGCGTTCCGACAATGGTGGAGAGTATATGTCCAAACAGTTTCAGGACTTTTGTGATGCTAAAGGCATCAAGAGGCAGCTCTCTACTCCTTATGATCCTCCACAAAACGAGACAGCAGAGAGGATGAACAGGACCATTCAAGAGAAGGTCCGTTCTATGTTGTCACATGCTGCGTTACCTCATGGTTTTTGGGCTGAAGCTGTTATGACAGCCGTTCATCTTATAAACAGGTCACCTAACACGAGGCTTGGTGGGAAAGTGCCAGAGGAAGTATGGACAGGGAAGCCTCCGTCCTACAAGCACTTGAGAGTGTTTGGTTGTGTTGCGTACGTGCACATACGCAGGAAAATACGCACCAAACTTGATCCTAAGTCTCACAAATGCATATTCCTAGGACATGGTGACAGAGGTGAAATGGGGTATAGACTTTGGGATCCAGTGAATAGAAAGATTATACGCAGCAATGATGTCATTTTTGATGAAACATGCATGTATAAGGAGCCTGCAAGGCAACAGGAGCCTGGCAGAGTCATCTTTGATGATGATGGACATCATGGACAACAACCAAGGGCTGTAAATCAGCCATTACAGCAACAAAACCAGCCCTTTAATGGTGCTGAAAATGGTCCAAATGGACAGCCAGACATGGCAGAAGATATCCCTATGGATATCCCACAGTTAGAGGAGATACCGGGCATGATCTTTCAATCTTATGGCATGGAACAAGAGCCACCAATAGGTGATATGCAGGCTGGACAGCAACTTGCAAATGATGGTCATTGGGTACGGAGGTCCACAAGACCCTCTAGAATCCCTGACAGGTTTGTTCCAGGGGTTGACTACTTGATGCTCACTGACTGTGGGGAGCCCTCACGTTATAAGGAGGCTTTACAGAGGGCAGACAAGGCTCTTTGGGAGCGTGCTATGAAGTCAGAGATGGATTCTCTGCACAAAAATGGAACATGGAAGTTGGTGCATTTGCCTACAGGCAAGAAGGTTTTGCCATGCAAGTGGGTTTACAGGCTCAAAGTTGCACCTGATGCAAAGCCAAGATACAAAGCCAGGTTAGTGGCTAAGGGCTTCAAGCAGGAATATGGTGTGGACTTTGATGAGATCTTCTCTCCAGTGGTCAAAATGACCACACTTAGAGCTGTATTAGCTTTGGTTGCTCATGATGATTTGGATTTGATTTAGATGGATGTGAAGACTGGTTTTCTTCACGGTGATCTCCATGAGGAGATATATATGCAACAGCCAGAGGGTTATGCAGTGAATGGAAAGGAGAAGCTTGTATGCAAGCTGAAAAAGAGTCTTTATGGGCTCAAACAGGCACCAAGGGAATGGTGTCATAAATTTGATACATTCATGAAATCCCAGGATTTCAGGAGGAGTGACATAGATCACTGCTTATACACCAAGAAAGCTTTGGATGGCAGTCTATTGATCCTCATCTTGTATGTTGATGATATATTGATTGCCGGGAAATCTCGTAAAGAGATGGATGCCTTGAAGAAGAGGCTGCATCAGACCTTTGATATGAAGGATTTGGGTGATGCAAATCACATTTTGGGTATGCGGATACTTCGGGATAGAAATCAGCATGTGTTGTATTTGTCTCAGAAGGAATACATTGGCAAAGTTTTGCAGAGGTTCAATATGGATGGGGGGAAGAAGATCAGTACTCCGTTGCCTCCATACGTGAAACTCAGTGCTATGGACAGCCCACAGTCAGATAGTGGCAGGGCTGATATGGCCAAGATTCCATATGCTTCAGCTTGTGGCAGTCTCATGTATGCCATGGTTGCTACCAGGGCGGACATTGCATTTGCAGTGGGAGTGGTTTCTAGATACATGGCCAACCCTGGCAAGAAGCATTGGGAAGCAGTGAAAGGTGTCATGAGATACCTGAAGGGCACACAGGATATGTGTATTTGCTTTGGCAAACAGGTTGCATTAGTGCATGGTTACATGGATTCGGATTATGCCGGTCATCCAGATAACCGGAAGTCTACTACCGGTTATGTGTTTACATTCACAGGAGGTGCTGTGTCATGGATATCCAGGATGCAGAAGTGCACTACCTTATCTACTACAGAGGCCGAGTATTTTGCAGCCACAGAGGCTTGCAAGGAGGCATTATGGCAATCTCGGTTAGTGGTTGATTTGGGTTATACAGGGGATATTCCATTGTTGCATTGTGACAATCAGAGTGCCATCCAGTTGGCAAAGAACCCTGTCTTTCATGCAAAGACAAAGCACGTGGATGTGAAGTATCACTTCATTAGAGAGGTAGCAAATTCAGCTTGTTAAGATTCATACGGATGACAACCCGGTTGATCTGTTGACAAAGAGTTTGCCTCCAGAGCGATTTGCTCATTGCAGACACTTGATGGACATTGGATGAGGCCAGTTTCAGCCTTGATATGGCCTTGTATATTATCATGTACATGCTGATTTTTTCTTTTCCTTTACTTAAGGGCACTTTGCCTTTAAGTGGGAGGTTGTTGGGGTAAAGGCATTATGCCCACCCTTATAGTGTGTACTAGCCCATAAGTTTTATAGTACATAGTACACTTAGTACTTTTAATGTACTAAGTGCACTATGTGTACTAGAGCAAATATACATGTGTGATAGGGGAGTCACACACACATACGATGAGTTGACTTATCCCCACATCTCTCTCTCTCTCTCTCTCTCTCTCCCTTCTTCTCTGTGTATGTCTCCCACATTAAACCCTAACTCAGCTCCTTCACGGACCATCACCGAGGAGGTCTCACCGGTAGTGCAAACTCTCAGGGGTAGCTCTACGGCTTGTTATTTCTTGAAGACAATTCAATGCAGTCTTTTCTCATGAAGGCCAAGGTTATCCATGATCAGTTACTGGCGATGGGTGCTGGTTTGTCTTCTTCTCAGCTGGCTGCTCTTATCCTCACCAAGTTTCCTCCGAACTATGATGTTATTTCTCGATCTTTGCGGTGCCAGGTCACATCCACTCAGTTGGATTTTGATGATCTTAGCTCCCTACTTATGGAGGAGGAGTCTGTTCTCATCTCACAGGGTAAGTTGAAGGTGTCAGTCAATAGTTCTGACCAGGCACTTTCCTCAGTTTAAATGAAAGGTCGGGGTCGCTGCTTCTCTTGTGGGAAAAGAGGACATTTGTCCAAGGATTGCTTGTCCAAGAAGAAGGACAAGACCAAGGGTAAGGCTTCATCTCAGAGAAAAGGCAAAGACACGACACAGGATAGTGATACAGATTCTAGTACCACTTCTAGGGCTCCTAGGGTGCTTCTGGCTCAGGAGACCCCAGATGGTGTGCTTCTCTAGTACACATGCAGTTTCTCCCCATGTGCTTCTAGCCAGAAGAGGCTTGTGGGCGGGAGAGAGGGCTGATTATAGCTCCACTTTGTTGGTGCATGGGGACCGTGATTCGGAGTTCCAAGCATTAGACATCTTGCAGGACATGGTTATCTTTGGTACAACAGAGATTATGAACTGGATCTGTTCTAAGTTCATTGTTAGAGGCTTTTGGGACGTGATGTGTTCTGTCCACTGTTGGGGATTATGGGTGTGGTGTGTCCAGCAGCTCATCATCTATTTTTGGAGTTCACTGCACACTTGTGTAGGAATTCATGGCCAAGCAAAGTTTCTTGCTGTTCGTGGTGGCATCTTGTTTCAAGGAAACAGGTTGGTGGGTGCTCTCTCCGAGGCGATTTCAGTATTCGCGATGCTGGACCATCGTTGCATCTTCATCGACTTATCTTCTTCCACCTCTTGCACACTATGAGCTGCAGAGAGAGTGTTAGAATTGTGCATCTTAGTGTTCTGGGGCTTTACCATTTATTTGGGCATTTTATCGTATTTCTCCTATTACAGGCATTGATCCCGTTAAAATGATTACAAGGGATTGAAGTAGAGGCTTATTTGATATTCAAGCTGAGGAGGAATCTTACATCAGGCATTCAAAAATCCTATGTATCAATCTTGCAAGAAAAAGAAAGGAATACCTAGCTTTTCTTGGCCAGTTTGTCATAAAGCCCAATAGATGTATCTCCATACAGGTTATCTTGAGCTTGATGAAATGATCCATAATATCAATATAGAAGAGAATACCCAACATGCATAATAAAGCCAATTCACTGCTTCCAAGATAGATTCCACGAATACACGAATCTATAGAATATGTTGACTTATGCTCATGCTCTTGACCCATGATTGCTTCCATAAGTGGATAGGTTGAGTGTATTTAACTACACTAATAGTCAGTGTTTATGCCCCAACAAGATTGTCTTCACACAAGAGTGTGAAAGAGCCAATGCTTACCAATGTAAGTTCTTGGGCGCGGTGCATAGGGGGGTGTTGCAAACCACTTATGATTATTAATGTAATCAAGCAGGTTTGCTCTTGTGTTCCCAGATCTAGTCATCATCTTTGCTGCGCATTCTGACATGTGGAACCCAATATACCTGTCAAGGGGTACTAATTCTTCCCCAAAAACCACGGGTCTTCATGCATAGCAGGTACGACTCTCCATTCAGCCGGTACAACAAGTACATGGGCTGGTACAGTAGGTACAACCCTCAAATCATCTAGTACTACCCTCCATTCAGCTGTTACAGTACATAAATCAGCCGGTACAGGGACGATGCAGTCATCAAGAGGTGCTATCAATTACCTCTTCAAGGTTTTTCAAAGATTAAAAAATATACATTAATCAACTAATCTCATCTTTTACACATTAAGCAACCAATTGGCTACCCTATTTTTCACTTAGAACTTGGCTCCACCTCTCAAAAATGAAATTCAAGCATGAGTTTAGGTAACGTGACGGTGATAGGCATCTCACCTCATGGTCATAACCTTCCCTTCTAGCCACTTGTGCTTGCATGTTCTCTTTGCCTCCTTGACCTACGCTTCGCCCTCCACTAACCTAGAATAAATGTGTGTGTGTGTGTGTGTGTGAGAGAGAGAGAGAGAGAGAGAGAGAGAGCATGTTACTACGTACCAAGGGTGGATGAAACCTATGAGACCTAGACAATGACCATTTGGAGGCTTCGAAGGTCCCCAAAAGGGCATCCTAAGAAATCCTCAATCTTTATTCTTATGCAAAGGTGGAATTTTCAACTCAGCAATGTAGACCTAGAATATAGGCTGGCATTCTCATTTAATATCTAGAAATAAGGATTCATGATGACATTGCTACAAGGGATTAGTGTGGGGAAGAGCATGATTAAGGTTCCTAATTATGCCTTGAAGTCTTCTGAGCTGGGGATGGGGGAGACTATATTTGATTATGGGACAGCATTGACACACTTGGTGAAGTCTTTGTATAGGGCAGTTGTGGGTGTGATGGTGAAGGAGACTGCACATTTACATCCATTTGCATCAAAAGAGGCAGGGGCTGATCTGTGTTACAAGGTACCATTGACAGCAAGCGAGCTTCGTAAGGTGCCCACAATAACCTTTCACTTTGTGGGCATGGCGGAGCTTGACCTAGGGCCTGAGAGTATACTGTACCCAGCTGCTCTGGATGGTGATGATATTCTCATGTGCTTGGCCTTTGCAAGCTTTGGATCCTCCATCTCCATGATGAACATTATAGGCAATTACCAGCAGCAAAACTATTGGGTTGAGTATAACCTTCAAACTTACAGCCTTGGATTGGCCAAGGCCAACTGCGCAGCAACGTCGTTTTTCCTACACTAACTTTGTCCTTTTTCTTACCCTTGGAGTGTAGTTTTCATCTTATGGTAGGTCAGTGGGTGACCATCAGGATTGGAGAGGACTATGTGGGCTACTTGAATGTATACACGCTGAACGCCAGAGCAGGCAAAGCCAGCCAACCAAAGCCAAAAAAAAAACCACACTTTAGCCTTGCAATTTGACCAAAGTTGCAACTATGAAGCCTGAGCTTTTGTTGGCTTTGTTGCTGGAGGTTACTTTTTCTTACCCTTGGAGTGTAGTTTTCATCTTATGGTAGGGATAAATACAAAAGTAAAGTGTAAGTGCGACTAGAGAGCTTTTGTTGGCTTTGTTGCTGGAGGTTACTTTTAAGAGTTTTCGTAAGACTTCCGTTGGCATCGATTGTTACGACCCTGTGTTTTTCCCTCTGGACAACAAGCAGGTGGGCACGGGCACGGGATGGACAGTGTGGACAAGCATCAGTTGGATATAAAAAGGAAACCCATATGTGTGGCCAGCCCAAGTGTGAAAGGGGACAAAAGGGATTTTAAAGTTTATAAGGTTTAATAACCTTTGAAGGCTTAAATTTTTTTATATATTATAAGCATGCGTTTTGCTTTTGGTGTTTTTGAGAAAGCGGAGTCGCATCTTTAACAAGGGGTGAAGGATGGCAGAGTCGTCATGCAGGTCGTGTGTGGAGTTGGCGCTGCTGCCCGTACGTGTGGTACAGGCGCAGGCGGCTGCTGCGCACATAGGCTACAGGCAGGCACTGCTGCACGCATGGGCTGCAGCCAGGCGGGCTGCAGCCAGCAAAGGGGCACCAGGCGGCTGGGCTACAGCCAGCAACCGGCGACCAGGCGGGCAGCAACGAGCAGCCAGTCGGGCAGCCAGAAGGAGGCGCCAGGTGGGAGGCTCTTTGCGGCGTGGAGCAGTGCCATGTGCGGGTGCTGGCGGCTACATGTGTGGAAGCAGCGAGCGCAGACATGTCAAGGTAACTGTTGGGCTGGACAGAAGCGCACAGCTGAACAGTGGACTCTCTCTCTCTCTCTTGGAAGGAGGCGAGCTGAGGAGGCGCCGAGGGGCTAACAGCCAAGGGGTTTCTCTATCTCTCTCTCTTGCGAGCAGGTGGGGTTGTAGGAAATACACAGCCGAGAGACCTCTCTCTCTCTCTCTCTCTCTCTCTCCATGGATTGCAGGTCTAGTTTTACGAGATTGGGATACAGAGGATTAAGCTAAGATGCACAGGATGATGTTCTTGGAAGAGATGTGTTGTTACTCTTCGTCTTGGACTTATGTGTATTCAGGGATTGCTTGACACGTCCTCTATCTTTCTCTCTCTAGGAAACAGGCCTATGATTTGTGGGATACAGGTCTTTGGTTTTTCGGATACAGGTCTTTGGTTTCATGTGGAAAGCATGTCTTTGGATTCATGTGAACAGGTTATAGTTTTCTTGAAGTCACATGCAAGCTGTGACTATAGGGAAGGACATATGGTTTGGTTCAACCCTACTGCTGTTTGGGAAAGGGTTTGTGGGATCGATGGTAGAGATGGAGAAGACCTTTTCAAGTAGGGAGGTGTTGTATAGGTGTGCCTTCTCTATGGAATGTTGTGCTGTAATAGCGAGAGTTCTTATTTGGAAGTCCTGGGTGAAAGCTGCGAGGGATCCTATTGTTGGTAGAGGATTCTACAAGTTGTACTCTGTACTCAAATTTTGATCATGTAAAGAAATACCGCAAGGGGCGTCACTGTGTTTTGGGGCCAATCGGTGTCCTTGTAATATTCGCAGGAGCACTCTAGCTCCCCTTGTTTGTTTCCTTTTCCAAGTCCCCATGGGTGATGAAGTGTTTTGTGTGCGAGTGTTTGTTTCACCGCTCGTCAGATTTCTGAAGGCCGGTTTCATCGATTCTACTTGCAATTGGCAAGCTTTAATGCTCAATTATGGAAGCAAGTAGCAAGAGGCTCCTCCTATGTAGTTCTCTTGTCCTACGTGCTCTCTTGTAGATTGCAGTAAAACTATTGGGTTGAGCATAGTTGTTTCTCGTACTGGTACAAATGGGTTTGTACCGTACGGTTCGTACGGTATGTTTTTTTTTGGGCTTAAAAAAATATAGAAACCCTGCTTAACGAAGATCCCAAATGTCCGCAATACTTCGTAACTTTCGTGTATTCCATATGGGGTTGTTGAGAGACCTAAAAAATCTGGCGAGGTAGACTGGTAGTGTACACTTGATTGGTAGGATGAGAGAATCTTGCTACGTCACTTGGAGATCCCTGGTATAGGTGGGCTAGACAATTAGATTCTCAAGTCATGTACGAGAGAGAAGATTTGGACATGGTCATTTTAATCTAGAGAGGAGTCCCTAAACTTATCACCCTAGATGCACTACTCATATTTGTGCAAGGACGGTCCCTTAGTCATAAACGCTACACTGGGAGACCTTTGGTATTGCATTACCCATCCAGGTTCTTTTTTGGAGACAATCGGGAGGTCCAACTGGGAGAGACACATATCCATGTTCTGGCTCCTCAAGCACTGTAGACTCCTCCCCTCCCAACCGTCCCTCATATTCAAGCTTGAAGTTCCATAGGTTGTAAGTGTAAAAAATAAAAACCTTATTTTATCGTACGGTATCCGAAAATTTCATATCGTACCAAAAATTCCCGTACGGTATCGTATTTTCGTACCGTGACAACCATGGGGTTGAGTATTTCCCGCCTTGGATTGGCCAAGGCCAACTGTGCAGCAGCAACGTGTTTTTCCTACCACAACTTTGTCCTTTTTCTTGCCCTTGGAGTGTTGTTTTCATTTTATGGTAGGGATAAATACAAAAGTAAAGTGCAAGTGCGACTAGAAAGCTTTTTTTGGCTTTGTTGCTGTAGGTTACTTTGAGAGTTTTCGTAAGACTTCCGTTGGCATCGATTCTACTTGCAATTGGTAAGCTTTAATGCTCAATTATGGAAGCAAGTAGCAAGAGGCCTCCCCTATGTAGTTCTCTTGTCCTACGTGCTCTCTTGTAGATCGTTTCTATCATGTATGGGTGGAACAATAGAGAGCAGATGGTAGGGAACATGGGTACTCGAGAGGGTAGTGTAAGTTGAAGATCTTCACCAACAACCATATTGTTTGCAATACTGTATTCATAGGCATTGGTATGGAAACCTGGTCAGAAATTCCCATGACACTATGTACTTGATTCTCCCAAGATTAATATACATTATTTGAGGGAGGGATTGGATGTTCTGGCTCATTTATGCGTCTAATGTCAATTCAACAAACAATCTCCGTTCATGAGACTACCAAAATAAGCATGTTTGAGGCAAGTACACGAGGTACCAGACTTGGTGTAACACCAATCCTCTAGGCAATTTTGAGCATGTACACATGCACGAGTCCCAACGGAAAGCCAAATCCACAATATCACATGAGTGGCATCAATCCCTTGCATAACAGCCATGGATGCTAGTCCAATGTATATACATAATGAGAAGACATGCCTTGTAAGTGATCAAGTTATGTGCCAATGAGGCTCTGCCTGCTGTTGTGGATCCCATGTCCTTTGAGGTCCTGTTGGTGCCCATTTTAGTGTGGTCAAGCTTATACATGATGGTTGTGTCCCGATCGAGTCATTATTATTTTTGTTTCTAAGGTGGTGGGCAGATACTTAATAAAAGGGGGGTTCCTTATAAATGAGGTGTGGAGAGCAAATTGGGCCACCCTCCCAAGTGTGTGGGCAGCCCACAAATCGTGTGGGCTGCCCACCACTTGGTAAAAATGCCTATACAAAGGCGATGGGCTGTTTTGGAGGAAATCGACCAGCCTTGAAGGGCGGTTTTTGCATCATTGCTCTCTCGCCTTCACCCACATGGCGTGCAACCAGCCCACTCCACCTTTTCTATGCATACTGTACAGCCATTCACTCCATCGCTCTTGGTATTTTTTCTGAGGGAGACTTTTTTCTCTATTGTAAAGTTTAGTATCTTGTATGTCTCCATCTTTCCTCATCCATGTGTCATCCTGTGTGTGTGTGTGTGTGAGAGAGAGAGAGAGAGAGAGAGAGAGAGAGAGAGAGAGAACTACATACCATGTGTCTTTCAGTAATGCTGGGATGGTAAGGAAAACTTTAAAAGTGGAAGGCATGCCTGACAAAACCGGGTTCTTCTTCAACATGCGTAAGATCGACAATGATGCCTCATTTCACATAATCCATGTTTTGTTATATTGCTGGATTCTCCATGTTTGGTTTTTACCGATGATATGTGTGATCCTGAATTTTGTAGTGGTTGTGAACAAGCTTGAGAACACGGAGGCGCGCTTTGTGGTGCCTGTGACAAAGGCAGAATTTGCTGTAATGAGATCATCTTTCAATGTAGGTATATTCAAATGTCTCATATTTTGATGTAAGTCTACTCAGGTGTCCTTCCCTGTTGTCAATTGTCATACCTTTAACAAACTGACCTGCCTGTTTTTTTTCTGGATAGTTCATCATACCATACTTAATGGGTTGGCATGCATACGTGAATCCCTCTCTAATCCAACTTGGTGCTTCCAACGGTAAAGTCAATCCAGAACTGGAGTGGGCAAAGTAGCTCACTATGGAGAGGTAGCTGCATCCAGCGTACTCTGGAGAACCAGCAGTATCATTTACGTTGACAATCCATAGCAGGAGTGGTGAGAGTAGCTTATCATGGAGAAAGCGGTGGTAGTTTTTAAATACAGTTTTTTTTTTGATTTTTTGATCAAATATCAAATATCACGCGTGTGTAAATATCACTGCCAGATGTTTCGACGTTTTGTTCGGGCACAAGTTGTCCTTAAATCCTTGGCCATGACTTCCCTCTCCATATGTGGCTTCTTTTCTACAATTGAAGGGGTGGTGTGGCTGCAGAGGTTTGGATTCTAAAATCTGGATAGCTATGGTGTAATGATGCATGCTATGCACCATAATTTTGTACACTGAGAACTCCGTGCCTGGTAAGGCTGGCTGCTTGCTTATTTCAATTATACCAACATGGGTTCCTCTGGTCATAATGTGTGGGTCTGAGGACAGGTTTACATTTGCTTTGAGCAGCAGGGTGTGGTTTTCTTGACTAGTTTTGTAGAGAAGAAAATAGAAATGCTTTAACCTTACCTGACTGTGTTTTACACCCATTGTGTTGTGGCGACAGTGGGGTTGATGACCAACTGTTAATCAAGTCTGATCGTAGGTCATCTAAGAGGTTCCATCAAACAAGAGTTATGTGATTGGGGGTGGTTCTATGGAGTGGATGCTATAGATTCTGAGGATGAGGAATCTATCCACTATTCATGGAGCATCCCAACAACTTCAAACCGATCTCTAGTATATTGTAATTCACCAGTTTTTAGTGATCCATTGTGTGTTTGTTTCACTAATATATAAGCTTTGATCAGGTTTTGGTAGGTTTTTACAATCTAGCTGAATTATTTTTGAATGGAACTTCTCCTAGTCTTGTCTCAAGAGAATCATTTATTACGTTTTAGTTTTTAGTTTTCATGTTTAATGTTCGCCCATACATTTTTTGGAAGCCTACTTGTTGAGACTATCTCACCTTTTGACTTTTGTTGTGAACCGCAACAGTTTTTCTCTCTACTAGGTATACTTTGCCAATGTCATAAATTTGTGGCGAAGGTATTTGCTGTAAGGCCATGGCCTTCTCGAATCTTGACCATTAATTAATGGCCTTCTCCATAGCACTTTTTCTCTAATAATTTAAAAAAACAAATTATGGTCGTGGATTTCTATTTGCTGGAGTAGAAGCATTAGGGCATTAGCCTCCCACTATAAAAATAAGGTCTCCATGTGCGAAACTCTATGGTTGATGTTGTCGGTAGTGTTCTCTTAGATGGCTCACTTTATTGGAGGGTGGCCATGAGGGAGGCTCTCTCTACATCTCTCTGTTGGTATAACAAACTTGAGCCCTCGAACAGTGTTGACAACAACACGAGGAAGGGTGGTATAAGGTAGTGCAACTGAGTGCATTTGTGTTAAACAGGGTGCCTGACCGCATGCAATTGCGTGTGGGTGCAAATTTAATCAATGCAACATCAAAATATCTTGCGATTATGCTACATTAAGGTAGCAATATTAATGTGTTTGCTTAACACCATGTTTAAATGAGGTCTTATCTTATTATGGTCCCAACCACCCAAAAGTAACACCGGCAAGATCTTCGATGGGAGGAGAGCCCCGGGGACAAGTCAATCAAAGGGAAGGGTCTAGACCACCCGAGGTGAGATCTTCGACAGGAGGAGAGGCCCGGATATAAGTCAATCGAAGGGAAGGGGCTAGACCACATGCCTACCTTTTAAGAATCAGAAAGCACTTGGTGAGTGCCATGTAAAAGGGAAGCAGCCTATGAATTTGTCATGCCCATCAAAATAGAACAAGGAAAAGGCAAGCAAGTTTTACTTGACTACATTGAAAGGTAAGCCGTTTTCTTATTTACAAAGTCCAAGAGGGAGTGGACTTTGGGAAATTGTGAAGCATGTTTCTCAAGGTCTCCAGGGAAGGGAGGGCCACTTGGGGAACTTGCGAGGGAGGCGCCACCCTCCTCTTGGCATCTGAGGTTAAACAAGACCTAGATAAAGTAGAGAGCCATGTCATGAGCAATCATTTTGCTCAGTTTAGGGAGTACAACGACAATTGCTCCTTGCATAACTACAGTCACTCCTTGGCAAAAGCTTGATCTTTGAGCGTGATAGAGAAGTCAATCTCTAAGATTATTGCATGTAAATCTATCTGTGAACATATGTAAACGGGGTTAAAATCTTTGGGATTATTGCAAGTAAATTTGTCCACGAACCTATGTAAATGGTGTTAAAAACTATGCATTCCTAATACATATGGCCAATCTCTATAGTTTAAAGCTTCTTAACTTACCATCCAAAACCTAGAGAATATTTATCGACTCTTGGGAAAATTCTCTCAATCTCCTTTTAAAGGTTCGTCCAATTATAAATATATGCGAATAGACTAGATTTCAAACAAAGAGCTTGTCTAAGGATATACCTTCAAGGAGGGTATTCGAGTTTACTTTACAATCCATGCATGCTCAATCCATCTTGTTTGAGTTGTAAGTTGATACCTTTATTAGATGACTCTTAAAGTTCTTCTCCACATTACCCAACACAATTTTTGCCTTTTGTCAAAACACTTGACATCATAGAAATTGGTATCACTTGTACATAAGGCTGTTAGTTGATACCTTTATTAGATGACTTGTAAAGTTCTTCTCCACATGACCTAACACAATTCTTTTCTTTTGTCAAAACTCTTGATATCATAGCAATTGGTATCACATGTACATGAGTAGGTTATATTGAACTTCTTTTCTATAGCCCTACGAAATAAAGCCACACTAACTTTATCATGCGTCGTATAAGACACAGCAGGAATGAATAGTAAGAACGATCTTCGTTTGTAGTACACATGCCTTTTCAAATGCTAGTTCAATCTTGTTGCAAAATGATAAAGTAAAAAAGCTTTGATAAAAAGGTGTCAATTTTCTTCTTGCTACAAATGAGATCCCACTAGGACAAAAGGGTTACAGTCGAAAAACTCCATTTCTCTTTTCATGAAATTAAAAATAAGTGATCTCGCAAAATCCAAACGTTGGGAAATTTTCACAAAGTATATAACATAAGACTTAAAGCATCTAATTAAAAATAAGTGATCTTTCAAAATCCAAACGTTGGAAAATTTTCACAAAGTATATACGATAAGACTTAAAGCATCTGCCCAGTGAAGTGATAGCTCAAGTGGTGAAAGTGTTTTCCTAGGACCAAGAGCTCATAAGTTTAAAAATGCCCTTGGTTTTCTCGACGGCATCGCCTACAAGTAATGGAAAATTAGTAACTACCTGAAGAGTGAAAAAAAAACTCAAATCATCTCCCCAAGCATTCCCTCCAACACAGCCTACTCTCTGTGCAACACAAGAAGAGAGCAATGTCTCTCGATCAACACAACGTGCTTTAGGAACTATTTTTGTTTGAGTGTTTACGTGGGTGAGAGAAAGATTAGCTTGCATTCACACGTGGAGTACCCCGTAGCAAATGAGACATGGTTGTGCAAAGGTTCGAGAAAGAGGGAATAAGAGAATCATAGTCATTGAGCCCCAAAAGCAAATCAAACGAGAAGCTTGAGTGGATGGGGAGATTCGAAATACAAAGAGTTTGAACTAGTGTTTATGCCATCTCTTGGGAAAAAGAGAGAAAGGAAGAAAGAAAGTTGTATTAACGTCTACAAGAGGTCGAACTTGACCTATGAGACAAATCAATGTACAATTGTCAATGTCTTCTGGATGTCCAGAAAAAAAAAAAAGACAAAATGAACATGAAATAAACTATGAAAGTACTGAGCTAGTGGGGGGTGATGGATGGAGCACTACTGCTAGAGGCTCAGTATGCAACCTATATGTGTAGGGTATACAAGAATGCAATGCAGATCTGTCTAGCTCCAACCAGTACCATAATGGAGAGAGAGAGAGATCGATCATGCTACCATCTGCTAGGCAATTAAGGCTCTCCTCTTCCTCCTGCTACCATCTACTAGGCAATTAAGGCTCTCCTCTTTAGGCAATTAAGGCTCTCCTCTTCCTCCTGCTTAGGGAGAGTCCCCTCTGCTCCCCCTTCCTACCTTCCTTCTACCGCTACTCCACATGGATCTCCCCTTCGCTACGAGAGAGAGAGAGAGAGAGAGAGAGAGAGAGAGAGAGAGAGAGAGAGAGAGAGAGAGAGAGAGAGAGAGAGAGAGAGAGAGAGAGAGAATTGTGCAAAGGGGTGACACGAGCTCCATAAGAACTCCATCGCTCCTCGTTCTGTCTCTCCACAATCGAAATTTTTTGGTGAAATAATATTTTGCACGATTTAATTAGTGCAACGTCAAAAAGCAAGGGTGGTGTATTGTGAGAAATTTAGGAGTGGATTGGAATGCATTTTTTGGATTATTACCTAGATTGTAAAAATATAATGCTTATTTGTGGATGCAGTCCCCTAACTGTTCAATCAATTAGAAATTTTTCATACTCCAATTGCTAATAAAGATTTACATCCTTAGCTATGTTTGCTTTTTAGTAAATCTTTTGTTAAGCCTTATTTTGAACAATAGAGACTTTGAAATAATTGCATCCTTAATCCACTATATGTATGTATATACATATGTATGTGTGTGTGTGTGTGTGTGTACTTGTACACACACACACACACACACACACACACACACACACACACACACACACATACATACATACATACATACATACATACATACATATATATATGTGTGTGCGTGTGTGTATGTATAGGTGTGTGTGTGTACACTTGTACATACACACACCTATACACACACGCACACGCACACGCACACACACACACACACACACACACACACACACACACACATAGATATATGTATGTATAAATAAATCTCTCAATCCTTTTTATCTTTGTGTAAAGATGTGTGTGTGTGTAACCCTCCCTTGATGGAGTTCTCTCTCTCTCTCTCTCTCTCTCTCTCTCTCTCTCTCTCTCTCTCTTTCATTGTTGCCTCTCATGCTTGTAGGAAGATGAGGGACCAGAGAGGGTGTGGCAGAGGAAGCATGTATGACATGCCATTTATTGAACAAGTATCCTTGATAATTTTTGAGTACATAGGTATGCTTGACACTTTTTGAAAGAATATCCTCCCCTTACTAGCATAGTTAGTCAAAAAATTGTTGGAAATTGGGGGCCACTTCTCGAGAGGTCACCAATCCCATAGGTGTCCATGCCACTGCACACTTAACCTCTACCATTCTACCCCCTTCCAAGCCACAAAAATTGGTGGAGGAGGGATGATAATGGCCATAGTCTTCGCATACCAACACGATGTAGCCTTTTTAGTCGTACATGCATTTGGCCTTCGTTCAACTCTAGAGAGGAATTGGTAAGTCGACTAGCTTCGCTAACAACATCCCAACATGCCCTCCATGGCTCTGATACCATCTTGGAAATTGGGGGCCACTTCTCGGGAGGTCACCCATCCCAGTAGTGTTTATGCCACTGCACGCTTAACCTCCACCACTGCGTGA
>NC_141105.1:15232499-15264999 GCF_041138505.1 Cibotium barometz | reverse complement strand
TACATATTTATTACTTCTTAAGTTTTTTTAGTCATTTATTTACATGTTTATATGTACTTTTTTATATTTTTACATGAGCGGCATGGTTGATTGTGTCACGTAGGGTCCCACACCTACCACAGTGAGAGGCTCACTCAGGAGTTGGTAGAGGGTGAGAGCGGAGATTGACCGCCTTAGAGCTGCATTACAGACGTCAGAGGTAGCTACTGTAGAGGCACGGCATCTGAGAGAGTTTGACATCCAGCAGGTAGGTTTCTCTTGCACGTAAAAGAGTTATAATTAAGGTCCTAAGTTATGAATTTCTTTAAGTAATACCTAATGAGAGAGACTAATCAATTATTTTTATGCTTTACTTTTTTGCGTAGGCTCGGACCGAGGTTGAGAGCTTTAGAGCTGAGGCGCAGTATCACCAGATTATGGAGCGGATTGCCCAGCAGATTATAGGGCAGAGCAGTTGATGCTGCATGTTCGAGAGTTCCGCAGATCCTCAGACGTGAGAGTGCCTTACTTGCCTTTATATCCCTCTCCTATAAATAGATCCTTAGCCCTTCGTAAAAAAATATGAGAAATATACTATGCCAATATTATGCTGAAATAATGATAGTTTTTACTATTCTCTAAAATTCTCTCCAAAATGAAGAAATTGGAGCTTTCCTCTTTCTTCAATCTCCATTGGTGGCTCCATCAACATACCAAACCAATTGATTGGTTGGGGGCCTCTACCGTGATCAAAGAATCAAGCAATTTGTAAGGTAAAGGGTTAATTTTGATCTTTTTCTATAATTTCTCAATGTTTCTCTCTTCTCAACCCCTCTCAAGCTTGAGAAGCTTAATTGGAATGGCTTTTTAATGCTATTGAAGTTAATTGACGAATGGTAGTAAGGAAATACATAAATTTCTATTTATGCTTAATTTTAATGGTTTTTATGTAATTTCTCTCTCTCACTCAAAGAATGGTCATTTCCATGACCTATTCTCAATCCAAATGAAGCTTCTCATGAAGCTTTTCCCTAATCCAAGAATAAATTCTATGTTGTTTAATTGGAGGCCAAATTAATGGCTTTTTTATGCTTTTAAGTTAATTATTTCATGAAAATTTATGATTCAATCCATAATGGGTTAATGATCCAATTAGGGATCGTTCTAATCATATCCATAATGTTAAAGTTCATTCTTTTAGAATAAATTGAGATTTATCAGTAATAGCAATGGAGCTATGGCGAAATTTCTGTAAAAATTACACATAAAACATTTTCATTCAAAGTATGAAAAGAGGACTTCCTACCATATTCTAGGAATTATCATCCTAGATAAAGTGATTGATTCTCATTGTAAGCATAGAAATATTGATTTTAAGGTTTATGCATAATTAATGAATTTTTAGATAAATTTATTTATCTATGAGAAATAATTAAATGTTAAAAGAGGAATTCCCATTACATTTAGAATTCCAATGGAAAATCCGGGCCTTCCCCATACCATCATAACCAAACATGCTCCGATGGGGACCAAACTTTGCAAACATGTGGGGGAGACCCACCCCCACTTGCTTGCAAAGTTTGGTCACAATCGGAGTATGTTTGGATTGGTAATTAGCGCCCAGTGAGAGGATTTTTCAAGTCTCTTGGTGCTTAAGAGGCCATGGAAAATCCGGGTGTTCCCCATACCATCGTACCAAAACATGCTCAGATGGGGACCAAACTTTGCAAACATGTGTGGGAGACCCACCTCCACATGCTTGCAAAGTTTGGTCACAACAATCAGAGCATGTTTGGATTGGTAATTAGCGCCCAGTGATTGCGGATTTTTCAAGTCTCTTGGTGCTTAGGAGGCCATGGAAAATCCGGGCCTTTCCCATACCATCATACCCAAACATGCTCCGATGGGGACCAAACTTTGCAAACATGTGGGGGGGACCCACCCCCACATGCTTGCAAAGTTTGGTCACAATCAGAGCATGTTTGGATTGGTAATTAGCGCTCAGTGCGGATTTTTCAAGTCTCTTGGTGCTTGAGAGGCCATGGAAAATTCGGGTGTTCCCCATACCATCGTACCCAAACATGCTCTGATGGGGACCAAACTTTGCAAACATGTTGGGGGGACCCACCCCCACATGCTTGCAAAGTTTGGTCACAATCAGAGCATGTTTGGATTGGTAATTAGTGCCCAGTGCGGATTTTTCAAGTCTCTTGGTGCTTAGGAGGCCATGGAAAATCCGGGCCTTCCCCATACCATCATACCCAAACATGCTCCGATGGGGACCAAACTTTGCAAACATGTGGGGAGGACCCACTTCCACATGCTTGCAAAGTTTGGTCACAGTGAGAGCATGTTTGGATTAGTAATTAGCGCCCAGTGCGGATTTTTCAAGTCTCTTGGTGCTTAAGAGGCCATGGAAAATCCGGGCCTTCCCTATACCATCATGACCAAACATGCTCCGATGGGGACCAAACTTTGCAAACATGTGGGGAGGACCCACCCCCACATGCTTGCAAAGTTTGGTCACAATCGGAGTATGTTTGGATTGGTAATTAGCGCCCAGTGCGGATTTTTCAAGTCTCTTGGTGCTTAAGAGGCCATGGAAAATCCAGGCATTCCCCATACCATCATACCCAAACATGCTCCGATGGGGACCAAACTTTGCAAACATGTGGGGGGGACCCACCCTCACATGCTTGCAAAGTTTGGTCACAATCAGAGCATGTTTGGATTGGTAATTAGCGCCCAGTGCAGATTTTTCAAGTCTCTTGGTGCTTAAGAGGCCATGGAAAATCCGGGCCTTCCCCATACCATCATAACCAAACATGCTCCAGTGGGGACCAAACTTTGCAAACATGTGGGGGGACCCAGTTTGGTCACAATCGGAGTATGTTTGGATTGGTAATTAGCGCCCAGTGCGGATTTTTCAAGTCTCTTGGTGCTTAAGAGGCCATGGAAAATCCGGGCCTTCCCCATACCATCATAACCAAACATGCTCCGATGGGGACCAAACTTTGCAAACATGTGGGGGGGACCCACCTCCACATGCTTGCAAAGTTTGGTCACAATCGGAGTATGTTTGGATTGGTAATTAGCGCCTAGTGCGGAGTTTTCATGTCTCTTGGTGCTGAAGAGACCATGGAAAATCCGGGCCTTCCCCATACCATCGTACCCAAACATGCTCCGATGGGGACCAAACTTTGCAAACATGTGGAGGGACATGGTGATGGTGATTTTCAACAAACGATATGATAGCCAAAGTGTTAAAAAATCACAAAACCATGAACATCAACTAAAATGCAATGATCCTCAATAATGAGAAAACTCATAATGATATAAACATCAACTAAGTACATCAGAATGTGAGCTAACACAGCCACTCTGGGTTAGCCACTAACTCAAAAGATTAAGGTATTTTGAAAATGAGCTACCCCAGCTATTCTGAGATTAGTCACTCCCAAAAAATCTAAGTACAATGTAAGTGAGCTAACCCAGCTAGTCTGAGTTTAGTCACTATCAAGATAGAGATCTAGTCAGCAGCACCCTCTCTAGCTCTCACCTGCTCTAGAATTCTCTCATGGTCATCCACTCGAAGCCAAAAACGAGGGTGAGAACTGTGTTTTTGGCTCTGTACTCGATCAAGAGTGAGCCTGGTAGCAACCACTAGATGAGAGAACTAAAATGCCTCTAACTCCCACTTCCACTGCTGGAACTCAAGACTCCCCCGATGAAGTCGAATCTGCTGGTAGAACCGGCCTGCCACAATCATGTTATGGGCATCATAAGAAAACCCATGATCATCCACTGTATCCTAGTCAAGGATGCACTTTGGCCTAGTGCAACTCATCAGATAGTAGTCTACCTCCTCGCTATTTCCCTCACTGGCAATAACAGCAAATACATCACCCTCCTATAGCAAATCTATCAGGTCATCATAACTGACCATGAACGCAGGACCTGTGTGCTTATCAGACAACACTGGATGTGAAGGATGCTCGGGGGAGAGGAATGTCTGTATCCATGCATCTGCCCATCCTCTCGAGGCATAATGTGACCAATCGCCATCCATACATGCTCCACAGAAGCATGCAAACCGTCGTGTGTAAATCATGGGAGCCGCCATGCACGTGCTCCTAATGGAATGTAAGCACAAGGTGCCAGGTACTGTGTCACAATCATGGGAGGCTCTACGGTCAATCATGCCACCATCCACATGCCAAAAAAATCTCCTGACAATCCGAGCATCACGTTTTTGGGATACGATGATGCTGCACTCCCACACAAATGTTAGGAGCACCACTCGACTACGTGGCCCGCATCTCTGAACCGCTGAGGTCGTCGCAGCTGATGACGCCTCAGGGCACGTTTCACACATGCGCCCACACCATCATGCTCTCCCTTCCTGTGACCAGTCTCAAAGAATGACCAAATCACTGGGATACTAGACTGCACATGCCACCTATAAATCCATAAAAGAGAGTCTTAGTTATTGTTTTCTTTAAGATGTTCTAGTGAATTTAGTTTAATTGAAAATATAAGAGAACCATAAGTACTACCAGTAGAGCCCATAGAATTGTCGTGATGACTTGAACTGTGCGCCACAACCATCCGACCAAACCCATCGTTGGCCATGTATGATCCCACAATCTCCTAAAAAATCGTCATGGAGACGAAAACAGTGTTGCACAAAATGTGCATCATGTGAACGATCATCACTGATATAGAAATGATACTCTCGAATAATGACACGGGTCTTAGGGGTACTCGCTATCCCATCTACATGAGCCTCTGCATGTCGATAGCTAATGTGGACCATACTAGCAACCTGGTGAGGTAAGCAATACAGACGTTTAGGACACAAAAAATCAAATAAGTAATGTAGCTCAAACACGAAACAAATATTATGAAATATAACCATTACTCGCTCTAAGAAGTAATACTCAGATTGTATCTCCTGAAAAGGTGTGAAGGTGTAGTTCTTTGCAAAATCAATCACAGAGACGACCACACCAATAGGAAACTCTGCCAGGCATGCTCGGAACTGACGATCTTGCCACTTGGCACAATGATTGTGCCATATATAGGGGTAGATCTGCTCCCTAAATGTGGCTGTGAAGTGACAACGTGGTGTATGTTTGTCCACGAGCTGCAAATTCCTAGATTGTTCACCACTCTGGAGGAGCTGGTGTGTCACATACTCATAACGTTGCCGTGCCACTATCTCTTGGTCACTTGCATCAAGATCTACCATCTGTAGATGTGCAAGTGAACCACATGATGTGCAATATAGAAGAACATTAGGGGAAATTTGGACCCAAATTGGGCCCCTGTAAGGATTGCTACACATTCTCTCTCTGCAAAAATGGGCTCATGGTGAATTTTTTACAAATCAACTCAGAAGTGAGCAAAGTTTGGACATTTAGAATCTACTCTTTGAGACCTTTCCAATGATATTTATCATGATGTGCAATTTTGCATATTCAATAAGTCTCTAAATTTGGTGATGATGTGGTATGTAACATGCCATGTCATCACCAAATTTGCGGACTTCTTGAATATGCAAAATTTCCCGTCATGCTATATATCATTGGAGGGTTTTCTAGTTGTCGTGGATCTCCTCGTGGGGTTGGTTACATCACTTGTGGCTTTAACCCTTACATGGCAATGTTACGTTATTGATAACCTCAAGCAACATACGGTAAAAGGACATGCTCTTACAAAGTCTTTTGATGCGTTTGGACTTGTAGACACTAGTGGATGGACACTGCCTATAGTAATGGTTAGGCATAACTTCATCTTGCAAGTAATTTAGACAAAAGGGTAAGCAACCTTTTCTTTAAATTTCTTTAATCTTATTTGTTATACAAAGATTATGAAGATAGGTCAACAATGGTAGTTGTGATATTTAGAAGTAATTGGCTAATCTTGTTAATTATTAATTGCATTGTTTGCACTAATACTAGTCTTGTAGAAAAAAAATATCAATTTTTGTAGCTTTATTAAGACTTTTGTAAAAAAATCTCGCTTTCTACTTATAAAGTGAACCATTGTACTAACACAAGAATAAATAAGGGAGATTTAAAAAAGGACTTTAAAACTTTACTTTTTATGGTCATAATTGAGGCTCTTTTCGTTGAATTTTTAGTTTTTCCATTAGAGCTTTCTCAAGAACTTTTAAGCAACACACAAACATAATGAAAAAATCATATATGTATATGTGATTCACTTTTATAAATATATTAATTGAATGAACGCTAAGAACTATTATGTTGAGAAATAGTTGAAGCCACTTTTATGGTTCTCTCTCTCTCTCTCTCTCTCTCTCTCTCTCTCTAGTACCAATGTAGTGTTCACACATCAAGATCCCAAGAAAGAGATTGTGAGTTCTTGTTTATTCCATGCACATTTTTAAAGAGCACCAATTTTCAATAGTGAAAAATCCTACCCAAATTTTCTTTATACCAATTGGACACACTAAGTTGAGTAGTTTTAACACCTTGTCAACATCATATGTAAAAGTTATCTCACATTTACATAAATCAAGCCTGTGCCATTTTTGTGGCTAAAGACAGTTTTGCTCAATTACAAGACCATAATGCATGTTGTGTCAATGATTTTTTTGGCTATATTTATCTATTGTATATAATTTGTCACTTCCAAAAAAAATAGTTATGATTTGTCTTGCTCATCTATGCTAGTGATGATTTGTCTTGCTCATCTATGTTAGTGATGATTTGTCTTACTCACCTATGTTGTGTATGCCAAATTTTTTATTGCATTATTCTCTTATGTATTGTAAGAGTGCACCTTTCTAGCATTATGATATGAATAGTTGCTGATTATAGCTAATTAATTACATTCATCTATTTTAGTATTTCTAGTTATCTCTTTAAAAAATACTTGGGATATTTTCTTTTTTATGTGATATTTTTTAAACCAATCTCTATTCTCATTCACATGAAAAGACCACTATTTACTTATTTTCCATTCTATTCTCTTTGTCATATTTAATATATTCTCTTTGTCATATTTAATTATTAACATTTTGAGGAAGAATACTAGTTCCATATCTCAAATTTAGGCAACAAAAAGTTTTGTGAATCTACTTGCTCACCTGTGCTCACTTTTTGGCACCCCCAAACATCAACGATAATTTTTTGTGAATCTACTTGGTTACCTGTGCTCACTTTTTGGCACCCCCCCAACGAGATTTTTTTGTGACTCTGCTTGCTCTCATGTAAAGCCCAAGCACTCCATATTCTTTCTTTAGGTATATTGAGTGGTTACATACATGGGGATGTAGTTGTTCCTTTCATCATCCATAAAATACATGACATTATTATCTTGTTCTCTCTCTTTAAATTTGTCTCAGTCAATCTCCTTTGTAATGCTACTAGTGCTGCATTGGTGTGGAAAGAATGGTGCAGTGATATGTGTGCCCTAGGTGATTTGTATAAATTCTTCTTCTACCATGATGTGACCATTAAAAAACAAAGTATTCCATCTTGCTACATTCTATTGGTGAGGAAAGAATGGCGATGGTATGTGTGCCCTAGGTGACTTTGTATAAGTTCCTCTTCTACCATGATGAGACCATTAAAAATCAAAGTAATCCCATCTAGCTTATGGCATAAATTTATATTTTTCCTTTAAAAGAAAAAATGACACTAAAGTTTGATTAAGTAATTAATTACGAAGGTTACATTTTTTAATTGTATGGACAACTCTCAAGAAAATACAACTTTTTATTTTGTATAAATTTGATGAATGATACTTGGCACTAGCATGGGATAAATCAAGATTTTGTTCCAACAATTTACTCAAAGTTTGGATTTTCAAATTGACATAGAGTTATAAATAAGCACTATAGATGTGATTCAAGAAATGAAACTATTCTTGAATCTAGGGGAATAAATTTTTATAATGCATATACACATAGGCATGCAATAAATGGTTTTGGTTTGGACAAGAAATGAACATCGAATCACAAGTTAGGTATAGAAGCTTTTGCTTTGTGGTTAAAAGTTAGGTATAAAACTAACTAACACTAATAAAAAATTAGGTATAGAAACTAACACGCACTAATAAAATGTTAGGTATAGAAACTAACACACTAGTCAAAAGTTAGGTATGGAAACTTATGCTTGGTTAATAAAGGTATTTTTCCATGCATGAGAGAGGATAAGAATCTCATGAATGATAAAAATGAAAAGGATTTAGTAGGGAACCATGCATAAAAATGACACTGTATACTTGAACAGACTTATCCTCCTTGTCTTATTTACATAAAGAGAAGATTTTTAAAATTGTAAGCCATACAAAAGTTAAATAACATTCAACTTGACAAGCAATTAAGCAACACAAATAGACAAAGGAAATGGAAATTACAAAACATTATACGAATGAATCTTGATTTTAAGACCTTATCTAATTCAATAGAGCCAAATTTATGGAATACATAATATACATGTGTTCTAAAATATATTTTCTAGACCCATTATAGTAGATGTCTAGATTTTATAAAAATTTTGGTCCATATTTAAAGAGCACTTCTCATGACTTTAAATATGTTTATTTTAAAGCATACATGGGAAATTATCATATCATCCTAGTGTTCGTTGTGGAGGATCTATCATCAAGAAGTTTATAAGGATTAAGTAGACAACTTGAGTGAAAGTGAGCTCCAGCAGCGATACATCAATTTTTTGTCTGGTGTGTGTTTCTTCTCAAACTTGAATCAACAACGTTGATTTCTCATTAACTGTTGTGATGTAAACAAGCAACCTTGTTATTTTTACATGACACATCTACTGATGGGTTTTTAAAATATGCTAACTTATTCAACCTTCATAATAATCATGGTAAACTTATCCTACACTTGTAAAAACTTTTTTAAAAAGTACCTAATTAACAATCTTTAAAAGGAAAATATAAGCCTTCACAAAATATTTCTTGCTTGAGTGATTATTATCACATTTGAATTAGAGTGCATACACGCTCTAGGTTTGCTTAAAACATGAAATACTTTTTGGTGAGTGGTTTTGATCGCATTTGAAATTAGAGTGCATAGTATACATGCTCTAGGTATGCTTAAATACACCACTTCTATTTTGGTTGAAGTTTTTGATTAACAAAGAGAGAATTTAGTAGTGGAGCTAGATGAGGCATGCATACCTAGTTTACCAAAAATAGTTTTGCATCAATAAGAATTTACCATGTACTATGTTTAAGGAGATGAAAATAACAATAAAGCAGTATCAAATATGAGAGTGATACACTCTCAAGATTCCTTTGAGAATGGTGGGAGACAAGAATTTAAAAATTTCATATTTTTTAATTGTTTAAAGCTTTACTATAAAGGTGTAAGAGTGAATCATGAGTAAGTGAGTGAGTAGGTGATTGAGTGTGCATGTGCATCTGTGCACAATATGACATTGCGAGTGTTGTGCACATGTGCACTTGAATGTGCATGTGTGTTTGTGGATGCATGTGTGTATGTGCGTGCCTTATGCATATGTGTGCACTAGCGAGCACACATGTGGATGGACTCATGTGTACATGCCTAGGTGAGTGTGCATGTATACCTAGGTGTGTGTGTGTGTGTATGCATACCTAGGTGTGTGTGCTTGTGCATCCATGCATATGAGTGTGTGTGCTTGTGCATCCATGCATATGAGTGTGTATGTGTATGTGTGTCTATGAGTGTGTGTGCTTGTGCATCCATGCATATGAGTGTGTATGTGTATGTGTGTCTATGAGTGTGCACGTGAATGCATGCAAGAATGTGCATCCGTGAGCATGCTTATGTGTGCATGCATGCATCCACGTGTGTCTATGAGGGGTGTGTGAGTGATTGTGGGTGATGAGTGTGTGTGTGTGTGCATGCAATGTACACGTGCAAATGTGCATGTGTACATATAATTTTTTTTTTTGGTGGAGAAGAGGGGAATAATCGTGGGTGGGGTAGAAGCTGAGGGGGGGAGGTTTTAGAATATGCGTTGAATCTAAAAAAGTAGATTTGCTTAAAGGTTTGATGTTTGGGATTTAATGCGTAAATTTTTGTATATTGCAAGATCGATGAATTTTTCTTTTAAAAATTCGGAAAGCAAAGTATTGTCACAAAAGGCTAACCCCTTTTAGTATTGCATTAAACTACTTTAAGAGGAAAAAAGCACTTGAAAATAGGTGCTTTTTGGTGTATCCTTTTCCATACGAGCCACATTTCTTGTCAGATGGCACACAAACACAACAGAGTGGATGTATGGGAGTTCCATTAAAAAATACAATGGAGTAGGAGATAACTATTAATTGAAAAAAAAGAGATAAGCCATAGACAAGGTGGGTAATACCTAACCTGACACACCGTACACTTTGTGAAAGTTTTCATTTGTGGTGATTGTCAATATAATAATATCAACGAATCTAGTGCCACAATTTCACTATTATTAAAGCATAATGAGACTTAGCTCTGTGTGTGTGTGTGTGTGTGTGTGTCTCATACAATGTAGTGCTACAATTTCACTATTACTAAAGAACAATGAGACTTAGCTCTCTCTCTCTCTCTCTCTCTCCCCCCCCCCCTCTCTCTCTCTCTCTCTTATATACAATCTAGAGCTACAATTTCACTATTTCTAAAGCACAATGAGACTTAGCTCTCTCTCTCTCTCTCTCTCTCTCTCTCTCTCTTTTATATACAATCTAGAGGTACAATTTCACTATTTCTAAAGCACAATGAGACTGAGGTACAATTTCACTATTTCTAAAGCACAATGAGACTTAGGTCTCTCTCTCTCTCTCTCTCTCTCTCTCTCTCTCTCTTACATATACACACACACGCACATATATATAATATCCATGTGCAATCCCACAATGCAAAGCTTTGAGATGATTTAAGTGCTCATATTGCTACCCTCTTGTTGTTGAGAGAACACTAAGGTATCTTGCCTTACCATCACAACCATGGAGCTTCTTGCCCTTATAGTGGGTATAATGGGTGAGGCTTCCTCGTATTTAAAATATTATTCAAGCACCATTATGCAGGTGATTTATTTTACGTAAATGATTACTCTTCTAGGAAAAAAGTAATTGCGGTTAAGTAATTACGTTTAATTAAATGTTTTTTTTTTTGGCTCATTTCATGCATTTGGATTGTACTCTTTGATCCAGGAAATGTATCCTCTTGTGTGGTGTTTGCTGCACCTGCGTAAGCAACCCCTAATCTTACTTCCAAATTGACAGAATCTTAATTAAGCCATAATTATGTCTCTGGGTCAGTTATAATGATTGAAGGGAGAGAATAGTGACAGAATCTTAATTAAGCATTTAACTGACGTCTCTAGGGTTAGTTATAATGATTAAAGGGAGAGAATATTAATTAAGCATTTAAATGACGTCTCCAGGGTTGGTTATAATGATTGAAGGGCCTAGGTTAAACACTAGTGTTAGAACTGTATTAGTATTAATGCCAGGCGCTAAGCAGCAGGATTGATGGTTAAAGTATTAATTATGATTGCAGGGTTACGTTTTTCCGCATAATTAGGAAGAGGGATACAGAGAGTTTCTCTCCAGTCCCGTACGTGGCGATTTTGATAAGCCAGATGCTGTGGGTTTATTATGGCGCTCTTAATCCCAAGGGATTATTGATCATAACCATAAGTGCGGTGGGAGTCCTCGTTGAAGTAATCTACCTTACCATCTTCATGGTTCTGGCCTCCACTCCACACAGGGCAAGTGCTGCGCCCATCTTGATTAGTGCTTATGGAGAGGATTTTCGATTTGATTAGTTGCTTGCCCTGCTATTAATCTTAATTCTGTAGAAGCTTAATTTTTATTCCATCTATGCTAAAAAAAAAAGATTGTTTGCACATCTTCCACCACCACCTTTTACAAAGACTTTAGGATACTTAAGAGAGCGCTAAACTCTTCGTGGGCATCTCTTTCTCTCTCTCTCACTCTCTCTCTCTCTCTCACTCTCACTCACACACAGTGACTCTCTCACACACACACACTCTCTCTCTCTCTCTCTCACACACACACACACACACACACACACTCTCTCACACGCACGCATACACATGCGCGCGTGCGCACACACACACACATACTCTCTCTCTCTCACTCCACACACACACACACACACACACACAAGACAAGACAAGAGCTCTCATAGCACAAAGGGGGATTGTGTCTCTCTCTCTCTCTCTCTCTCACACACACACACACACTCTCTCTCTAGGGATTTCACTGACGTAAACGAGAACATGTGAACATGTTAATAACATATGTTAATAACACAAAAAATCTTGTGATCACATGTTATATTCACAAAGCTTTCACAAGGGCCTAAAAAAATTATCTTTGTCGGGCATAAAAAATCTTCTTAGGTGGCCACTGACTTGCTATTATGTGAAGATGGTAACATGAGAACATGTGAATAGCTTATTCCCATGTGTAGCCAAGCTTTTAAGGGGTTCCCAAATGGCAAGTGACCTGTTATTTTGTGAACGGTAACATGAGAACATGTGAATAACTTGTTCACATGTGTTATTATCACAAAAAATCTTGTGATCACGTGAATATTAAATCCCTGTCTCTCTCTCTCTCTCACTCACTCACACACATATTCTCTCTCTCTCTCTCTCTCTCTCACACACACACACACACACACACACACACACATACACACACACACACACACACACTCTTTCTCTCTCTTACACACACACACATTCTCTCTCTCTCTCTCACACACACACACTCTCTTTCTCTCTCTTACACACACACACACACACACACACCCTCTCTCTCTCTCTCTCACACACACACACACACACACACACACACTCTCTCTCTCTCTCTCTCTCATACACACACACACTCTCTCTCTCTCTCTCTCTCTCTCTCACACACACACACACACACATTACTTAAGTCTTCTTCAACTCTAATCTACTTACTGTTTTCTTTAAATTTAAACTAGGGTCCAATCACATGATGCTAGCACATTATTTAGCTGCTCGTTGGAATTTATGATATATTTAAGTGATCTTTCGCTTATCAAACTATTTGTAATACTAACCCATTTCTTTCCTTGTGGGCAGCTCTCTACTTTAAAGCTAATCTCATTGTCAATGTTGACATTTGGGGCGCTATTCTTGGGCACTTTCTTGGGTTCAAGAGGAGAGAAGCGCTTGAATGTAGTGGGGTTTTTGTGTGCCATCAACTCCATTTGCATGTATGCTGCCCCCCTTAGCATTATGGTAATCCAAGCACTTCTCCATTCACATAAAGGACTACTATACTTTTTCTTTCCACTATCTTTTGTAGCATCTTATTTGCAAAATCAACTCCATTTGCATGTATGGTGTCCCCCTTGGCATAATGGTAATCCAAGCACTTCTCCATTCACATAAAGGACAACTATACTTTTTCTTTCCACTATCTTTTGCAAAAGAAACTTTCCTACATAGCGTAACTCCTACTACACTCTTTGCAGAAAAAAGTCATCGTGACAAAAAGTGTGGAGTACATGCCTTTCTTCTTAACCCTTTCTCTCTTCATAAATGGAGGGACATGGACTACATATGCCATCCTTATGAGAGACCTCTTCATAGCAGTAAGCATCTCTATTAATTTTTATTCATTACTAAATTAAACATTTGAATGAAACTTGGTTCAATTCAAATACCTTGTCTAAAAACTAGTAAGCTACGAGTAGTTTTAATCCAAATTTTCAAATGGTATGAAGCACCCTTATTGATGTCTTATTACATTACCAAATTCATGCACTCGAATCATAATTTACTTCCATTTCATCACACCTAGAATCTCACTTGAAAAACTACATTTACCTCTGTTATATCATATCTTATTGACTCAATTCCAGGTGCCAAATGGAGTTGGATTTCTTTTTGGCACAGCCCAGTTGTTACTTTATTTCATTTACTATAAACGCAAGCCACATCAATTCCAAGAGACTGGGAAACCTCTAAACATTATGAAGCCAGATGCTGATCAAGTTGCTTCAAGGTTAAAAGGTGAAGAGTATTGCAAGCATCTTCAAGAGGAGCTTGTTTGAGCAAGGAGTGCCACCATGTGCTTTTATGATCACACAAAAGCATCTCAAGTGCTATGGATGAATTTACTCATCCTAGATCTACACTAACTTTTCATCCTTAGAGTCATTTTCGTCAAAGTATTTTTACTTGGTCAAACAATTGTAAAAACTTTGAAGATTTGAAACGTACACTCATAAAAAAACAAAAACAAGATGAGAAACCTTATAAATTATGTAAATCTTGTAAAATCCCCTGCTTGGTTTAAAATCTCTTGCTTGGTTTGAGGAATTTGGAAATCCATCACTCTGATGTTTGCACACATCTTTATCTCTATCTCTCTTTCTAATTTTTGTTTGTATATGCATACATACATGTGCGTGTGTACGTGTGGTGCATGTTCATGCATTCATACTTATTTGCATGCATAAATAAGAAACTAAGAAAATGCAATATCAAGTATAAATCTCCTTGGAAATTTGAAACTAAATTTTTTATTTTATTACACCTGAGAGGTTAAAGCAAATGAAGAAATGACCTTGATTTATGAAACATCAATTATGTGATTGAATTTGAGCTTTTCTCCTTACATATGCTACAATTTTGTCTTCATGCAGCATCGATATCTCCATTCTTGAAGTTTCTATATTTCTCCAAAAAAGAATATACATATTACATTCATTTGCGAATGTCTTTAATATTAGTTTATTGTCTCATTATGTGTTTTCTTTATCATTTACATTACTATAGAAAATGCTACATAAAATTTTCTTCCACTACACTGATAAAAAGTTTCAAACTAAAATGTGGTGGGACGAAAAGGTATCTTGATATGAAAAAGTGTAGCTCCATTTTAGTGCATTCTCCTTGAAAAAACTAGCAAGCATTTTGGATCACAATGTAATGGACTAAAGGTGATTGGATATACCCTTTTATTAAACAAAGTTATATAAGCAAGGTGAGATTCCTTCTACCTCACTCTATAAGAATTTGTGCCTTCTTTATTGGTGTGTAATAAAAATTTCTAGCATTAGATCTAGTGGAAGTGCTCAAAGATAACATCAAAAAGTCCATATGCTCATATTTCAACATTGAGATTGATAGTTCAGTGATTTCTAGTGACATGAATATACTTTGAGTTTCTCGTTATCTTTCCAGCATTACAAGTCTCTTTCAAAGTTCAAAGCACACTAAAATCATTGGCAAATGACACTCGTATATTATTGGTATAGTATTGAAAAAAACCTTTCTCAAGTTAGCTATGTTACTCACATATAGTGTATTAACCAATTTAAATTACATAATAACAAGTAATCCTATGCAAAATTTAAAGGTGTCACTAGTCAATATGTACATTGACCAAGTTTCTTTTCTTTTATAAAGAAGAAGTTATTATATTATATTATATAGTACACCATCTCCTTGTTTTCTTTTTCCTTATTTAAACAAGTCATGTATAACTTTTTGTAGCTAATATCTTGTTAATATAGCATACAAAGTTTTTTCACTACCAAAAAGTAAACAATAACTTACAATTTTATAAAGAGCCATGAAAAGATATCATGAAGCATGCAAATCATTCTACCCTTCTTTTTCAAACTTCCATTTATAAATACAAAAAAGATAAGAGAGATATACAAAGGCAAATACTTACAAAATTTAAGAATAAGTTGGGAATGCTTTTTTGCACTTACATAAGAGATGTAAATAAAGGTCATTAATTAACTAAAATTAGTAAGTAAATTAAGATAAATTTGAAAAAAGTATATTAAGGGGTCGTCTATGAAGCATATGACGTAATTAAAGGGCCATTCATGAAGATATAAAGTATAGAAGTAAATTGAGATACCTTTTAAAAAAGTATATAAAGGGGCCATCTGTGAAGCATATGAATTAAAGGGTCCATCTATGAAGTATATAAGTAAATTAAGATGCCTTTTAAGAAAGTATTTCAAGGGTCCATCTGTGAAGCATATGAAGTACTAAAGTTATCAACAAGAAGATAAAAAAATATAATCATCCTTTGTGCTCAATATCTTAATGCAAAAAGATGCAAGCTTATAACCTTTCTAAGAGATATTCCTTTGTATCCTTTCACTAATATTCATCACAAAGTTTTTTTAAATTTTTTTTAATTGATTAGAGAGGATCACTCCATTTGGATGGCATTACATTATGAGCTTATATTTATTTATTTAGAGAGTCCCAAGAAGGTGACACACAAATATGGTACTTGTCTTAGGTGTGTTATAGGATGTACCAAAACATTGCAATCCACTTAAATTTGTTAATTAATGTCTGTAAAGTTTTGATTAATTCTTTGATTATACAAATCTAAATTTTGTTAAAGTTTTGATTATTAATACTTTGATTACTTTTGTTAATCAATGTTTATAAAATTTTTGATTGATTACACAAATCTAAATTTTTGTGAAAGTTTTCTTTAATGTGTGAAAAATGGTTGTGAATTCTTTCCACTTACCTTAGGATTTCAATGTCCAACAATGGTTGTGCATTATTTCCACTTACCTTAGGATTTTGATATGGAACAATGGTTGTGCATTCTTTCCACTTACCTTAGCATTTCAATATGGAACAATGGTTGTGCATTCTTTCTACTTGCCTTAGCATTTTAATATGGAATAATGGTTGTGCATTCTTTCTACTTACCTTAGCATTTCAATATGGAACAATGGTTGTGCATTCTTTCTACTTGCCTTAGGATTTCAATATGTAAGAGTTTAAACGTGGATTGAATATATAGGGTTTTCATCCCAATTAAGTTTCACTCAATATGGAACAATGGTTGTGCATTCTTTCTACTTACCTTAGCATTTCAATATGGAACAATGGTTGTGCATTCTTTCTACTTGCCTTAGGATTTCAATATGTAAGAGTTTAAACGTGGATTGCATATATAGGGTTTTCATCCCAATTAAGTTTCACTCAATAAGTTCAATCAAGTTATATTTATCATTTAATAACTTGTTAAAGGAAAATTACCATTACATTTTATGTCAAAAATAATAGCCAGTACATAAAATTATAAAAAATAATAGCAGTATATAATTACGATTACATTTTATGTCAAAAAATAATAGTGAGTATATAATTATGATTACATTTTATGTCAAAAATAATAGCCAGTATATAAAATTGTCATGTTTTACAAGGACAAGGTACTTAGCAGTTTTAAAACATGATCTCTAAACAAAAATATGGGCATATGAGCTATATGATATAGTGTATATGCCCTTGATTGTGCATTCATATAATATGATATAGTTTTAAAATTAGAATGCCATTATGCTAGATTAAAATAACTCCATTGTTTAAATAGTAACAATAGTGTTATTTGTAGATTCAAATAATGCCATTGTTTGAATAGTAACAATACTGTTATATGTAGATTCAAATAATGCCGTTGTTTGAATAGTAAATATTGCTATATGTTAGAGATTGATGGTTTGTGTTTCTTTATGTATAATTTGCAATCATTTGAAGGAGTTAAATCTACTTTTGTAAAATTGTAAAATTTTTAAAGTGGATTTTACATACTTTCATAAAATTTATTAAATATTTAAATCTTTTTTAAAAAATTTCATTCTAGTGATGATTCTCATTATGCATTTTTTCACAAAAATATATTGACTTTGGATTTTACTTGGAAAAAAACTTACATATTATTTTAAGCATTCTATACATACAATATAAACATTCTTTTATATGTATTTGTTATGTAAAAATTGTTTTATATGTATTTGGTATGTAAAAAATTGTTTTATATGTATTTGGTATATAAAATTTCTTTCGTATGTATATAAACCATTGACATATGTACCTTCCATTGGCTTAATCTTTTTTGAACACAATTCTCATCATTAGCAAAACTATAACATCTTTTTGTACTTTGAAAATAGAATTGTGTGTATGCATGCTAACAAAGCACACTTGAGTAGTTCGTAACTATTCAAGTTAATTTTCTCTCTTATCTATTGAATATTTACAAATTAACCTTGAGCCATTTTCTTGGCTGAAGCCACTTTTGTGGCTTAATTACAAGGCTAGTGAATGGCATAAATGTGTTCACATATCACATATCAAATAAGCATTATCATCCAAAACTTATTTGAAGATAAGGATATTAATGATCACTCCTAGATCATGCCATTTAAATTAGACAAGTAAACTGTATTCTCATGAATCAAAGTTTTAAATTATTGTCATAAGGATTATAAAAAACACAACTATCTCATCTAAAGTACAATTTTTGTTGTTGTTTTTACAATCACAAAATTAAATCAATATCTAAGAGATGTATCTGAGAGGTGAAAATCTAGTACAAACTCAAACTAAGGAAAAAAGTTTGACTTGCCCCACAAGTTAGAGTGTAAAGAACATGGCTTGATGTACAAACTTCAATTGAGGGAAAAAGTCAGATTTTCCACAAGTTAAAGTGTAAAGACCGTGGCTTGATAATGTGTAACGTTGAGTATTCCATTTTTTCAAACTTAAATAAATGTGAGAGGCAAAAATCTAGTACAAACTTAAACTGAGGAAAAAGATCAGACGTGCCACAAGTTAAAGTGTAAAGACCATGGCTTGATGTACAAACTTCAACTTAGGAAAAAAGTAAGATTTGTCACAAGTTAAAGTGTAAATACCATGGCTTGATGTACTATTTACATCGTTTTGTGAATGTGTAACCTTGAGTGTAAAGATCATGGCTTGATGTGCTATTTACCTCGTTTTGTGAATGTGTAACCTTGAGTATTCCATTTTTTTCATGTAAAATGTTGCTACAAATTGAAACTCCTTGGTCCTAGTTCACAATTATAATTATGAAAAATTCTATTTTTTATTTGGTGAGACAACTTTGACCTTACATTACCATTTCAAAAGATGATAAATCTAGCCTATGTTACTAGTTTTAGCCCTTGATCTCATTGCCCCTCTCAAATCTTCAGTACAATTATGTAAAAGCCTTGATTTATTAAATTTTTCACTTGGTGTAAGAGCATAAATACTTCACTATTTCCCCAAGACACATCACCCCTTTTAATGACCATCCCTTTTGGAAGGGGGGATGGAATCTATAATCAAGGATGGGGGAAATGAATCCATCAACATAGGGTGAGGTTGAGGGCGAGGCTCACAGGGAGAGGACGGAGATAAGAGGTGGAGAGGGTTCCTTCTCATAAATGTATGGGTGTAGTGGAGGGTGAAGGTGATGAGGGCATATGTTGAGGGTGGAAAGGCAGTAGTGATGGTGGGCTATGCGACTAATGGCAAGGGTATAGGGGTATAAGCATGGTAAGGTGGACTAAAAATCACTATCCGGGATATTACTATTTGGTTGGTTGAATAGCACTTATTGTTTGGCAGTTTGGATTTGAATTTTAACTCCAATACTCTTCCACTATGTAACTTATGTTTACGTGTCCCCCCACCCACACACACACTCTCTCTCTCTCTCTCTCCATTCTCATGTGGTGGCACCACATGTCGGTCTAGCTCTCTCTCTCTCTCTCTCTCTCTCTCTCTCTCTCTCTCTCTCTCTCTCTCTCTCTCTCTCGACTCTAGTACAATTGAGCATACCCCATAGCTATTGTTGCTCCTTCAAGAAGGTATGTGTAGTAGGGCCTCTCTCTCTGTCTCTATCTACTTGTCAATATATATAAGGTCTATGAACTGTGTTCCCTTGGCTCTCTACCATAGATTTGTAGACAATTATTCCCTCTATCACCAAGCATGCAGCAACAATAGACAATCGCTCTCTCTCTCTCTCTCTCTCTCTCTCTCTCTCTCTCTCTCTCTCTCTCTCTCTCTCTCTCTCCTCTAGTACAATTGAGCCTACCCCATAGCTATTGTTGCTCCTTCAACAAGAAGTTATGTGTAGGGCCTCTCTCTCTATCTCTATCTACTTGTCAATATATATAAGGTCTATGAACTGTGTTCCCTTGACTCTTTACCATAGATTTATAGATAATTATTCCCTCTATCACCAGGCATGCAGCAACAATAGACAATCGCTCTCTCTCTCTCTCTCTCTCTCTCTCTCTCTCTCTCTCTCTCTCTCTCTCTCTCTCTCTCCATTCTCAGGTGTGGTGGCACCACCTGTCGGTCTAGCTCTCTCTCTCTCTCTCTCTCTCTCTCTCTCTCTCTCTCTAGTACAATGAGCCTACCCCATAGCTATTGTTGCTCCTTCAAGAAGGTATGTGTAGGGCCTCTCTCTCTGTCTCTATCTACTTGTCAATATATATAAGGTCTATGAACTATGATCCCTTGACTCTCTACCATAGATTTGTAGACAATTATTCCCTCTATCTCACCAGGCATGCAACAACAATAGACAATCTCTCTCTCTCTCTCTCTCTCTCTCTCTCTCTCTCTCTCTCTCTCTCTCTATCTATCTTTGTATATGTGTGCTTGTGTGTGTGAGTGTGTTGTTAAGGTCAACAATGGAATAGTTTGCTTCTCCCTCTCTCTATAAGTGTGTGTGTGTGTGTGTGTGTGTGTTATTTTTTCAATGTGCAAGAAACCATTACTACTTATTACAAGTTATAATATGAAGTGTTTGTTCACTACTTATTATAGTTTCTAAATAGCGCTTACTCTAAACATTGAGTTATTTTCTCAACTTGTCTTGGCTAGGGTTTGGGACATGTTTGGATGGTTGAAAATTGTAGCCTATAGAGTGGGCATCAAAGCCCTTGAATCCTTTTGTTAAGGGTTCTTATTAATGCTGGTATTGTTAATTCATAGTTTTTAACATTGGATATATAGCATGGTATATGTGTATAAGCCTTGTAGCTTGCATTCATGTATTTTATGATGAATGTGCTATAGCATGGTATACGTGTATAAGCCTTGTAGCATGCATTCATGTATTTTATGATGAATGTGCTACTTCCATTACATTGGAAGAATGCATTCTGTATAAAGGGTATTTGGATTGGATAAATTCTTTGAATTTCTAACAGCCATCTGTTGAAGCCTTGGAATTTTATCTTCCATGCTGTTTTTATTTACAAGTCTATGTGGAACATGGAGATGACACTTGCATTTGAAAATGCATATGAAGTGACATCAATGCAGTTGGAACAAGAAGACACATTTAGTCCTCCCGTACTGGGAGCTACACAACATAGTTCATGCACAAGTTGTTCTCAATGGTCATCGTTAAGGAAGTCTATGAGGATTTGAGAAAAAGGGAGCAATGCCAAAAAGTAAGGCTTTGAGGAAAAGAGAGAAACATCAAAAAGTAAGGATTTGTTAGTCATTATGCTTGAGGAGGATGTTGTAGTTGCTTAGCAGAGAAGACATAAGATTTGCAATGACATGGCACGCTTTTTTGATCAACAGACAAGGGGAATTGACTCTACCACAAGAAAGAAAATCTTTCAGTAACTCCTTCTTCATCCCTCTTTCAAAGATGTGCAAGAATAAAGACAAGAGCTTAATGTAATAGCAACAATTATGTCCAATATGCATAATGCCTTAACCCTAGTGAAGCAGCCAAGATCTTCCAATGAACTCTTCTTGAAAGGATCTACCATGATGATGTTAGTAAACTCAAATGGATCAGATGAATCCCATGATTTGAACATTGTAAAGGCCTTAAAGTCTTTGGGGATCAATAGGACGAATTTCTACTCAATCAAAATTTTCCTATCCATTGAAGAGGATGGATTGTTGTCGCTTTGTCAACATGCTCAAGAAAAAACCACACAAGCATCCTTACACAAGAGGTGAAGGACATTGTGTTTCCTATGATACTTAAGGAAACTTGGTAATGCTCTTTAGTTTATACTTTTTACCAAACTTTATATTTCATTTTAGCACTGTACACTATGCTTTTATGTTGTACATACACTATTTTCAAGGCATTTTGGTTATTTACCAACTCCTTTGACTACTTTTTAGTAGTCTCCTACTAGAGTTCTTTTAAGAAATTTTAGATTGCTTTTCCTACTCGTAACTAGCCTCTATAGTAGTTTCACAACAAGTCCATAGGACTGCTTTGACTACCTTTTTTAAGCACTCTATATATTGCTTTTTAGTAGTCACAGGCTTTCTTTTGAGTAGTCATAGGATTGCTTTTGAGTAGTCACATGATTGCTTTTGAGTAGTCATAGGACTACTTTTAAGTAGTCATAAGATTGCTTTTTCATAGTCACATGATTACTTTTTAGTGTAGACACATCAAGTTTCTACATTGCTTTCATTGCTTGTAACTAGACTCTTTCGTACCTTTAATAGTGCTTTTAAGAAGTTCTCATGTTTCTTTTTTTAGTCTGCTAGTTGTCTTCTACTGCTTTCAAGCAAGGACAATCTCCCTTCCATTTAGCTTGTAGCGGGCCGTCATTCTCATGCATAGACATGGTGTTCCCACTTATATAAACTTAGGTCCTTGGTGTGTTTACAACACACCAATATAAACTATCTTTTGGTTCATTGAAGGCATGAATTTCTTGTAAAAATTTGGAAACTTTTTAAAGAATGTAGGCTTCGACTAGGGTATTGTGACATCAAATGTATCACACCACTCTTGGCCTATGAACCTTGAAATGATACACTCAAAATCCTTGAAACAAAGCTAGAAGTGGCACGACATACTCACATATTTGGCACAACTCCATATGATGACATAAAAGTGGCGTTGCACCCAAAAGAGAAATGCCTTGGCATCCTTATGGACAATTTGGGTGACATTGCTATCCTCATCAGCACGCTTAAAGTTTTGCTTCTCCCAATTGGTGATGAATTGAGATTTCCTTGCATCAAATAGGTGCATCAATGGCAATTCATATTGAGTACCAAGGCCCATGGATCTTTTTGCTTTGGCATTGGGACTATGTCATGTTAAGGTAGAGGCAACATAACAATGATGGCCATTCATAGCTTGGGAGCATAATCAGATTCCTGCTTGGCCACATGACATTGCACTTCACTTCAACCTTCATATACCGAGCTTTTTTGGGCTTATAGGGGCCTTGAGATTTGTGTTTCAATCACAATTTAACATCGTTCATGTTGAAATACACATACACCGAGCTTTTTTGGGCTTATAGTAGGGGCCTTGAGATTTGTGTTTCAATCACAATTTAACATCTGAAATACACATACACCAACAACGCTAGTGGATTCTAATCACCAAAAACTTTGGCAAGATAGACACACCTTCACAATGATTACATATTTCATGACATACTAAACATAAAAGTAAATGAAGAAAAGAAAAGTTTTAGGCCTATGGTCATCAGAGATAATATAGAGCACATTTTCCATTAAAAAATTAGTACAACAATGAAAAGAGGGGGTGTATCCCTCTTACAATCAACCAACTTGTAGAGCATGGCAACCAGTAGGAGAAAGATAAACTTGCTTGCACAAAATTCAAATACAAACAATAGCCTATAAATTGGTCTATATTTTCTTCCATGCATGTGGCTTTGTGTTATTAGGAGGGCGACAAGTGGGTTCCATTTATGCTGTACTTTTTCTCACATAAGACTCTGTTACACAAGACTCACACACATGATGGTTGATAATGTGGCATTAGAAAAAAATGGACTAAAAAAGGGCCCTCTAAGAACAACCATATCATCGATTTCTAGAAAAAAAGGAGGCCATTTTGAACCATATTTATCTTATGTCAAAACCCCCACATGTGACATGTTGTTGGAAAGACCTTAAAAAGTAGATTCTAAATCTACCACCTTTAAAAATTTGGAGTTGATATGCTCAAGTTTTCCCTTCTCCATTTAAAGGTAGATTTCAATGATTATGATATCCATGTAACATGGATGTCATAACCATTGGAATCTACCTTTTAGCACGGGAAAACATAGCTTAAGTATATCAACTCCAAATTTGTTGAAGGTTGTAGATTTAGAATCTACTTTTTAAGTGCTTTCCAATGGTATTTCACAAGTGGGGGTTTTGACATAAGATACGTAAGTTTCACCATAGCTCCCCTTTTTTTAAAAGAAAAGTGATGACATGGCTCTTCTTAGAGTTTCCTTTTTGAGTCCAAATTTTAGACCCATGCCACCACTAAGATAGGTCGAGGATCCTCCTCAGTGCTGAAGTTGAGCTTCCTCACCTTCCTCTCCCCCTCTTGATACAACCTCTTGATACATGGTGGTAGGGAGAGGTGTGGCATACTGGCCATGCAGTCGGCATGATGACATTCAAGGGAAAACCTTTGACACCAAATGACTCATACTGATGACAAGCAATGATTTTTTCTTTGCTAACCTTACTCTATCAACCTTGCCCTCCTATGCCCTCGACCCACGTTTTTATCTGTCAACCCTTCCTAGACCAAAATTAGTGCACTCCTCAATCATTTCTTTAACAAAAGCCTTCTCAATTCCTTCACCCTTTAAAAGACTAGCTGCTTCTTTCCCTTTGGGGCTCATAGGGTCCTTAATTATAAGAGGCCTGTGAGATGAGCGTGCTTGAGAGCCTTCATGCACATCTGCATATAAAAGTTACTATACAAGTTAGAATCTATAGCCCTAGATGTGCATGTAAAATAAACATAAATAGGTTTGAGAAGTACCTTGAAGCCTAAATGGTACATGGGTGTCCATTGATGGACCAATAAGTTTTGCTTCGCTTGTGATATTTGTTTAAAAAATCATCAAGTAAAATGTTACACAAGACTCTGTTATACAAGACTCACACACATGATAGTTGACAATGTGGCATTAGAAAACAATTTGACTAAAAAAGGGCCCTCTAAGAAGAGTTATGTCATTAGTTTTCTAGAAAAAAGGGGGCTATTAGTGAACCTTATGTATCTTATGTCAAAATCCCCACATGTGACATGGAGTTGGAAAGCCCTTGAAAAGTAGATTCTAAATCTACCACCTCTTAAAAAATTTGGAGTTGATATGCTCAAGTTTTCCCTTCTCCACTAAAAGAGGTAGATTTCAATGATTATCACATCCATGTAACATAGATGTCTTAATCGTTGGATTCTAATTTTTAGTGGGGGGAAAGAATAACTTAAGCATATAAACTCCAAATTTGTTGAAGGTGGTAGATTTAGAATCTACTTTTCAAGTGCTTTCCAAGTTCCAATGGTGTGTCACATGTGGGGGTTTTGACATAAGACACATAAGGTTCACCATGGCCCCTCTTTTAAAAAAAAGAAAAGTGATGACATGTCTCTTCTTAGAGCACCCTTTTTGATCTCAAATTTTAGACCCATGCCACTATTGAGATAGGTCGGGGATCCTCCTTAGTGCCGAGGTTTAACTCCCTCACCTTCCTTATCTTTATTACATGGTGGGAGGGAGGGGTGTGGCACACCGGCCATGTAGTCGCATGACAGCATCCAAGGGAAAATCTTTGACACCACATTCCAAAAATGACTCATGCTGACGATAAGCAATGATTTTTTGGCTATTTCCTTAACCCTAACCTTACCCTACCAACCTTACCCTACCCCCTCGTCGACCCAATTTTTGATCTATTAACCCTCTCCCCTCCCATCCCTCCCTTACCTTAAAAAAGAATTAAAACTCCCCCCTTCCCCCCCTTCTCTCTCTCTCTCTCTCTCTCTCTCTCTCTCTCTCTCTCTCTCTCTCTCTCTCTCTCTCTCTCCACAAGCTAGGGATTTTTTGAATGTAGTGCATCGTCCTCCTCAACATCGTATAATTGGACGTGGAGACAACAAGACTTGTAATCATTTTTTTATTGTTCATGGTATTTAAAAATCATCTTCCTAAGCATCTCCCATGAGCTTGGTATTTTTTGGATGTGCTGCATTGTCCTTAGCATCATATAATTGGCCATGGGGGGACAATGAGTCTTGTAATCATTTTCTTATTATTCATGGTCCATGTCGGTTAGTATGTATAAAATTGAGTTTGGGATGTTTATGATGATGGGTGGAGTTTAGTTGCAGGAGCTAGATGCTAAACGAGAGAGATTTATGGTCTAGTGTAGTAGTGGATGCTACCCAACCAACAATTAGAAGGGTTAGTTTGGGGATCCCCTTAGGACACTCATCTTCATAAGCATACTTGCATTGTTTCATCATGATCATGGGATGGTAGTCATGATTGAAAATATCAAGATGTTATCGTAATGCTTATGGGGGGATGGTAGTCATGATAACATTAGAATGTCATTAAAGTGTGTGCTCTTGTTGGTGAAACAGTTAAGTGAAGGGTCAAGTGTGTGTTTAAGCCTTGTATGGAAAAAAAGGGGCCATGGATGGTGCCCAAGTGTGGGTCCTTAGAGAATTAAGGTTAAGGATAGTTGTGAGATAGCTATAACCCTATATTTTAGTACAAAATGGCAAGATGGAAATAAAATACATAACTTGTTTAGACCCTAGATGGTTGCAAGATGAGGGCACCTAGTTTTTTTTTTGTCAGCACGGCAGGCACCTTTGGTTTAGCTTGCAAACATGTATTTTTTCACAAAGAATGCCCGATCTCTCCTAGTTAGCCTAGGAATTTTACTTTAAGGTCTTCTAATGAAACATCACATGTAAAGTTGGGCACCTAAAAATATAATCCGATAAAAAATATAATATTTCGAATGGCCCACTTACATGGGTATAAAATTTATGTATATGCCCTATCCCACAAGTTTGGACAAGTGGATCATCAATGCCACATCATATTGCCACCTTTGCATGCCACCTCATGTATGTTGACATGGCATGCCACATCGTGATCCTCATGCTTTGAAACCCTTGATTCCACTTTTAAATAGCATGCCTATGAGAAAATTTCCCTTCTTCCTGAACAACCGATGATCGGCGGCTTATTTTATTTCCTTTTTCTCCTTACACTGAAATTCGGTGCAACACCATTTCTACCATGTTTTTGGCTACTTTTAGCTTAGCTAAGCTAAGTCTAGTTAAGACTAGACTATAAGGCTTCAAAGAATTTGACCATAAGGCTTTACAAATATTAAAAAACCCATACTAAAGGCCTTTTCATATCTTTAACAAGGTGAAATTCAAGAACACAATTTGGGCCATAAGCAACAAACCAAATTTCAGAATTTGGGGCCAATTAACCTCGATTTTTTGAAGATTTCAAAAGCAGAGTTTCTCAAGGTCCTTGTTGGGAAGTATGTAGCCACTTTGATACTACTCGATGGAATCTTTTGTCGCTCAGAAATTATTCTTGCTGCACACTTGAACAAGTCAAGATAACTTTTTGTGAAGCGATAGGTGTTACCATCATTTGAGAAATTTCCAATTCTATCTATTTACAGATAAAGTTTACACTTTTTTCTTTAAAATCTATCTACATATCTTCCATCATAGACACAAATCCTTAAACCTCTTCTATTCAAGAATAACTCGTGGCCCTTCAACCTAAATAGCCATAGAAAGGGAGATAAGAAGAAAGTTAGAAAACTGCTAAAACCATTGAAAGAGGAGTAGAAGTGAAGATTCTATAGATTCTGAGGATGAGAATTATAGCTACCCTTAAAGCTCAAACTTCTAGAAAGGAATCTTGTACCTGAAAAGCTTTTCACTTTGGGAATTTTTATGGGAAAAAGGATGCATGCACTATACTGTCTTGGTTGAGCCAACTTGATGATTATTTCTCGAGAGAGAAATTTTTTAAGAAACACAAAATCAAATGTGCATGTAATCATTTAATTGATAATGTAGCAGTACGGTGGAATGCTACTAAGAAGTGCCATCATAGACCCGAAACTTGGAAGTCATTTCAAAATCTCATTAAAAAGAATTTATGGTCACCACTATAATATAAGGATAGGGCTAGGCAGTGGGATAATCTTCAAAAATTGGAGAAGGAGACAGTTTAGATGTATTTAGATTTTGGCAAACCCTTATCCAATTGTAAGCCATAGAAAAGGTGTTTGAAAAGAACCAAAAAAGGAAGTTTATAGTAGGACTCAAGACTACCCAAGTGAACATGTTCCATCCCCACTCTTTGACTTCTACTATCTTGTTGGCTTTAAGTTGTGAGAAGAAAAATGAAATTCCTAAGGAGGCTAGATCTTATGATGCTCGTACTTCTAAATGTCAAAGGAATGGTTCTTTTTCTAAAAGATTTAATAGGCCTCAAGGATGCAATCACTTCAATAAAGTTCTTGACAAAAATAACAATAATAAAGATGGAAATAAGAAAAATCAAGTCTCAACTCCGACTAATAAAGATGATGTTAAAATTAGACGTATTCGTTTCTGTAGGTGTAACTAGAGAGGGCATATTGCTCCTAATTACTTGGAGAAGAATGAGTCTTTAGTCTCGCCAAGGTGAAGATGATCAAAGATGAAGAATTTGAATTCGAGCCTTTGAGAATGTAGTTAAGTTGGTAGAACCATTGGGTTCCATGATGGGGATCCGGTGCCTGGTACCTACACGGTGGAATGAGTGGGTGTCTATTTGTTTTTGGAGAGACATGGACAGATGCTTTGCATCATTTGAGGGGTATTCAGTACCCGATGCTCTCTACGTAAGTGGCTCCTCCTTACGAGAGTATTTTAATCATGTATTAGCAAAAATATCCCAAGGAGCAATTAATAGCATACCTTTTCCAAAAGTGGGCTACACAAAAATAGATGAGCTTTAGAACCATAAAACTTAGTATAACTAATAAACTAATGTGTGAACCCAAAATAATGGCTAGATATAAACAATGCTAGCACATGTATACAAAATATTGTGCAGATGGCCATAGTCCAAAATAATCAAAAATGTGGTATGAACCACTCAAAATAGATGTTCAATAAATAGATCCATGTGACACACGTATATACGATAAATTCTGAGAGACTAACTCAACTGTATGCAGATCATCATCCACGAGAGACACACTTCGACCATGTGCTAGCATATCCATGAGAGGCATACTACAAATATGCGAATACTCGCCACTCATACACCTACTTACAATAAACAATAATGTTAGTTACAACACATGCAAATAATCCTATGACAAAAAATGCAAATAGTTTGGTCCAAAAATACAAATAGTAAGTACCAATCATGCATATACTACCCATGAAAAATATGTGAAAATCACCCACCTACGGAATCACCCATGTACCTAGGTAGTACAATGGTGTCACAAGTGTCCCTGATCAACCATAGAGATATGTAGCTAACATCTCTCTTGCTCAAATTGGCAGTTGTCCTCATTTGCATATTTGGCTATATGAATGGATGAGATCTAGGTAACTTCAAAAGAATCGCTCACGCATCCATCTGGAATCTTCTCTTAGGTGGTTCTTAAAAGTAAAAAGGTATTTGGTGTAAGTGTTTCCAGTGCATAGTGGTGTGTTACTGATTCACAATCGCATCACATACTAGCTATTCTTCATTATCCAACAACGCGTTGGGGTGCCTCTTCATAAACAAGATGAGTAGGGATTAGTCCTCTAAATGGTCTTAACAAACTAATATGAAAAGAATTGTGAATTCTCCAATGAGAAGTTAAGTCTTGTGAGTCAAAAGATTATCTTCAGAGTTACTCTCAAGAGAAGATAGTCGTCTCATCAAATTCTTCATCTTTGGGAGGGTGGAGCTAGTTCATTAGCTCAACAAGCGTGGGGAGATTCAAACCAATACTTGTCAATGGTGATGTCTATTTTGATTTCTATCTTTATGCTATGCGTGATCTTGTCAATTTGTTTTAAGTTAAGGTTTAGTTCGTGATCTTGTCAATTTGTTTTAAGTTAAGGTTTAGTTCTATTGATACGTTGTTATGAGAGATTAATTCTTCAAGTTGTACAAAGATCCTGATATCTCATGCTTACTATTATTTCCCATATACACATACAAAGCATCCTTAACTACTTAAGCTCATTAAACCACTTTGCATGTGGTATCATATGGTTTGAGGCATCGGAATCAACATAGCACTCCTAATTTGTATGCAAGGAACCCATTAAATGCTCCATTGCTAGAAAATCACCTACATGTGATTGCTCATTCACGATATAATTATCTTGAGTTAGCTTTCCTAACTATATATCCACTTACTTATTTCTGCACTCATATGCATAATGATTAGTAGTACCAAGGTAATTGCATGCCTAGGCTTCCTAGCCTACTGGTGGCCACACCACAGTCTTGATTGTTCTCCCTGCCTCTAGCGTATCTGCCATAATTTCACATTGTTTTGGGCCTAATTTTGCTATTGAAATTGCTGCTGATTTTGACCATAATGTGACTATCCCCCGCCATGAGCTTGTGGCCTCAGCCCCAACCTTGGTAAGTGCCTCTACCTCTTCCTTGACTATTTGAGGCTAACAATGCATGCTTTTGCTTGCTAGACCAAGAATTACTGGTACTTGCAAGCATTCCCTCTTTTGTCAGCCGCAACTCGTTGCTTATCATACGTAGGATTAGGTTGTTAAAAACGACAGTGTGTTTTCATGCATAACGATATGCTTGAGCTCTTTCGCTCTCACAACATCATGCAACTCCTGTTTCAATTGAAGCTTACATGCTTTTGTGCTTGTTTCGAACAATTTGGCAATAGCATCCCTTGCATGCTTTGCAGTGGTCTTAGTCGTGGGTGTAACCTAGTATATTGTCTTCAATGGTGATGGACATGTAGTGAATTGCTTGGCACATTTTCTTCTTCCATGGGTAAACAGTTGCATCTGCCTCCGTGGTGCCACAATGGGTCTGGCTTCAGTGCCATCAACTGTCCCATGCACAATATCCTTTGTGAGAGGGATCCATTGGAGTCTCAACCTCCCTTGAATTGTATGTATTATGGTAGGACTCAATGTAGTGTAAGGTGAGAGGGAGATCTGAGCCCCATGGTGATTGGTTAACGGAAAGCTGTGAGGCCGACCTTATTAAGGATAAGGAGTTACTTTAGGTAACTAGAATACAACATGATATTTTGTTGATGGGTAGGCGACCCTAAAGACGTTTTTGAGAGGGGGGTTTGACCTGGGCATGAACGAGGAATCCTTGGTTGGATAGTGTAGAGCATTTCAAGATCTAGGGAGATGGCATCATCTTGAATGGTGAGGGACATTTTGGCAAAGGGATTCGAAAGATCCAAAGGACACTTTTTACCTCCCTACACAGGGGTGATGATGTGGATGTGGCTATGTCACACCCATGGTGTGCGAGTGGTGAATGTTCCTTGTGCAATGGATTAAATCCTTAGTTTCAAGTAAGTGCATGTTTGTGTTGGGAGCTGCTCTGGGTGAGTGTCTAGTTTGTGTGAAGTGGTGTTAGTTTGCTGGGGCCAATGTTGTTGGTGAATCTAGGGGCAACGGTGTTGTTGGTGTTGCCCCAGTGTTGCTTGGCCGGCCTACGACAGAAGGCGGGGTGGCTTGTTGCTTGGCCAGCCTTCGGGCTCTAGCCTTATCGTCCGTGCGAGCGGTTTTGTTATGGTGGAGGAGGCCGATTGGTGTTGTTGAGGAAGTTTTCTCTCTCTGATCTGGGGCTAGTGTCGTTGGTGAAGCTAGGGGCTGCGGAATTTGTTGGTGTTGTCAGGGGAAACTGGGGCCAGTGTTGTTGTGGAGGCTGGTGGCCTGCTGGCCTTATCCTTCATGATGCCAACAATTTTGTTATGGTGGAGGTCGGTTGGTGTTGTTGAGGAAGTTCTCTCTCTCTCTCTCTCTCTCTCTCTCTTCACCTGCCTGGCAGACTAGATAGCATTGAGGTGCATTTGGCAGGTCCAAGTTGCTGGTGGCGGCGATGCTAGGTCGCAAAGGCGGTAGGTGGCGGCAACAGGACTAAAGGCGGTTGTCGCTTCTCTCCTCCTCTCACCGATCGGGTGGGATCTGTGCAGGTGGTCGGGTCAGGATGATCTCGAAGACAAGGGCTGCGGCACATGGCAGAGGAGAGGCGATGGACGACATGCGAAGGAGGCAGCCGAGCCCTCATGCAGCTGTGAGGGGGTGAAGGTGGTGCAACAAGTTGGTGAGGGTCACAGCATCGTTTTCTCTGGATTGCCTTCGACTTCGTCTGGCTTTGCATCGTCTTCTCCTTCTTGCCTTCGACTTTGTTTGCTGGTCGACCAGGTGGTGAGGCCTCCTCTCTCTGTTTTTCTCTACTGTGTGCTGGGTGATCTCTCTCTCTCTCTCTCTCTCATCCTCTCTTTGTTTGCATAGTCAAGGTTCTCTTTGCTAGATTTGCATAGCCTCTTTGCTGCTGCACAACCCTATTCACCATCGTGGGTTATTTGGCCCATTCAGGCTCTACTATTGCATCCTTAAAAAAAAAGCGGTAGTAAGGCTCCTCTACTCACAGGGGAGGGAGAGAGAGAGAGAGCCACTTGGAACTCTTCCCATCCTTATGTGAAGCTAGAGGGGGTTGCACTTATGTGTGTTGGGGGGATGTTGTATGCCAACCAACTTTCTCTTCCTTGCATACCCCATTCTCTCTTTCTCTCTCCCTCCCCCCTCTAGGTTCACGCAGTGGAGTAGTAGTAGATTGTGGGGGCCGCTGGGTCTAGGGGAGCCAGTAGGTGGAAGGCGGTGG
>NC_141105.1:14922499-15229999 GCF_041138505.1 Cibotium barometz | reverse complement strand
CATAAAGTAGTTACGAGGAGCATGTGAATCATAAAAAGAGAGAGAGTGTGTGCCTACATACATATACACATATGGTGACACTCACACACACACATGTAGAACACACATGGATACATGTACATATTACAAAAGTTATATAGTATAATGTATTTTTTTATAGAGAGCAAGTTTTATAAATACAGTTTTAAATTATAGAAATATAAAAAAGAATGCCACATATTTTGTACAAACATGAGAGAGAGAGAGAGAGAGAGAGAGAGAGAGAGAGAGAGAGTTAATGCAACAAAATTTAATAATTTGTATTTATTTCCATGTATCTATAAGATTAATGTATATATGTATACATGTGTATACATATATACGTACATACGTACATACATACATATATAGACAAATCTAAAAATATTCCTTTCTTTGTTACACTCTTCATTGTAGGAGGACCCTTCTTTAATGTAAGATTCCTGTTCCCACCGAGCAACGGATTCGGGTAGTAGCAGCGGAAGTAGCACTTCTCGCGCGGGACAGGGGTCCCACATTCCGGGATATCCGGACAAGAGACTAATCCGTCGGTTTTTCCAAAACCGAATCCGGAAAAACTTCCTTTATCCGGGAAGCACGGGCGATTCCACCAGGAAAACTTTTTACTCTAACGTAGTCAAGATCATTTCTGATCAAGCTGATCCAATTGCATCTTCAAGATACTTGATCAGATCAAGGAAGAAACTTGCACTTGGATCATTGGGATCAACGCTTTTTTCCCCATTCAAGAGGCACAGCCGTTGATTCCTATCCATAGAACAATTACTGTCCGGGATTTACTTTATCTATCGTAATAACAAAAGTTGAGTCTCGATTTACGGATCCATCAGTCCAGCCTAACCCCATCCGATCCCATGGGTTAGCCAACCGCCCAACCACTGTAGTGATGGGATCCAATTAGGAATTTGGTTAGGTTTTGTCCCGAGTACCAGGGAAAAGAGTTCCAAGGCCCCCTAGCCAGAAGTTCATGCAAATATAAAACTAGTCACACCACTTACACACCCAATATAAAATTGCCTTTTTCTCAGCATCAGATAACTTTAAAACAATCCTTTAATGAAAACCATTATGTCACTGGTGACAATTTTTCAATTTATCCGGTTGATTCAAATTCCCATCATTCCTTCATCAGAGTATCTATGGCATCATTGGTAACTAGAACGCTCACCACCTGTCCACTCAGGGGCCTTTTCAATAGTTCCTAGCCCATAATACTCGGCAATATAATCACTTATCAAGATGGACTCTCGTTGAAGATTAGCAAGATCAACCAACAGATCCATATAAAGAGCCATGGACTCATCCATTGAAGACCAGCAAGGTCAATCAACCAGATCCATGCCCGGTTTCAGAAAACAACTCTTACTCCTTGTTCCAATATCTTCCTCGACGCACGCGTGGGTATCCTGGGCGACCCAGAGCCCGAGCACCGTATGGTCAGCACCCTCTAGGATCCTTCTCGCAGGTGACCTAGTGCTTCACTCATAGGCCGCTTCCTTGGTCCCTCATCCACCGTACCGGAAGCTCACCATTTTAATCGCACCGAGGCTGGTCAAGACCTCGGTCGACCTTGCTACGGGAGACGTCCTCCATTGACTCTCCGTCAGCAGTTGCAACTTTATCAGTTAGGTCTCCACGACCTTAATCACAAGATGGTCAAAATGCTTTCTCAGCATTCTTGACATAAAATAGTCATTTACAAACAGCATTTACAAATAGTCACAAAATACAGTTTCTATATCGAATTCCGTCTTTCCACATTATCCCTCCTCAATCCACATTACTTATTCCACATTCCCTTCATATGTACTCATTCTCATCCATTCATTCATATCAACGACACATTATTTCCCATACACATTCACCTTCATTATTCTTCATACACATCCATGCATACATCCATTTTCACTTCCTTATTTATACATCCACATCCACATACATACATCCATACATACACATCCACATGCATACATCCACATCTACATGCATACATCCATACATCCATATACATACATCCATTTCCTCATTCCCATTCATATAACCCCATATGTCTTCTCATCTATTCTTTTTCATCACATCCATTCTCACCCTATCACAATCCATATTCATCTTATCTCATCACATACACTTCTTATCTCATCCCATACACATCTTATCACATCTTAACTCTTCTTATCACATCCTAACTTATCTCATATGCATCTTATCACATCTTATCACATCTCATACACCTCTTATCACATCTCATACACCTCTTATCACATCCTAACTCCTCTTATCACATCCTAACTTATCCTTTATATGCATACCTCTTATGCAAGAATTTCAATAGTGATAAAAGTAACACTTTTACAATAAAATAATCATTTTTTTGTAATATTTTTATAATAAAATAATAATTTATTTATTTTTTTCATTTCTATGCATAAAATTCAATATGATGAAAATAACATTTTTATAATAAAATAATCAATTTTTTTCTTTATAATTTTATAATAAAATAATAAAATATTCATCTTTTATGCATACCTCTATGCATGAATTTCAATTATGTTAAAAGTAACACTTTTATAATAAAATATTCATCTTTTATGCATACCCCTATGCATAAAATTCAATTATATTAAAAGTAATACTTTTATAATAAAATATTCATCTTTTATGCATACCTCTATGCATAAAATTCAATTATGCTAAAAGCAACACTTTTGATATAAAAATTTATCCATTATGCATACTTTTATGCATAAAAATAAAAATAATAGAAGTAAAACTTTTGATAAAAAAATTTATCTTTTATGCATAATATAAAAATTCAAATTTTCCATGATGAAATTCTTTGAATTAATCTAGGATGATAATTCTTAGAATATGGTAGGAAATCCTCTTTTCATGCTTTGAATGAAATTATTTTATGTGTAAATTTTTATAAAGTTTTACCATAGCTCCGCTACTATAACTGATAAATCTCAATTATTTTAAAAGATACTTGGCTTATCTTTAAGGAAATGATTAGAATGATCCCTAATGGATCATTAACCCTTAATGGATTAAATAAAAAATAATCATAAACTAAAAGCATAGATAAAAAAAACTATTAATTTGTTCTCAAGCATAGATTAATCTTGGATTAAGAAAAAGCTTTATGAAAAGCTTCATTTGGATTGAGAATGGGTCATGAGTATGACCATTTCTTAAGTGAGAGAGAGAAAAAACCATTAGAATTAAACATAAATAAAAATTTATGTAATTCTTTACTATCATTAATTAATTAACTTCAATAGCATTTCAAAAACCATACCAATTAAGCTTCTCAAGCTTGAGAGGGGTTGAGAAGAGAGAAACATTGAGAAATTATAGAAAAGATCAAAATTCACCATACTTACCTTACAAATTGCTTAATTCTTTGTTCACGGTAGAGGCTCCCAACCAATCAATTGGTTTAGTATGTTGATGGAGCCACCAATGGGGATTGAAGAAAGAGAGAAGTGTCAAAAACTAGTGAATTATTAAAGAATTCACAGTTCTTGGCTTAGGTAGAATAGAGTAACAATGCATAAGACACTATATTTTTTTCAACAAGAGGATCTCTGGTCTGAGGTTTGTTTGGGGCTTGTCTAAAATCCCTACCTCTTCTATTTACGGGTTGAAAACCTTCATTCTCCCTTGGGTTTTCCTCTGAAGGTTGAGAGGATCTAGCACATGAGGAATACTCTTTCCTTTGAGAAAAGGGTGAATTTGGCTATAGAATTTGAGCGTCGCTTTTTTCATAGTCCAAGCTGGTTTGGGCCATGGGTGGTACAATTTGTTAGATGGAATGATGTTTTTAAAACTATTATACGTTTAGATTTAGAACATTTAGATGAAAGTATTATGCTAATGAATATTAAAGAAAGTTTAGGCCTGCTTGATCGTTATGAAATAGACTATAATGTTGCTAGCCTAAGAGATCAAGCACGTCAAGTATTTGAAAAAGTTATTAAATGTATCCTAAAGTATAAGTTCATTTGAAAATAAATATGGTTGTGTTCTTTTGTGACCATTGGTATTTAAATAGTCTTTATATTTTTTATGCAAATACTGTCTTTGTCTCTCTCTTTCTTTTCTTATGCTCTCTCTCTTTGTTTTGCTAACTACAAAGAAGATCATGATTGTTATTGATGTGATGTTTAATTCTGTTTTATGTAGAAACATGGCATTAGACATTTTAAGGTTGACCTATGACAATAATGAACTGTCACATATGATCTTCTTTGAGGAGATGCCACAGTTAGGATTTTTTGGGTGCCAACCTAGCCCAAAATGGGAACTTCTTGGGTTTGATGGATGGGATGATGTTAACCCATGATATATTTATATAGTCTTAGACCCTTACAAGCTAGATGATAATCTCAAACTCCTCTTAATCAAAGAGGCATTGGGATTACTAGATGGCTTTTACATTGTGGGTACCAAATGTAGGAGCCTTGAGGAAAATCACTTCATTATAAGGGAAATATTGAAGTGTATTCCAAGAAGGAATATGATGAAGTTAATGATGTAATTATCTTTGAGGCTATTTATCATTCTTTCTCTCTCTCTCTCTCTCTCTCTCTCTCGCACACACACGCACATGCGCATGCATGTGTGCATACGTGCGCGCGCACACACGCGCACACACACACACACACACACACACACACACACACACACACACACACACTTAGACACATGTAACACACATAAATAATTACCATTGTCATTGAGAAATCAACATAGGGAGAGAAAGAGAGAGATCATAAGTTTTTTTATTGTTTTGGTTTGTGTGTGATTTTGTAGAGGCAAGGCACAAGGTTGCTAGCCAGCAAAGTTGGTGGTTCAAATATCATTCTCTCTTCAACTTGAGGTGGGTCTTATTGTTGCTCTTTGTTCTCTATCAATTTGTGTATTTGCAGTTAAGAGAGAGAGAGAGAGAGAGAGAGAGAGAGAGAGAGAGAGAGAGAGAGACTGCACATTAAAATACTTTGTATATCTCTTACTGTCTCATTGAATGCTTTAAAATTGATAATTGGAATGGCAAATATGAATGTTGTGATGTTTTTTTGTGTGTGCACATAAATAATGGCATAGGACATTGTGTTTGATTCTAGAGTAAGCTCTAGAGAGAGAATATATGACCTAAGAGAGAATATATGGCCTAAGAGAATATTCAAAAGTTTAAAGATCTTCAATTTGGATTTCAAAAAATGGAGATCTCTAATGGTAACAAAAGATTAAAAGCCGTAGTGGAGGCATATGGACCTTCCAATTCTGATGTGGCTTTGTCTACCCTGCCAGAGCTGATGAACGTTCGTGTTGTAAAAAACCTTGCTCGATCAAGGTCTCCATTAGAAGAGCCAAGCACTAAACATCTTTAGACTATTGTGGACATATGCGAGCGCACCAAGAAAAATCAGGTTGCTTACAAGGAGTTCTTAGATGCCATTTGGGATGAGGTTTGTGGAAGTGGAACTTAAAGGGGAGATATGATGAGAGATGAGTTGACACATCATCTTCATCTCATTCTCAATAGCAGTGCTCACATGGAGGCCAACTAATTAGACATGATTTTCTTTGTGGAAAGTTTGCATGTTGAAATTGGGGAGTGTTTAGGTGGATGTACCAAAGGAATGTAAAGAACAAACCGATTTAGTAAAAGAGAAAGTACATGCATTAGGTTTGGAGGTAATGAGTCTAAAGATATCCATTAATCGACTCAATGCTATTATGAAAAAGATGAGCCGTATAATGGAAAGGACAATTGCTTTTTTTTTAATTGTTTCTCTCTCCTATTCTATATTAGTGGCAGTTTGTCCCTACGCAAGCCGGATTCGACCCCATCTGATTTGGCAATGACGAGATGTGGAAACTCCTAGTGCACCTGGTATTCTTCACTACGAGATACGAGATCCCGTGCACCCGAAAATGGAATTGCGCCATGACCCATTGGTCGAGGTGCGGAGGTTGCTTTAGCAACTTCCTCGAGAGAGTCGACCGAATTTTACCCTTCATACGAGGATTCCCCAGGAATCCAACTCGCCACCAACAGATCGACGAGTTGTTGTTGCCTCGCACTACATGCTGTCAGCAGTAAAAAAGCAAACGAAGATTATCGTATAATAATCCATGCTTAAGAATTAGAGATTTTGTGAGAGCATGATGTTTTTTTAAGGAGAAAATTGTAAACTTTCTTGCTTTGACTCCTTGGGCGATATTAATGAATTTCCTATTTTCTCGAAGTCTTTATATCCCCCTTTCTATTTTATTCTTTGCTCTTTTTTTTCTTTGGAGCTCTATGTTTTTTCTTGCTCTCTCTCTGTCTAAATCCCTCTAATAATTACACAATGTTTGCTAATGTGTGGAGTCTATCCTTGAGAGTAGGGTCATATGTGTGATATACGTGCCAAGATCATACATGAAGATAATGGCACTTAAAGTAGAATAAATTTAATAAGACAATAAATGTAAAAATAGAATCCACATGTTGCATTTTTCTTTTTCAAAGGAGTTTGAAGATGGCTAGGAGCTGTAAATACCTAAGCTCGAACCAAGTCAATCGGCTTAAAATTTTGGATGTAACTCACCCATCTTGCTGTAATTATTCGCGAACAAGGGCTAGCATTCAAAAACAGATTCGTGCTAATTTAATGGTGTATGGTGTACTTCAATGTAAATGAGATCGAAACATTTGGAAGGGTTGCAGATGAGGAGCATAAAGAATTCTATGCTGGAATTCACTTGGATTCGGGCAATAGAGCAACTCCTACTGCTACAGTTCTTTAAGAACTTAGCAATAAAAATGTGAATTTTTGGGCACATAGAGATATGGTAGGAGGCCCTATTTCTTTTGATTTAAATGAGCCACCTATAGATGAGATCGGTCGTGGTGTTGAATATTTTCAACCTATTTCCTATTCGGTTGGCGATGTGAAAGGTATTAAATCCGGATGTCATTTTCTATTCGGTTGGCGATGTGAAAGGTATTAAATCCGGATGTCATTCATAAGGCATGTTTTTTCATTCCCTCAAAATGTTAAGAACCCAACAACCATGGTGTTATGTTTCAGAGATTGTACTCTTCACTCTTTAGGGACCCTTTCTTACAAGTGTCATCTTTGTGAGGCACTAATTTGGAAATGTAACGCATGAAGAAAGCTTCGACAATATGTGGGAAAACATTATTGTACAAGTGGGAATATCTCTTTATTGCCCTTGGAAAATCTTCCTCCTACATTAGCTGATCTGTTACTTGGTAAAAATAATGTAGGTAAGGAATATAGGAAGAATATACACTCTTATAAAACAATGCGTTAACATTTGTTTCATTGGGTGCTCACCTTTTTTATTTGTTTATTTAAAAAATATAACTTATATTATTTTTAGATACAAGTTCTATTAAATCAGAACTAAGAATGGATAATCAGTTTACTAGGGGACGAGGTGTATTTAATTTTTGAATCCATGGAACTACATCATCATGTTGGCTTTGTAATACCCAATGAACACGAGATGCAGCTTTTTAATTTGCACAATTCTATGTGTATGATATTAAAAGACTAAGGTCATGTAAAAGGGTAGGAGAAGGGTGTGTGTGTGAAGGGACTTAAGGTCCACTAGCTCATCTATTTAAAGGTGGAGCTAGGAGGTATTTTTGTATTGAGCAAAGCCTAGTTGTATTCATAATAAACAACTTAATAAGCAAGATATTTTTCTTGTATTTTGTGAGTCCCTCACCTCCACACACTTGATCTAGCATGAGCACCACGAATTCTAACATGGTATCAGAGCTTTGGTTGATTAGGTCACATTTGTAGTGTAGAATAGGTCAAAATCCTCATTTTTTCTTATCTTCTCTTGTGTGGAGCTCAACCCTGGTGGAGGCCTTCCAGCAACTTGTGGAGGCAAGAACTCGTAGAGTGTCAAACTGCACCTGCTAGACCTGTCACTCCACCTTGCCGGAGGAGAAACTGCAGGGCACGTGCTAGCATTACAAAGTCGTCTTGGTTGGGCAATGTTGCCCCACTCTATGCCATCCTTGTTTGCATTCCCCCTGTACAAACCACGGGTGAGCTTAATGGCGTTGACAAGGCAGACATATGGCTGCTCCACTTATGGTAGTGCTAGAGTCTCTTGCACAAGTCCGATGCTGAGCTAGACTGGATGCCATCGGCCCTCAATATCCAAAATGATACCTCTGTGCTGATTTGCATCATAGGACTTTGTGAAATGTAATGCCTAGTACAAGTCTAGCCCCCAAGTCTCTAGTGTGGGTAGTCGCCTAATTCGAGCAGCTCTAACTTCTGGACCATAGCTGGGTCAGCTGTGCTGTGCAATAGCTCTATAGCATGGCCCTCTGTATTAAAGGAGCTTGTGCTCAACTTTACGATGGTTTTTCATCAGGGAATGGACAGTGTGTCCATTCACTTGCTTCATCATTGCTTCATCTAGATGGGAGAGCTGGGTTGGTGGGTGCTTCACGTACTCCTCCAAGTGTTCATTGGTAGGTCTCTTTCGCCTCAGGAAAGTATGTTGGAGCACCTCTAGGGAAGAATCTGAAGCTTTGGACATCTTGAAGGTTGGTTGTGAGGGAAAGGGTTGGTGAAATTTTTTTGCAAGAGTTTGGCTAGGCTACGAGTGAAAAGCGAGAAAATGGGAGGAGGGGACCCATATTTATAGCTATGTGAGAAGAAGACACAACCGTGGCAAGTTCAGGGAATGGGCATGTGACTATAAGCGTATGGGCGTAGCAAGTCAGGCTACAAACGAGACAAACGGGCATGGCAGGATGATCGAACGACCGCAGCAAGATGATCGAATGGCCGCGGGCTCACAAGACTGGTTGGAACGGCCGCCAGGGACTTTTGAATATAGAGTCGGCACGATTGTGGCAGTGCGCGGGAGAGGGAACGGCCGTTCCACACTGGGAACATCCATGGCAACTATACTTTGAGAAGGGAATGGCCATGCAAAACTTGGAACGGTCGGGCTTTGTGTTTGAGGAAGGAACGGCCATGGTGCATATAATTTTGAGAAAGAAACGGCCATGACACTTTAATGATGTTGATGATTTTTTTTTGGTGCGTACCCTGTCTCATAGGTTTTGTACATGGAGGCTATGCTGCTAGCACCCCATTATGGGTTTTGTACCTGACCATGTGCCTAGCTTGCCAAAGAAAGAAGTTTGTGCCAATTAGGTAATGGTGAAGTAGTGGGTAGCACTTCCTGAAGAGATTTCAATGTGAGTGGCAAGGAAGTAGCTGTGGCTAAGGGAGTTGAAGGGAGTTTTGTGGTCCTGTTGAGCCTCTGAATGATAGGTGGAGGAATTGATGACGTTGAAGGTATATCTGATGAAGTTTGTCAGCGGTGGCTCGGGGGTGACTGTGTCACATAGGACTTTTTACTTCCCTTTGTCTTGAGTAATCTTGATTGCAGATGTTGCCTTGGGTTCCCATTGAAGGGTAGGTGACTGAGGTGTGACATGAGGTAGGAGCTTAGGTTGGAGAGGTTTGGGGATCCATAGGGTAGTATGATTGTTGCCTTCATAGTAATGTTGAGCGAGGAGAAGAGATTTTGGGATCCACCGAAGGGTTGAGTGCATGGGTTTAGGGTTTGGTCGAGGGTAAGAGCACCTAGGAGGGCGCGTAGACTTGTGTCGATCCTATACCTTGTAGGCTTGAGGTTGGCGAATGGGGGACCTACTCTGGGTATGAGAAACTATGGATGCCAGTTGGTGAGGGGGATGGTGGGACCTTTTGGGGATCCACAATGGAGATGTTCCCTTATAGTAGCCTTGTCCTGCAAACAAGAAGTTGCTTGGGCACCTAGTGGTGAGATATGAAACCCGATGAAGATTTGTTAGTATGGTTAGAAGTGTTAGTTTGGTTAGTATGATGTGGTGTGGCAGCTACTTGTGATTTGGCCATGTGAGAGCACACTACCACTGTGTGTGGTGGTTGTGTGGGTGCGAGAGGCATTGGTGCGGATGGCATGTTGAGAGGCCTCTTTTTTGGGGGAACGAAGTGATAAGAGTGAGGCATTGGTGCGGATGGCATGTTGAGAGGCCTCTTTTTTGGGGGAACGAAGTGATAAGAGTGAGGTATTGGGGTATTTGTGGGTGGTGGGAATGGGAGTTAATGGCATGGGGGAGTAACGGCGGGAACTGGTTCTTCATTTGTCATTAGAACGATAACGTGGCCAGAGGCCAATTGTAGGGTGGCCGTTGATGCATCCCAGTCGATGTTGAGTCGATGTTGCATCTGTTATGGCCCATCCAGCCCTTGTCTCGAGGATGACCTATTCACTCATAGTTCCTTCATGCATCATATAAAACTTCCCTTCTGAGGGATTATTTCCAATATAGAACAAAAGTGTGATTGTGCCAATGTAATGAATATGTTATGAGGCAACCGTGGTGACAACGGAAGGTGTTTCTTTCAATGTGGGTTCCCCAAGGGAGCGCCATGTTTCATAGGATAGTAGATTGCAACTAGCCCCTATATCAACAAGAGCTAATTTTTGGGCAAAGTTGGTTGATGTAGTCATTCCTAACCATAACCGAGATGGCTTCACCTCCAAGTTTTCTTCTAAGTCGATTACTTGGGCCATGTTAACCATAACATACTTTTGCCTCAGCTTGGCTTGCCTCACCTTGGCCTCTTCTTGCACATTTTTTTCATATCCTCATGGTCTTGTTTTCGTTGTTTTTAATTATGGATGGCCTTCAAAGTGGCCTTAGTGAGAGGGCCATAGTAGTGTTTAAGTTTGCTACCATTGAAGTATCCTGCCATCTCAACACCATCAAGGGGTTCAATGTGCAATGCGCCTTGTGGTGTGATTTCAGAGACCATAAAAGGTCCTAACCCACAGAGTTTAAGATCTTTCTTGTGTTTTTGTGTTGAATAAGAGGACCATGTCATCCTCATTCATCTGTTTGTTCTTGAGTTGGCCGTCGAACCACTATTTACACCTTAGATTTTCGACAATCATGCTGTAGAGTGCAAGGAGACGGGTTTCATCGAGCTTTTCAAGTTCAAGCATGCGACATCTTAAAGCATTCTTGGTGAATTTTTCTTGCACTATGACACGTAGGCTTGGGACTAAGAACTCCATGGGTATGACTGCTTCAGTGCCATAGGTTAAACTGAAGAGGGGGTTGGGTTAGTTGTTGTTGCCTTATATGAAGTTCTATAAGCCCAAAGTGCAGCCGACAATTTTTGTTCCCAGTTGTCGGCTGGCCTCCACTATTTTGGTTCAGAATGGCACACAAGATTTTGTTTGTACTTTCGGCTTGGCCATTCACCTAAGGATAGTAAGGGGAGGACTTCCTGTGGTGGGTGACAAGGAATTCTTGTAAAAGGAATTTGATTTCTTTGTTGATGAAGTGTGTTCCATTGATCGAGCATTAGCTTTGTGGGTTGCGCGAGCTTTTACCCACTTAGTGCAGTAGTCTGTGGGTGGCAGCAATTATATATCTGGCTTGAGTGTATTTGGCTACTAGACTGATGGGTCCTATGAAGTCTATGCCCCATTTTTCAAATGGTTGGAAGGACACAATGGGGTTCAGGGGCATCATGTGATCCTTGAAATGAGGGATTGATACGCGCTGGCATTCATCACATCATTTGACATACTCAACAGCATCAACCATTAGAGTGGGCCACCATAACCCAGCTGTGAGAACCTTACGAGTAGCAGCAAAGTACCCGTCGGCACTAGGCAGAGCGAGCCTGTTCAAGGAGGAAGACATATTCATCTTCCCTAACACAACATCTTAGGATTTTGTCCTTGCCCCTGCTTGTAAAGTTGATCCACGACTTGAATCTTGAAATTGGATCAAGAGGTAAGACCCTCTTCACATCATCATGAGTACACAACAGCACAAGAAATAGCCAAATTTAATGGGGAGTAGTTTTACACATGGTAGACAAAAACCATGTATTTGCTCATGAGGAAAAATCTGTGGGGACCCCTTGAGGGAAGAGATGAATGCCCAGAGTCGAGAGGGAAAAATGAGTGGAAGAGTAGGAATGAAAAAGCATTGGGACTTATTGCACTCAGTTTAAATGATGAAATCATTCATCACATCACAGGGATACAATGGGCAAAAGATGCATGGGATGAACTCAATAACTTATTTGGCACACAAGCTAAAAATTCAAAGATAAATCTGTTAATGCAATTCTACAAATTGGATATGAAGGAAAGTGAACCTTTAATCACACACTTGAACAGATATAAAAGCATTAAGCAATAACTGGCAGCTACTATTGGCAAAAGGTAGAAGATGATGAGGCACTAGCAGTGCTTTTGAAGAGTGTGGACAAAGGTGTAGCAACACTAAAGAATGTACCTGAATATGAAAATATTGTAGCAATACTAAAGAATGTACCTGAATATGAAAATATTGTAGCAACACTAAAGAATGTACCTGAATTGAAGCTACACAAGATAGAAGCAGCTCTACTAGAGAAAGAGAGCAGAGGCAAAGAGAGGAAATGGCTCGACTCAATAGCAGGAGAAGAAAAAGCATTCTTCACCCGAGGAGGACGAGGATGAGGACGAGGACGAGGACGAGGAAGAGGCAGAGTAGGAGGAAGGACCTTCACTTACCACAACTGTGGAAAGCCGGGACACATGGGAAGAGACTGCTACAGCAAACCTAGTGGAGAAGGAATGACATCGGCAAACTTCATGAAGGCTCCAAAGGAAGTGGAGTCGGATCATCTTTTTTGAGAGAGAGAGAGAGAGAGACTCCACAACCCAATGTAACCTGCCCCAACAAAGTAAAACCACCTCTGAGACACCGATGATGTAGGCCACGTGGTAGATGTATGTGTGAGCACTTTAGTCAAGGTCGCGGGCACTTGTAGTAGCCTTGGACACACATAGAGAGAGAGAGTGTCAAGGACTATGAGTTTAGGGACTTGAGGCACTGGTCGTCGCAGGCTATCAAGTAAGAGAGAAACTTGGTATAGGGTCCAGGTATGCTAGGAGTATTCACTTGAGGGGAGGTGTTGAAATATACAAGTGAATAGGGTGTGTGCGGGAACAAGCCCTTGGTTAGAGGCTGTAAAAAAAGAATGTATAAATGTGAAAGAACCTGTGAAAAGGTGAGAAGAATCTACTGGGAGAGAATAAAGGGTAGCATGAGAAGATTTAGGAAGTGTGGAGATATTCTGGGAAAAGTAAAGAGGTGGAGAGAATCAAGCAAAAGAGGTGGAGTGAATCAAGGAGAAATCAGTGGGAATTGATGCTTGGATGTAAACTCTATAAATTGAGGCATTGGCCTAATGAGAATTTGCTGGTTTTTGATTATCCATGTCTACATTAAGCTATTTTCTAATTACTCACTAATTATATCTTAATTATTTGCTAATTATATCTTAATTATTTACTAATTATATCTTAATTATTTGCTAATCACTTTGTTAATGATGTTGATTCTAGTATTTGATCCACCATAGCTCATCACATTGCTCTAATTTCAACAAAAACTAATGGGGAAGTCCATCTTGTGTTCATTGGGTTGGGCCAGCATGCACCCTATAGCAAATGCTGAGGCGTAAATATGGACATGGAAGATGAGATCCCAGTTGGGGGATCTAAGGATTGGAGCACTTGTCAAGGCTTTTTTGAGTGTAGTGTAAGCTCTATGGCATTCTTTTGTCCACTCCAAAACTATAAGGAGTCCATAAAGGGGTCTAGCAATATCAATATACATAAAAATGAATCGTCGATAATAGCCGACATGCTCCATGAGGTCCTAGACGCCCTTGAAGTTGGTAGGTGGCGAGCTGGACTTTGCTATCGTTAGTCGATATTTCTTGCCCGAAGACGATGTGTCCCCAGGATCACTCCATGTCAAACCCAAAATTGGCATTTAAGAGGGTTCAACGAGATGCAATATAGTCTGCATCGCTCTAACACCTTACGCAAACATGCGAGGTGCTCCTTCCAAGAAGAATTGACACATAGGTCATCCATGAAGACTTCTAGGAATTTTCAGAGATATTCCTTGTAAGCCGTACACATTAAGCGTTGGAAGGTTTTGGGGGCATTGGTCAACCCAAAGGGCATGATTTTGTATGTGTAAGTACCCCATTCAGTGGCAAAAGCAGTTTTGTGCTGGTCTTTAGGGTCGTATCTTGAGAATCCATCTAGGAAGCTGATACTCTTTCTAACACATGTTGAGTGAATGGTAAAGGATAGTGGTCCCTTTTATGGTGGTGGCATTGACCTTTTTGAGGTTAATGCACACCCTGACTTTTTTATTTTTCTTGGGCACTATCACGATTGGTGATACCCATTCTGTATGTTCAATTTCATAGATGAATTCGGTATTGATAAGTCTTTCAATATCTTTGCGGACCATCTTGGAATATTTGGGGTTCATTGGGTAAGCTTGTTGCTTGATTGGCCTAGTCCCATCAACCATGGGAATGGTGTGCTGTACCACTTCCGGAGGTACACCCTTCATATCCGTGTACTTCCAAGCAAAGTAGTCTTGGAATTTAGTTAAGAGAGTAATAAGCTCTGCTTCTCCTTCCTTTGAAAGGTCTTTCGCAATGAATACGATCCTCGGGTCTTCACCTAGGCCTACCAAGTTCACTTCCTTAACCTTGGCTCGACCGTCATATGAGGTCCCAGGTTGCCCATTATTGGACCTTTGAGCCGAATCATATTGAACAAAGCGATCAACCATTTGAAAGGTCATAAAGTGCTTGGGCACCTACCGTGTTTCTTCAGCTTTACCACTTTCCTCGTCAATGAACCTTTTGGATTCTTTTTCTCTACGAGTGTTAACTTTTTGTTGCGTGCCTTGCGTGCAGAGTAGCAAAGCTTTTCAGGGACCGATTTTGGTTGAGTGGGTTCAACCAGTTGTGTGGGACAGTAGTGTGGACCAAAATGGTTGCAAACTCTTTTTGCCATACTTTATTGAAATGCTCATAGGCTTCAGAGTTGCCTAGGAAGATGTACCGCTCTAGCCCAGGGAATCCTTCGGGCACCTGTGAGTTTTATGTGAGCGTGTACTCCTTGATGGCTTAGCTGGAACAACTTGATTCAGCTTTTGCATGGCTATATTGGGCAGATATGCTGAACTGAGCATATATAACGATGTAAGCTCTTGCCCATCCACCGTGGCAAATCTTGTACCAATTTTTCTAGGGCAAGATGTCCAGTGTAGCGAGGATATGCATCCAGTTCCTCAGAGTCTTTCGGCTCTAGGAGTGGTGCACAATCCTCACTCTTCTTTTCATCTTCCAGGGTTTTATGGCATGTATAGCATAAATGGACTTCAGTAGTTCGTGTAGTTGTGACTGAGTGCTCTGCAAATGGTCTGCCACTCATGGGATGCACTTTCCATGTGTGTAGATTGATCTTGACGGTAAGGTATTTTCTCCAAATGTAGATATGGTCAATATCCCAATCATGGATCATCTTGGATTCTTGCATAAAGGGTATGCCAAGGATGCAGTTATATGAAACTGGCTGACATCCAAAATTCATCACCACAAAGGTGTGGCAGTAGGTGGTTCCTAGAATCTTAATTTTAAGATCCTTGAGTGGACCAATGCGTCTAGCAGTGGGTCCATCAGCGAGTTGTTTAACTAACAATCAGGTGTTGTCCAAGACAGGTGCTCCCCGTTTTTCCCAACATTATTTGGTCACAATGCTCACTCCGGCTCCTCCACCCAAGATTGTAGTAACTTGGTGGCAATTGAAAGTTATCGGCGGCAAGGCCGCATTAAGTTCATCGCTTTCAAAGTATTGTGTCGGAGATTATTCACTTGAATGGTAGGATTCCCTTTTACCTTAAGAGGTATGTGGAATTATTCTCCCTCAGATTTATTAGAGCTATCAGGCTCCATGGTTCCGCACATGCCTGCCCTGAGATGTCCTTCCATCTAGTCTTTCAGGTCATTCCATAGGCTTGGGGGCTACCTTGGAGCAAGGTGCCGATAGGGATCTGGACCTGGGAAGAGAGAAATGAAGAGAGACTTGCAATGTCTCTTGGAGCGGCGGAGGCAGTCCCGTGAGGAAGTTCGGGTCTACTTTGCCTTAAGCTTTTTGAGGTGTATGGGATGGGAACATGGATTTTTACGTTAGTTCCCCTATGATGTTCATCTCCCAGGTCTCTAAGATATTCCACCACCCTGTCCTTCAGTTGTTGGGGGTGGCTTCTTCTTTTGTTAGCTTGTGCAAAAGTGGTTGGTCTAGAAGCTCATGCGAAAGTGGTTGGTCTAGAAGCTCCCTGGTGCCATGGGGTTCACTTAAGGTTGGCACACGGACATTTGCTTCCGGCTCAGGAAGGAACATGCGTGCAAGTTTATGAGCTGATGGCAAGGTGGAAAAAGAAACTCGAATGGGCATTCACTCCAGGATGAGGAGAAAACAGGTGTGGCAAGTCTTAGAGAACAGTTGTGCAAAAGTTGGAATGGATGTGCGCTCATAAGTGTGCGGTTGTGGCAGTGTCAGACATAGATTTTTTCAAATTTGACTGGCCTGCTACCGTAGGTCTGACAGCCAGCCTGACAATACAAAATTCTCCTTATTTAATTGCACTTCAGTGCACATGAGGCCTAATTAAATGTAATTAAACTAATTTTAATTCTCCTACCAAATTTAGGCAGCAAATCTACCAGATTTGGGTTGCAGGCAGAAGGAATGGGCGTGGCAGAGTTGGAATGGGCGTTCCTTGAACTTGCCATAGACGTTCGACTCTCAGAGATGCTTGGTAGAATGGAATTTTACCTGGGAAACTCTCCAATCAGCCAGCTGATTCAGGCACCTTCCCAGCGTCTTTTGATGTTTTTGTTTTTACAAGGAGCTAGAGGTAGTCTCTAGCTACTTATTGATAACTACAATGCATGGTTGAAACTAATGGATTGAGATTAATTGAGTGATTAAATAAAAATGCCAACATGATGAAAAAAATAGAAATTAAAAATTGCTTGAATGTTGAGGACAAATAGGGGCACACTTGCTTCTTCCCCGCTCTCGGTGAAGACTCGAATGCTCTGATGCTGCTTAATCAACAATCCAACCTCTGGGTAGTCTCTAACAAAACATAAAACAAACAATTTTAATCAACCAACCGATGGATTTGCATCCCAACTGGGCAAAATCAAGCTCTAGCTAATGAATCAAGTAGAGGACCCTAAGCCAAATGCCAAATCGCCCACCACAGTGGTGCCAAAGATGTTAATGGTTTAACATGCTACCTCACAAACACAAGAGAGAAGAAGAAGAGAGTGCTTGCAAGGGTCGAATCTAGTGACTTGAATTTGGCCAACCCTATTAGGGTTAACTCCCTGATGTGAGGCCACTAGGGGTTCACTCTACACTCTCTTTATGTCACCCAAAGAGAGATCCAAGTAAGCTAGGCAGGAGAAAGAGGGAAGGAGCGATGTGTTAAGAAACGTGGTGCTTATGCTAGATCAAGTTGAGTGGAGGAGAGAGACCCAAAAAATACAAGAACAAATCTTGTTTATTAAGTTGCTTATGCATACAACTTGGCCTTTACACACCCAAAATGCCTTCTAGCTTTGCCTTTAAATAGGTGAGCTAGTGGACCATAAGTCCATTGACACACACACCCTTCTCCTACCCTTTTACATGACCTTAGTCTTTTAATACCCCCCCTCAATACCAACTATGAAAAAATTGGAATAGGTGGTATTGGACATAGGTTGCCTTTATAACATTAGGCGTACAAGGTTAGGAATATAGGTGTTGTTACATTGAGATTTAAAACAATTTCTCAGTGGAGTTAGAGGCTGATGCAAAGTTAGCCTCCTCTGACTCTTTGTCTAGGACATTTAGAAGTGATATGCCCCGTTTGTTTAAACTTATTACATTTCATCTTGTTGGGATATTTGATCCAATAATTATTTACCAAATGACCCACCTTTTTGCAATGGACACACCTTACTTTGCTCACTTTGATGTGATAAATCTTGTTCGATATTCAATGGAGTCGATGCATTTGAAGATTCAGCTCCTCCCTTTGGCCTCTTTTCTTCATCAATATTCAATGGAGTCGATGCCTTTGAAGATTCAGCTCCTCCCTTTGGCCTCTTTTCTTCATCAATATTCAATGGAGTCGATGCCTTTGAAGATTCAGCTCCTCCCTTTGGCCTCTTTTCTTCATCAAGACAAGATTGAATGACTCCTTTAAGGGTGGGATTAGGTATGTTCTTCAGGGTGGTGACTAAGGTGGGGTACACCTTCTTGACTGCTTTTAACAAAACAACCATTGTATCATCTTCATCCATTCTCGCATTCATTGATGCAAGTTGAGCCATAAGGCCCTTCAAATAAGAGATAAAGGCTCCAATGCCGTCTCCCTCTTTGAGCTCCAAGCTAAAAAATTCAATTTTAACTGAGATCTTGGAATTCTTACCATGAGCTCCATAGAGCTTGTCAAGCTCATCCCATTTCTCCTTTAGAGTCGGAAGCTGGTCCACATGGTGAATAAGAGCCTCATCAAGAAGAAGTATGATGATGGCTTGTGCCCTCTCATCATCTTCAATATCTTCAGCCTTAGTTTGATCAATAACCTTAGTGCCGGAGATGAATGGCCAAAAACCTTTGGACATCATCTTGTACTTGACAAGAACTTGCCAAGTGTGGAAGCCCTCTCCTGAGAACTTCTTAATTTGGGTGTTTTCCTTTGACATTGGGTATTGTGAAGAGAGATTACAAGAGAGTAATGGGCTGATTAATGAAGAAGAAAACCAGAAAATTTATGATGTTTTGGCTTAAGTAGAAAGAGAAAGGCTTATGAGAGTACAACAACCCTTAATCAAGCCAAGGATGTTGCATAAAAAAGGAGATTAAGATGGTGAAGCTTATGGTTTAGCACTTAGGGTTTATGTCCAACCACTAATTTTGATGGAGAGAGCTTTATTAGTGTCAAGGAACACTTTCTTTGGTGATTAAGATCACTATTAGTGTTTAGCAACACTATTAGTGCTTAAGAGAACATTTTTAGCATTAAATGACAATTGTATTGGTGATTAGATACACCATTAGTGTTTAAGAACACAATTAGTGTTTAGAAACACTCTGAAATGGCTCCCCTTTGTTGGATTAGTAGCATCATTAGTGTTAATCAACACTATTAGTGTTTATGAACACTATCATCAAGCTCTTGAGCAAGCTTTCATGGAGAAAATTAGTAGCCGCCTGGTCTTTTGCCTCCCATAGTCGTTTCACACAGCCATTGGGGCTGAAACTTCAAGTAGTAGGCCCTTAGGTCATGGGCTTTAAAAGCCCCAAGCTTACATTTCCCACAGCCGCCTACACACGACGAATGAGCTATACGACAACAGCGATGCACAAAAAGTGTGGCAGCCTGCTCAGGGCACAATGGCGAGCAATTGGCAGTATGAAGATGAACGCCCGGGGGTCTTCTACAAATTCTTAGTTGGACTCAAGCCAAGATATGGCCTCCACAAGCAGCTGGAAGGCCTCCACTAGCTGGGGGTTCTTCTCCACAAAAAGTGAAATGTGGATAACCTAGTCTACACCAACCAAAATGTGACCTAATCTACCCAATCTCTAGATACCATGTTAAGAAAACGTGGTGCTTATGCTAGATCAAGTTGAGTGGAGGAGAGAGACCCAAAAAATACAAGAACAAATCTTGTTTATTAAGTTGCTTATGCATACAACTTGGCCTTTGCACACCCAAAATGCCTTCTAGCTTTGCCTTTAAATAGGTGAGCTAGTGGACCATAAGTCCATTTACACACACACCCTTCTCCTACCCTTTTACATGACCTTAGTCTTTTAATACGATGGAGAGCACTGTGAGATCCCTGTCCCCACCGCACAACGGATTAGGGGTGCTAGCAGCGGAAGTAGCATTTCTTGCGTGGGCCAGGGTCCCACACTCGGGGCCTCGCCCACGGATATCCGGACAAGAGACTAATCCGTCGGTTTTTCCAAAACCGAACCCGGAAAAACTTCCTTCACCCGGAAAGCACGGGCGATTCCACCACGATAACTCTTTACTCTAACGTAGTCAAGACCATTACTGATCAAGCTGATCCACCGACTGCACCTATAAAGATACTCGGTCAGATCAAGGAAGAAACTTGCACTTGGATCATTGGGATCAACACTTTTTTTCCCATTAAGAGGCACAGCCGTTGATTCCTATCCATAGAACAATTACTATCTGGGATTTACTTTATCTATCGTAAATAGAAATTGAGTCTCGATTTACGAATCCATCAGTCCAGCCTAACCCCATCCAGTCCCATGGGTTAGCCAACTGCCCAACCACCTGTAGTGATGGGATCCAATTAAGAATTTGGTTAGGTTTTGTCCCGGGTACCAAGGAAAAGAGTTTCAAGCCCCCCTAGCCGGAAGTTCATGCAAACATAAAACTAGTCACACCACTTACACACCCAATATGAAATTGCCATTTTCTTAGCATCAGCTAAGAAACATAGAACTAGTCACACCACTTACACACCCAATATGAAATTGCCATTTTCTTAGCATCAGCTAACTTTAAAACAATCCTTTAATGAAACCATTATGTCACTGATGACAATCCTCAAAGTCTCTGGTTGAATCCTTATTTCGAGTTATTCATTCATCGGTGTACTTATGGCATCATTGGCAACCAGAACGCTCACCACCTGTTCACTCAGGGGCCTTTTCCATAGTTCCTAGCTCATAGTAACCGGCAATATATTCATATAGCAAAATGGAATATGCGTGGAAGATCGGCAAGATCAACCCACAGATCCATATAAAAGAGCCATGGACTCATCCGTTGAGGACCAGCAAGGTTAATCAACCAGATCCATACCCGCTTTCAGAAAACAACTCTTATTCCTTGCTCCAATATCTTCCACGATGCACGTGTGGGTATCTTCGTCGGCGACCCCAGAGCCCGAGCACCGTATGGTTAGCACCCTCTAGGATCCTTCGCAGGTGACCTAGCGCTTCACTCATAGGCCGCTTCCTTGGTCCCTCATCCACCGTACACCGGAAGCTCACCATTTAAATCGAACCGAGGGCTGGTCAAGACCTCGGTCGACCTTGCTACATGAGACGTCCTCCGTTGACTCTCCGTCAGCAGTTGCAACTTTATCAGTTAGGTCTCCATGACCTTAATCCACAAGACGGTCAAAATGCTTCCCCAGCATTCTCGACATAAAACATTCATTTACAAACAGTCACAAAATACAGTTTCTATATCGAACTCTCGTCTTTCCACATTATCCCTCCTCAATCCACATTACTTAATCCACATTCCATTCGATGTGTATTCATTTTCATCCATTTACTCATATCGACGACACATTATTTTCCATACACATTCACGTTCATTATTCTACATCCATGCATACATCCATTTTCACATCCTCATTCATACATCCACATCCACATACATAACCATACATCCACATCTCCATGCACACATCCACATCCATAATCACCTTCACATCCATACATCTACATCTACATGCGTACATCCACATCTCCATGCATATATCCACATCCATAATCACATTCACATCCATACATCTACATCTACATGTATACATCCACATCTCCATGCATACATCAACATCTCCATGCATATATCCACATCCACATTCTCATTCATATCCATACATCTACATCTACATGTATACATCCGTTTTCACATTCATACATCCACACTCCCATTTCCACATCCACACATCCACATAAATACATCCATTTCCACATTCCCATTCATATAGCCCCATATGCCTTCACATCTATTCTTTTACATCACATCCATTCTTGCCCTATCACAACCCATATACATATTATCTCATCACATACACTTCTTATCTCATCCCATACACATCTTATCACATCTTAACTCATCTTATCACATCCTAACTCATCTCATATGCATCTTATCACATCTTATCACATCTCATACACCTCTTATCACATCCTAACTCATCTCATATACATCTTACACTTCTTACCTCATCCCATACACATCTTATCACATCTTAACTCATCTTATCACATCCTAACTCATCCCATAAGTATCTTATCACATCTCATCGCATCTCATACACGTCTTATCACATCCTAACTCATCCCATAAGTATCTTATCACATCTCATCACATCTCATACACCTCTTATCACTTCCCATATCTTTTATGCATACCTCTATGCATGAAATTTAATTATGCTAAAAATAACACTTTTACAATAAAATATTCATCTTTTATGCATACCTCTATGCATGAAATTCAATTATGCTAAAAGTAACTCTTTTATAATAAAATATTCATCTTTTATGCATACCTCTATGCATGAAATTCAATTATGCTAAAAGTAACACTTTTATAATAAAATATTCATGTTTTATGCATACCTCTATGCATGAAATTTAATTATGCTAAAAGTAACTCTTTTATAATAAAATATTCATCTTTTATGCATACCTCTATGCATGAAATTTAATTATGCTAAAAGTAACTCTTTTAATTATGCTAAAATATTCATCTTTTTATGCATACCTCTATGCATGAAATTTAATTATGCTAAAAGTAACTCTTTTATAATAAAAGAAAGATGAATTTTCTTTTACTAATTTCTAAAAATTTTGCCATAACCTCCTTTGTATGGTTGACCATTTTTCAATTTTCTACGTCTTTAAAACTAATTAAAAGTACACCCATATTGAAATTATCCTAAAGTAAATATTTTTTCACTTAATTGAGATAAACATTATAAAAACTTGACATTAATCACTTAACCATTCACCTAGGATAGAGAATGGTTGGTTTTGTTAGAGAAGAGAGGGGAATGCCTTTTGTAATGAGGCCTAACATTATAGAGAAGACATAAAGCATAAAAACCATTTAAAAACCATAAAAATCCATAAAATAATTGAAAGAAAGAGGAATCACCAACTTACTAATGACTTTGATAGCTTTCCTTTGGCTTGATGGTTTGAGGGTTCAACTCTTGTTTGAACAAGAGTGGCCAACCAATCTTTGGAAGAGGAAAATGTCAAAAACTAATGAATTATTAACAAATTCATAGTTCTTGGCGCTTGGGTGGAGTAGAGTAACAATGCATTAGACATTGTTAAGTTTCAACAAAGGGGAAGGTCTCTATTTATAGGAAAAAGTGAGCTCCTAACCAAACAAACTGATTCTAGAATTTTCCAACTCAGTTTGGTCAATTTTTGAGCATTTTTAGGTCAGTTGAGCTAACTTTTTGCAACTAGACTTGAATTAGGAGAGAGGAGAGATGAAATATCTTAAATTTTATGAGTTTAAAACTCATTCAAGCATGTGAAATATGCACCTCCTTTAATGGACTCCCCTTCCTTACATATGTGTCAACCCAAAATATCTCATATTTTTAATATTGCTCATAGTTTTTTACTAATAAACCTTGTACATTTTCAACTCTTCATCTTATGTGAGCATTTACTCATTTTTGGATACCCAAAATATCTCATATTTTTAATATTGCTCATAGTTTTTTACTAATAAACCTTGTACATTTTCAACTCTTCATTTTATGTGAGCATTTACTCATTTTTGGATACCCAAAATATCTCATATTTTTAATATTGCTCATAGTTTTTTACTAATAAACCTTGTACATTTTCAATTCTTCATCTTATGTGAGCATTTACTCATTTTTGGATACCCAAAATATCTCATATTTTTGATATTACTCATAGTTTCTTACTAATAAACCTTGTACATAGTCAACTCTTCATCTTATGTGAGCATTTACTCATTTTTGGGTATCATCTTTTACAAAATTGGATTTATCTCCTCCCCACACATGGATTGATCTTATTGGTCCATAGAAACCTTAATTGGACCATAATCCAAAAATTTCTGAAAATCTAGACCTTTAGGCTAAGGTCCTTCATACCCATTTCCAATTAATTCCAATTGCACATTGGAAAGTTCTTTTTGAATTTCTGTTTCAAGGGAACTTATTTCAATAAGATGAGTTATTTTTCTATCCAAAAATATTCATAATCTGAATATTCTCTCTCTAGAATATTTTCTCTGTCTATGTCAAAATAGGCAGAGATGAGATCTCTTATATTTCTGAAGAGGAAATTGATTACAGGGGGAAGATGCTCGACATTTTGAGAGGCTGGAGAGGAATCTTACATTCTCTCCCACTTAAAAAACGCGAGATGTTCTCATCTCGCAAACTGGGGTAATTTCGCAAGATGCACGAATATGAGACTGAGAGAAAATTTAATTAACCACTAAGAAAAATCTCGAAGAGAGCAAGACTCAAGACAGGAACAAAGATTTCAACTTTATTCACTCTTGGAACATATACAGTAAGATAGAAGAACTTTTTACAATTCCATAAGCCCGTCCATCGTATGGTCACAAAAGTAGCACTCACAAGCAGCACACGTATAAGGTAACTCATTTCTGGGAATAATTTGGCCGGTTATTTGTAGCACCTATCTCATTGGTATGAGGTGACCTATTAAAAGGACCTCTGAGAGGCAAGCCAAAAACGGGATAAAGGCATATCTTCTGATGAGGAAGAAAACATGCTAGTAAGAAGACCCGCTCAGAAAATCCACCATGCCTTGATCTCATCACGTAGTAGTATCGGGGACCCAAACCCAAAGCTTCAATAACCAATGCCAAGCAGCGGACATTGTTACGAAAGTGCTGCCGACCCCACGGTGTTACCCTAGTTATGTCTCGATAGGTCCGCCATTTGGTCTGAGCTACAGAAGTTTCCAAGTGAGGGAAATGTGAGCGCTCATACAGTTCTATGAAATCCTTCTTCATAGACTCACTTGCGTCTTGAAGGTGAGAAATCATCATGGATAAAACTAAGTCTTGTTGCCAAGCCATAAGAGAGATTAAGAAGAAAGGAGATCGATGGAAGTAAGATTACTGCGAGCGACAAGTAAGAGTTATGACTTATATAAAAGAAAGAACTAGCGTAACCTAGAAGCCAACGGGGTATCTTGCCACTGAAGTTTTACCATCTTTCCATGATTTGGTTTTGGCACATATTTCTATAGAAGGCTTACATGAAATACATTATGAACTTTGAGATGAGGAGGTAAAAGAAGCTCGTAGGCTAAGTCACCTACTTTCTTTGAATTCAGATATGGCCCACAATATCTGGGGGATAACTTCTTATACTTCTCAAGAGATAAAGAACTTCTTTTGGGCCGCACTCGAATGAAGACCAAAACCTTGGTATCCAAAACACCTATTCTCACTTCTGAACTCATCGTTCTGAATCCTTGAAATAGGTGGGCTCTTGAAGAAGTATTCTGGGGAAAGGGTCTTCCTTTTTTAAACAGAATCTTTCTTTTATTTTAGAGAGGGAATAATTATAAGATCAGAAAGGGAGGTTCTTACTCATGTATACCTCGAAGGCTGGGGGAGGAATCTTACATTCTGCCCCACTTAAAAAGGCGCGAGATGTCCTCATCTCGCAAAGTAGAGGACAACTCTTTTTTCTTAAGATCCAATTTATTCTGGGGTTCCTTATATTCTGGTCAACCCAGCAGAATACGGGGATAAGTATCCCTTATATAGAACTCATCAATAACAATTCATTCAGATCATATCATCCATATTTTTAACACGATAATGGTCCATTAGACCGAAAAATTTCTTTCTGAACATTCCTCCACGGAAATTTAAGTTATGCAATTTCTCAAATTGTCATCCCTTAACTTGATCTACCATGATAAGAGTTAACAGTAGCGATTTGACAGCACAATCCACTAATCTCATAGTGATTTGCTGAAATCATTATCATCATTCCAGTTATGAATATCATCACAGGGACTCGTCCCATTCATCCTCATTGAGGATTCGTTCAGCGTATTACATTTCAACCAAATTTCAGGGATCAACATTTTTCAATCAGAATCCAAATCAACTCATCAGTTCTCAAACAGAATTAAAAATCATATCAACCACATTTGAATTCATCATCTGGATAGCATTAATGCTTATAATTTCAAGTCTTAGATTTACTCGTATATACTGCCGGTAAAGAGCTGCAGTTATACCCTCGGTATATATGGGTAGTCATGATACTTGGAAGTATAAGGTAAATACCATCATGTCTAGGCCTCAAGCAAGTCCGGGATTCCGTATAATTGCGGTACTTCCATTTGAAGACCCAATTACTAATTTACGAATTTTTAGTTTGAATATTAATTTGTATGAATTATATCACAATTACAACCTTTTTGTGATTCTTGATAAATTTTTGACATATTTGGCTTCTCGGTTGATCCTCATCATTAACCAAATGCTCTGATACCAACTGTGAGATCCCTGTCCCCACGGCACAACGGATTCGGGGTACTAGCAGCGGAAGTAGCATTTCTTGCGCGGGACAGGGTCCCACACTCAGGGCCTCGCCCACCACGGATATCCGGACAAGAAAACCGAACTCGGAAAAACTTCCTTCACCCGGAAAGCACGGGCGATTCCACCAGGATAACTCTTTACTCTAACGTAGTCAAGACCATTACTGATCAAGCTGATCCGCCGACTGCACCTATAAAGATACTCGGTCAGATCAAGGAAGAAACTTGCACTTGGATCATTAGGATCAACGCTTTTTTTTCCATTAAGAGGCACAGCCATTGATTCCTATCCATAGAACAATTACTATCCGGGATTTACTTTATCTATCGTAAACAGAAATTGAGTCTTGATTTACGGATCTATCAGTCCAGCCTAACCCCATCCAGTCCCATGGGTTAGCCAACCGCCCAACCACTGTAGTGATGGGATTCAATTAAGAATTTGGTTAGGTTTTGTCCCGGGTACCAAGGAAAAGAGTTTCAAGGCCCCCTAGTCGGAAGTTCATGCAAACATAAAACTAGTCACACCACTTACACACCCAATATGAAATTGCCATTTTCTTAGCATCAGCTAACTTTAAAACAATCCTTTAATGAAACCATTATGTCACTGATGACAATCCTCAGAGTCTCTGGTTGAATCCTTATTTCCAGTTATTCATTCATCGGTGTACTTATGGCATCATTGGCAACCAGAACGCTCACCATTTGTTCACTCAGGGGCCTTTTCCATAGTTCCTAGCTCATAGTAACCGGCAATATATTCATATAGCAGAATGGAATCTCCGTGGAAGATCAGCAAGATCAACCCACAGATCCATATAAAAGAGCCATGGACTCATCCGTTGAGGACCAGCAAGGTCAATCAACAAGATGCATACCTGGTTTTAGAAAACAACTCTTATTCCTTGCTCCAATATCTTCCACGACGCACGTGTGGGTATCTTCGGCAACCCAGAGCCCGAGCACTGTATGGTCAGCACCTTCTAGGATCCTTCGCAGGTGACCTAGCGCTTCACTCATAGGCCGCTTCCTTGGTCCCTCATCCACCGTACCGGAAGCTCACCATTTAAATCGAACCGAGATTGGTCAAGACCTCGGTCGACCTTGCTACGCGAGACGTCCTCCATTGACTCTCCGTCTCACAGCAGTTGCAACTTTATCAGTTAGGTCTCCATGACCTTAATCCACAAGACGATCAAAATGCTTCCCCAGCATTCTCGACATAAAATAGTCATTTACAAACAGTCACAAAATACAGTTTCTATATCGAACTCTCGTCTTTCCACATTATCCCTCCTCAATCCACATTACTTAATACACATTCCATTCAATGTGTATTCATTTTCATCCATTTACTCATATCGACGACACATTATTTTCCATACACATTCACGTTCATTATTCTACATACACATCCATGCATACATCCATTTTCACATCCTCATTCTTACATCCACATTCACATACATAACCATACATCCACATCTCCATGCACACATCCACATCCATAATCACCTTCACATCCATACATCTACATCTACATGCGTACATCCACATCTCCATGCATACATCAACATCTCCATGCATATATCCACATCCATAATCACATTCACATCCATACATCTACATCTACATGTATACATCCACATCTCCATGCATACATCCACATCTCCATGCATACATCCACATCCACATTCTCATTCACATCCATACATCTACATCTACATGTATACATCCGTTTTCACATTCATACATCCACACTCCCATTTTCACATCCACACATCCACATACATACATCCATTTCACATTCCTATTTATATAGCCCCATACGCCTTCACATCTATTCTTTTACATCACATCCATTCTCGCCCTATCACAACCCATATACATCTTATCTCATCACATACACTTCTTATCTCATCCCATACACATCTTATCTCACATCTTAACTCATCTTATTACATCCTAACTCATCTTATATGCATCTTATCACATCTTATCACATCTCATACACCTCTTATCACATCCTAACTCATCTTATCACATCCTAACTCATCTCATATACATCTTACACTTCTTACCTCATCCCATACACATCTTATCACATCTTAACTCATCTTAACTCATCTTATCACATCTTAACTCATCTTATCACATCCTAACTCATCCCATAAGTATCTTATCACATCTCATCACATCTCATACACGTCTTATCACATCCTAACTCATCCCATAAGTATCTTATCACATCTCATCACATCTCATACACCTCTTATCACTTCCCATATCTTTTATGCATACCTCTATGCATGAAATTCAATTATGCTAAAAATAACACTTTTACAATAAAATATTTATCTTTTATGCATACCTCAATTATGCTAAAAATAACACTTTTATAATAAAATATTCATCTTTTATGCATACCTCTATGCATGAAATTCAATTATGCTAAAAGTAACACTTTTATAATAAAATATTCATCTTTTATGCATACCTCTATGCATGAAATTCAATTATGCTAAAAGTAACTCTTTTATAATAAAATATTCATCTTTTATGCATACCTCTATGCATGAAATTCAATTATGCTAAAAGTAACACTTTTATAATAAAATATTCATGTTTTATGCATACCTCTATGCATGAAATTTAATTATGCTAAAAGTAACTCTTTTATAATAAAATATTCATCTTTTATGCATACCTCTATGCATGAAATTTAATTATGCTAAAAGTAACTCTTTTAATTATGCTAAAATATTCATCTTTTTATGCATACCTCTATGCATGAAATTTAATTATGCTAAAAGTAACTCTTTTATAATAAAAGAAAGATGAATTTTCTTTTACTAATTTCTAAAAATTTTGCCATAACCTCCTTTGTATGGTTGACCATTTTTCAATTTTCTACGTCTTTAAAACTAATTAAAAGTACACCCATATTGAAATTATCCTAAAGTAAATATTTTTTCACTTAATTGAGATAAACATTATAAAAATTTGACATTAATCACTTAACCATTCACCTAGGATAGAGAATGGTTGGTTTTGTTAGAGAAGAGAGGGGAATGCCTTTTGTAATGAGGCCTAACATTATAGAGAAGACATAAAGCATAAAAACCATTTAAAAACCATAAAAATCCATAAAATAATTGAAAGAAAGAGGAATCACCAACTTACTAATGACTTTGATAGCTTTCCTTTGGCTTGATGGTTTGAGGGTTCAACTCTTGTTTGAACAAGAGTGGCCAACCAATCTTTGGAAGAGGAAAATGTCAAAAACTAATGAATTATTAACAAATTCATAGTTCTTGGCGCTTGGGTGGAGTAGAGTAACAATGCATTAGACATTGTTAAGTTTCAACAAAGGGGAAGGTCTCTATTTATAGGAAAAAGTGAGCTCCTAACCAAACAAACTGATTCTAGAATTTTCCAACTCAGTTTGGTCAATTTTTGAGCATTTTTAGGTCAGTTGAGCTAACTTTTTGCAACTAGACTTGAATTAGGAGAGAGGAGAGATGAAATATCTTAAATTTTATGAGTTTAAAACTCATTCAAGCATGTGAAATATGCACCTCCTTTAATGGACTCCCCTTCCTTACATATGTGTCAACCCAAAATATCTCATATTTTTAATATTGCTCATAGTTTTTTACTAATAAACCTTGTACATTTTCAACTCTTCATCTTATGTGAGCATTTACTCATTTTTGGATACCCAAAATATCTCATATTTTTAATATTGCTCATAGTTTTTTACTAATAAACCTTGTACATTTTCAACTCTTCATTTTATGTGAGCATTTACTCATTTTTGGATACCCAAAATATCTCATATTTTTAATATTGCTCATAGTTTTTTACTAATAAACCTTGTACATTTTCAATTCTTCATCTTATGTGAGCATTTACTCATTTTTGGATACCCAAAATATCTCATATTTTTGATATTACTCATAGTTTCTTACTAATAAACCTTGTACATAGTCAACTCTTCATCTTATGTGAGCATTTACTCATTTTTGGGTATCATCTTTTACAAAATTGGATTTATCTCCTCCCCACACATGGATTGATCTTATTGGTCCATAGAAACCTTAATTGGACCATAATCCAAAAATTTCTGAAAATCTAGACCTTTAGGCTAAGGTCCTTCATACCCATTTCCAATTAATTCCAATTGCACATTGGAAAGTTCTTTTTGAATTTCTGTTTCAAGGGAACTTATTTCAATAAGATGAGTTATTTTTCTATCCAAAAATATTCATAATCTGAATATTCTCTCTCTAGAATATTTTCTCTGTCTATGTCAAAATAGGCAGAGATGAGATCTCTTATATTTCTGAAGAGGAAATTGATTACAGGGGGAAGATGCTCGACATTTTGAGAGGCTGGAGAGGAATCTTACATTCTCTCCCACTTAAAAAACGCGAGATGTTCTCATCTCGCAAACTGGGGTAATTTCGCAAGATGCACGAATATGAGACTGAGAGAAAATTTAATTAACCACTAAGAAAAATCTCGAAGAGAGCAAGACTCAAGACAGGAACAAAGATTTCAACTTTATTCACTCTTGGAACATATACAGTAAGATAGAAGAACTTTTTACAATTCCATAAGCCCGTCCATCGTATGGTCACAAAAGTAGCACTCACAAGCAGCACACGTATAAGGTAACTCATTTCTGGGAATAATTTGGCCGGTTATTTGTAGCACCTATCTCATTGGTATGAGGTGACCTATTAAAAGGACCTCTGAGAGGCAAGCCAAAAACGGGATAAAGGCATATCTTCTGATGAGGAAGAAAACATGCTAGTAAGAAGACCCGCTCAGAAAATCCACCATGCCTTGATCTCATCACGTAGTAGTATCGGGGACCCAAACCCAAAGCTTCAATAACCAATGCCAAGCAGCGGACATTGTTACGAAAGTGCTGCCGACCCCACGGTGTTACCCTAGTTATGTCTCGATAGGTCCGCCATTTGGTCTGAGCTACAGAAGTTTCCAAGTGAGGGAAATGTGAGCGCTCATACAGTTCTATGAAATCCTTCTTCATAGACTCACTTGCGTCTTGAAGGTGAGAAATCATCATGGATAAAACTAAGTCTTGTTGCCAAGCCATAAGAGAGATTAAGAAGAAAGGAGATCGATGGAAGTAAGATTACTGCGAGCGACAAGTAAGAGTTATGACTTATATAAAAGAAAGAACTAGCGTAACCTAGAAGCCAACGGGGTATCTTGCCACTGAAGTTTTACCATCTTTCCATGATTTGGTTTTGGCACATATTTCTATAGAAGGCTTACATGAAATACATTATGAACTTTGAGATGAGGAGGTAAAAGAAGCTCGTAGGCTAAGTCACCTACTTTCTTTGAATTCAGATATGGCCCACAATATCTGGGGGATAACTTCTTATACTTCTCAAGAGATAAAGAACTTCTTTTGGGCCGCACTCGAATGAAGACCAAAACCTTGGTATCCAAAACACCTATTCTCACTTCTGAACTCATCGTTCTGAATCCTTGAAATAGGTGGGCTCTTGAAGAAGTATTCTGGGGAAAGGGTCTTCCTTTTTTAAACAGAATCTTTCTTTTATTTTAGAGAGGGAATAATTATAAGATCAGAAAGGGAGGTTCTTACTCATGTATACCTCGAAGGCTGGGGGAGGAATCTTACATTCTGCCCCACTTAAAAAGGCGCGAGATGTCCTCATCTCGCAAAGTAGAGGACAACTCTTTTTTCTTAAGATCCAATTTATTCTGGGGTTCCTTATATTCTGGTCAACCCAGCAGAATACGGGGATAAGTATCCCTTATATAGAACTCATCAATAACAATTCATTCAGATCATATCATCCATATTTTTAACACGATAATGGTCCATTAGACCGAAAAATTTCTTTCTGAACATTCCTCCACGGAAATTTAAGTTATGCAATTTCTCAAATTGTCATCCCTTAACTTGATCTACCATGATAAGAGTTAACAGTAGCGATTTGACAGCACAATCCACTAATCTCATAGTGATTTGCTGAAATCATTATCATCATTCCAGTTATGAATATCATCACAGGGACTCGTCCCATTCATCCTCATTGAGGATTCGTTCAGCGTATTACATTTCAACCAAATTTCAGGGATCAACATTTTTCAATCAGAATCCAAATCAACTCATCAGTTCTCAAACAGAATTAAAAATCATATCAACCACATTTGAATTCATCATCTGGATAGCATTAATGCTTATAATTTCAAGTCTTAGATTTACTCGTATATACTGCCGGTAAAGAGCTGCAGTTATACCCTCGGTATATATGGGTAGTCATGATACTTGGAAGTATAAGGTAAATACCATCATGTCTAGGCCTCAAGCAAGTCCGGGATTCCGTATAATTGCGGTACTTCCATTTGAAGACCCAATTACTAATTTACGAATTTTTAGTTTGAATATTAATTTGTATGAATTATATCACAATTACAACCTTTTTGTGATTCTTGATAAATTTTTGACATATTTGGCTTCTCGGTTGATCCTCATCATTAACCAAATGCTCTGATACCAACTGTGAGATCCCTGTCCCCACGGCACAACGGATTCGGGGTACTAGCAGCGGAAGTAGCATTTCTTGCGCGGGACAGGGTCCCACACTCAGGGCCTCGCCCACCACGGATATCCGGACAAGAAAACCGAACTCGGAAAAACTTCCTTCACCCGGAAAGCACGGGCGATTCCACCAGGATAACTCTTTACTCTAACGTAGTCAAGACCATTACTGATCAAGCTGATCCGCCGACTGCACCTATAAAGATACTCGGTCAGATCAAGGAAGAAACTTGCACTTGGATCATTAGGATCAACGCTTTTTTTTCCATTAAGAGGCACAGCCATTGATTCCTATCCATAGAACAATTACTATCCGGGATTTACTTTATCTATCGTAAACAGAAATTGAGTCTTGATTTACGGATCTATCAGTCCAGCCTAACCCCATCCAGTCCCATGGGTTAGCCAACCGCCCAACCACTGTAGTGATGGGATTCAATTAAGAATTTGGTTAGGTTTTGTCCCGGGTACCAAGGAAAAGAGTTTCAAGGCCCCCTAGTCGGAAGTTCATGCAAACATAAAACTAGTCACACCACTTACACACCCAATATGAAATTGCCATTTTCTTAGCATCAGCTAACTTTAAAACAATCCTTTAATGAAACCATTATGTCACTGATGACAATCCTCAGAGTCTCTGGTTGAATCCTTATTTCCAGTTATTCATTCATCGGTGTACTTATGGCATCATTGGCAACCAGAACGCTCACCATTTGTTCACTCAGGGGCCTTTTCCATAGTTCCTAGCTCATAGTAACCGGCAATATATTCATATAGCAGAATGGAATCTCCGTGGAAGATCAGCAAGATCAACCCACAGATCCATATAAAAGAGCCATGGACTCATCCGTTGAGGACCAGCAAGGTCAATCAACAAGATGCATACCTGGTTTTAGAAAACAACTCTTATTCCTTGCTCCAATATCTTCCACGACGCACGTGTGGGTATCTTCGGCAACCCAGAGCCCGAGCACTGTATGGTCAGCACCTTCTAGGATCCTTCGCAGGTGACCTAGCGCTTCACTCATAGGCCGCTTCCTTGGTCCCTCATCCACCGTACCGGAAGCTCACCATTTAAATCGAACCGAGATTGGTCAAGACCTCGGTCGACCTTGCTACGCGAGACGTCCTCCATTGACTCTCCGTCTCACAGCAGTTGCAACTTTATCAGTTAGGTCTCCATGACCTTAATCCACAAGACGATCAAAATGCTTCCCCAGCATTCTCGACATAAAATAGTCATTTACAAACAGTCACAAAATACAGTTTCTATATCGAACTCTCGTCTTTCCACATTATCCCTCCTCAATCCACATTACTTAATACACATTCCATTCAATGTGTATTCATTTTCATCCATTTACTCATATCGACGACACATTATTTTCCATACACATTCACGTTCATTATTCTACATACACATCCATGCATACATCCATTTTCACATCCTCATTCTTACATCCACATTCACATACATAACCATACATCCACATCTCCATGCACACATCCACATCCATAATCACCTTCACATCCATACATCTACATCTACATGCGTACATCCACATCTCCATGCATACATCAACATCTCCATGCATATATCCACATCCATAATCACATTCACATCCATACATCTACATCTACATGTATACATCCACATCTCCATGCATACATCCACATCTCCATGCATACATCCACATCCACATTCTCATTCACATCCATACATCTACATCTACATGTATACATCCGTTTTCACATTCATACATCCACACTCCCATTTTCACATCCACACATCCACATACATACATCCATTTCACATTCCTATTTATATAGCCCCATACGCCTTCACATCTATTCTTTTACATCACATCCATTCTCGCCCTATCACAACCCATATACATCTTATCTCATCACATACACTTCTTATCTCATCCCATACACATCTTATCTCACATCTTAACTCATCTTATTACATCCTAACTCATCTTATATGCATCTTATCACATCTTATCACATCTCATACACCTCTTATCACATCCTAACTCATCTTATCACATCCTAACTCATCTCATATACATCTTACACTTCTTACCTCATCCCATACACATCTTATCACATCTTAACTCATCTTAACTCATCTTATCACATCTTAACTCATCTTATCACATCCTAACTCATCCCATAAGTATCTTATCACATCTCATCACATCTCATACACGTCTTATCACATCCTAACTCATCCCATAAGTATCTTATCACATCTCATCACATCTCATACACCTCTTATCACTTCCCATATCTTTTATGCATACCTCTATGCATGAAATTCAATTATGCTAAAAATAACACTTTTACAATAAAATATTTATCTTTTATGCATACCTCAATTATGCTAAAAATAACACTTTTATAATAAAATATTCATCTTTTATGCATACCTCTATGCATGAAATTCAATTATGCTAAAAGTAACACTTTTATAATAAAATATTCATCTTTTATGCATACCTCTATGCATGAAATTCAATTATGCTAAAAGTAACTCTTTTATAATAAAATATTCATCTTTTATGCATACCTCTATGCATGAAATTCAATTATGCTAAAAGTAACACTTTTATAATAAAATATTCATGTTTTATGCATACCTCTATGCATGAAATTTAATTATGCTAAAAGTAACTCTTTTATAATAAAATATTCATCTTTTATGCATACCTCTATGCATGAAATTTAATTATGCTAAAAGTAACTCTTTTAATTATGCTAAAATATTCATCTTTTTATGCATACCTCTATGCATGAAATTTAATTATGCTAAAAGTAACTCTTTTATAATAAAAGAAAGATGAATTTTCTTTTACTAATTTCTAAAAATTTTGCCATAACCTCCTTTGTATGGTTGACCATTTTTCAATTTTCTACGTCTTTAAAACTAATTAAAAGTACACCCATATTGAAATTATCCTAAAGTAAATATTTTTTCACTTAATTGAGATAAACATTATAAAAATTTGACATTAATCACTTAACCATTCACCTAGGATAGAGAATGGTTGGTTTTGTTAGAGAAGAGAGGGGAATGCCTTTTGTAATGAGGCCTAACATTATAGAGAAGACATAAAGCATAAAAACCATTTAAAAACCATAAAAATCCATAAAATAATTGAAAGAAAGAGGAATCACCAACTTACTAATGACTTTGATAGCTTTCCTTTGGCTTGATGGTTTGAGGGTTCAACTCTTGTTTGAACAAGAGTGGCCAACCAATCTTTGGAAGAGGAAAATGTCAAAAACTAATGAATTATTAACAAATTCATAGTTCTTGGCGCTTGGGTGGAGTAGAGTAACAATGCATTAGACATTGTTAAGTTTCAACAAAGGGGAAGGTCTCTATTTATAGGAAAAAGTGAGCTCCTAACCAAACAAACTGATTCTAGAATTTTCCAACTCAGTTTGGTCAATTTTTGAGCATTTTTAGGTCAGTTGAGCTAACTTTTTGCAACTAGACTTGAATTAGGAGAGAGGAGAGATGAAATATCTTAAATTTTATGAGTTTAAAACTCATTCAAGCATGTGAAATATGCACCTCCTTTAATGGACTCCCCTTCCTTACATATGTGTCAACCCAAAATATCTCATATTTTTAATATTGCTCATAGTTTTTTACTAATAAACCTTGTACATTTTCAACTCTTCATCTTATGTGAGCATTTACTCATTTTTGGATACCCAAAATATCTCATATTTTTAATATTGCTCATAGTTTTTTACTAATAAACCTTGTACATTTTCAACTCTTCATTTTATGTGAGCATTTACTCATTTTTGGATACCCAAAATATCTCATATTTTTAATATTGCTCATAGTTTTTTACTAATAAACCTTGTACATTTTCAATTCTTCATCTTATGTGAGCATTTACTCATTTTTGGATACCCAAAATATCTCATATTTTTGATATTACTCATAGTTTCTTACTAATAAACCTTGTACATAGTCAACTCTTCATCTTATGTGAGCATTTACTCATTTTTGGGTATCATCTTTTACAAAATTGGATTTATCTCCTCCCCACACATGGATTGATCTTATTGGTCCATAGAAACCTTAATTGGACCATAATCCAAAAATTTCTGAAAATCTAGACCTTTAGGCTAAGGTCCTTCATACCCATTTCCAATTAATTCCAATTGCACATTGGAAAGTTCTTTTTGAATTTCTGTTTCAAGGGAACTTATTTCAATAAGATGAGTTATTTTTCTATCCAAAAATATTCATAATCTGAATATTCTCTCTCTAGAATATTTTCTCTGTCTATGTCAAAATAGGCAGAGATGAGATCTCTTATATTTCTGAAGAGGAAATTGATTACAGGGGGAAGATGCTCGACATTTTGAGAGGCTGGAGAGGAATCTTACATTCTCTCCCACTTAAAAAACGCGAGATGTTCTCATCTCGCAAACTGGGGTAATTTCGCAAGATGCACGAATATGAGACTGAGAGAAAATTTAATTAACCACTAAGAAAAATCTCGAAGAGAGCAAGACTCAAGACAGGAACAAAGATTTCAACTTTATTCACTCTTGGAACATATACAGTAAGATAGAAGAACTTTTTACAATTCCATAAGCCCGTCCATCGTATGGTCACAAAAGTAGCACTCACAAGCAGCACACGTATAAGGTAACTCATTTCTGGGAATAATTTGGCCGGTTATTTGTAGCACCTATCTCATTGGTATGAGGTGACCTATTAAAAGGACCTCTGAGAGGCAAGCCAAAAACGGGATAAAGGCATATCTTCTGATGAGGAAGAAAACATGCTAGTAAGAAGACCCGCTCAGAAAATCCACCATGCCTTGATCTCATCACGTAGTAGTATCGGGGACCCAAACCCAAAGCTTCAATAACCAATGCCAAGCGGCGGACATTGTTACGAAAGTGCTGCCGACCCCACGGTGTTACCCTAGTTATGTCTCGATAGGTCCGCCATTTGGTCTGAGCTACAGAAGTTTCCAAGTGAGGGAAATGTGAGCGCTCATACAGTTCTATGAAATCCTTCTTCATAGACTCACTTGCGTCTTGAAGGTGAGAAATCATCATGGATAAAACTAAGTCTTGTTGCCAAGCCATAAGAGAGATTAAGAAGAAAGGAGATCGATGGAAGTAAGATTACTGCGAGCGACAAGTAAGAGTTATGACTTATATAAAAGAAAGAACTAGCGTAACCTAGAAGCCAACGGGGTATCTTGCCACTGAAGTTTTACCATCTTTCCATGATTTGGTTTTGGCACATATTTCTATAGAAGGCTTACATGAAATACATTATGAACTTTGAGATGAGGAGGTAAAAGAAGCTCGTAGGCTAAGTCACCTACTTTCTTTGAATTCAGATATGGCCCACAATATCTGGGGGATAACTTCTTATACTTCTCAAGAGATAAAGAACTTCTTTTGGGCCGCACTCGAATGAAGACCAAAACCTTGGTATCCAAAACACCTATTCTCACTTCTGAACTCATCGTTCTGAATCCTTGAAATAGGTGGGCTCTTGAAGAAGTATTCTGGGGAAAGGGTCTTCCTTTTTTAAACAGAATCTTTCTTTTATTTTAGAGAGGGAATAATTATAAGATCAGAAAGGGAGGTTCTTACTCCTGTATACCTCGAAGGCTGGGGGAGGAATCTTACATTCTGCCCCACTTAAAAAGGCGCGAGATGTCCTCATCTCGCAAAGTAGAGGACAACTCTTTTTTCTTAAGATCCAATTTATTCTGGGGTTCCTTATATTCTGGTCAACCCAGCAGAATACGGGGATAAGTATCCCTTATATAGAACTCATCAATAACAATTCATTCAGATCATATCATCCATATTTTTAACACGATAATGGTCCATTAGACCGAAAAATTTCTTTCTGAACATTCCTCCACGGAAATTTAAGTTATGCAATTTCTCAAATTGTCATCCCTTAACTTGATCTACCATGATAAGAGTTAACAGTAGCGATTTGACAGCACAATCCACTAATCTCATAGTGATTTGCTGAAATCATTATCATCATTCCAGTTATGAATATCATCACAGGGACTCGTCCCATTCATCCTCATTGAGGATTCGTTCAGCGTATTACATTTCAACCAAATTTCAGGGATCAACATTTTTCAATCAGAATCCAAATCAACTCATCAGTTCTCAAACAGAATTAAAAATCATATCAACCACATTTGAATTCATCATCTGGATAGCATTAATGCTTATAATTTCAAGTCTTAGATTTACTCGTATATACTGCTGGTAAAGAGCTGCAGTTATACCCTCGGTATATATGGGTAGTCATGATACTTGGAAGTATAAGGTAAATACCATCATGTCTAGGCCTCAAGCAAGTCCGGGATTCCGTATAATTGCGGTACTTCCATTTGAAGACCCAATTACTAATTTACGAATTTTTAGTTTGAATATTAATTTGTATGAATTATATCACAATTACAACCTTTTTGTGATTCTTGATAAATTTTTGACATATTTGGCTTCTCGGTTGATCCTCATCATTAACCAAATGCTCTGATACCAACTGTGAGATCCCTGTCCCCACGGCACAACGGATTCGGGGTACTAGCAGCGGAAGTAGCATTTCTTGCGCGGGACAGGGTCCCACACTCAGGGCCTCGCCCACCACGGATATCCGGACAAGAGACTAATCCGTCGGTTTTTTCAAAACCGAACTCGGAAAAACTTCCTTCACCCGGAAAGCACGGGCGATTCCACCAGGATAACTCTTTACTCTAACGTAGTCAAGACCATTACTGATCAAGCTGATCCGCCGACTGCACCTATAAAGATACTCGGTCAGATCAAGGAAGAAACTTGCACTTGGATCATTAGGATCAACGCTTTTTTTTCCATTAAGAGGCACAGCCATTGATTCCTATCCATAGAACAATTACTATCCGGGATTTACTTTATCTATCCTAAACAGAAATAGAGTCTTGATTTACGGATCTATCAGTCCAGCCTAACCCCATCCAGTCCCATGGGTTAGCCAACCGCCCAACCACTGTAGTGATGGGATTCAATTAAGAATTTGGTTAGGTTTTGTCCCGGGTACCAAGGAAAAGAGTTTCAAGGCCCCCTAGTCGGAAGTTCATGCAAACATAAAACTAGTCACACCACTTACACACCCAATATGAAATTGCCATTTTCTTAGCATCAGCTAACTTTAAAACAATCCTTTAATGAAACCATTATGTCACTGATGACAATCCTCAGAGTCTCTGGTTGAATCCTTATTTCGAGTTATTCATTCATCGGTGTACTTATGGCATCATTGGCAACCAGAACGCTCACCATTTGTTCACTCAGGGGCCTTTTCCATAGTTCCTAGCTCATAGTAACCGGCAATATATTCATATAGCAGAATGGAATCTCCGTGGAAGATCAGCAAGATCAACCCACAGATCCATATAAAAGAGCCATGGACTCATCCGTTGAGGACCAGCAAGGTCAATCAACAAGATGCATACCTGGTTTTAGAAAACAACTCTTATTCCTTGCTCCAATATCTTCCACGACGCACGTGTGGGTATCTTCGGCAACCCAGAGCCCGAGCACTGTATGGTCAGCACCTTCTAGGATCCTTCGCAGGTGACCTAGCGCTTCACTCATAGGCCGCTTCCTTGGTCCCTCATCCACCGTACCGGAAGCTCACCATTTAAATCGAACCGAGATTGGTCAAGACCTCGGTCGACCTTGCTACGCGAGACGTCCTCCATTGACTCTCCGTCTCACAGCAGTTGCAACTTTATCAGTTAGGTCTCCATGACCTTAATCCACAAGACGGTCAAAATGCTTCCCCAGCATTCTCGACATAAAATAGTCATTTACAAACAGTCACAAAATACAGTTTCTATATCGAACTCTCGTCTTTCCACATTATCCCTCCTCAATCCACATTACTTAATACACATTCCATTCAATGTGTATTCATTTTCATCCATTTACTCATATCGACGACACATTATTTTCCATACACATTCACGTTCATTATTCTACATACACATCCATGCATACATCCATTTTCACATCCTCATTCTTACATCCACATTCACATACATTCACATACATCCACATCTCCATGCACACATCCACATCCATAATCACCTTCACATCCATACATCTACATCTACATGCATACATCCACATCTCCATGCATACATCAACATCTCCATGCATATATCCACATCCATAATCACATTCACATCCATACATCTACATCTACATGTATACATCCACATCTCCATGCATACATCAACATCTCCATGCATACATCCACATCCACATTCTCATTCACATCCATACATCTACATCTACATGTATACATCCGTTTTCACATTCATACATCCACACTCCCATTTTCACATCCACACATCCACATACATACATCCATTTCACATTCCTATTTATATAGCCCCATACGCCTTCACATCTATTCTTTTACATCACATCCATTCTCGCCCTATCACAACCCATATACATCTTATCTCATCACATACACTTCTTATCTCATCCCATACATATCTTATCTCACATCTTAACTCATCTTATTACATCCTAACTCATCTTATATGCATCTTATCACATCTTATCACATCTCATACACCTCTTATCACATCCTAACTCATCTTATCACATCCTAACTCATCTCATATACATCTTACACTTCTTACCTCATCCCATACACATCTTATCACATCTTAACTCATCTTAACTCATCTTATCACATCTTAACTCATCTTATCACATCCTAACTCATCCCAAAAGTATCTTATCACATCTCATCATATCTCATACACGTCTTATCACATCCTAACTCATCCCATAAGTATCTTATCACATCTCATCACATCTCATACACCTCTTATCACTTCCCATATCTTTTATGCATACCTCTATGCATGAAATTCAATTATGCTAAAAATAACACTTTTACAATAAAATATTTATCTTTTATGCATACCTCAATTATGCTAAAAATAACACTTTTATAATAAAATATTCATCTTTTATGCATACCTCTATGCATGAAATTCAATTATGCTAAAAGTAACACTTTTATAATAAAATATTCATCTTTTATGCATACCTCTATGCATGAAATTCAATTATGCTAAAAGTAACTCTTTTATAATAAAATATTCATCTTTTATGCATACCTCTATGCATGAAATTCAATTATGCTAAAAGTAACACTTTTATAATAAAATATTCATGTTTTATGCATACCTCTATGCATGAAATTTGATTATGCTAAAAGTAACTCTTTTATAATAAAATATTCATCTTTTATGCATACCTCTATGCATGAAATTCAATTATGCTAAAAGTAACTCTTTTATAATAAAATATTCACCTTTTATGTATACCTCTATGCATGAAATTCAATTATGCTAAAAGTAACACTTTTATAATAAAATATTCACCTTTTATGCATACCTATATGCATGAAATTCAATTATGCTAAAAGTAACTCTTTTATAATAAAATATTCATCTTTTATGCATATCTCTATGCATGAAATTCAATTATGCTAAAAGTAACAGTTTTATAATAAAATATTCATCTTTTATGCATACCTCTATGCATGAAATTTAATTATGCTAAAAGTAACTGTTTTATAATAAAATATTCATCTTTTATGCATACCTCTATGCATAAAATTCAATTATGCTAAAAGTAACTCTTTTATAATAAAAAAAAGATGAATTTTCTTTTACTAATTTCTAAAAATTTTGCCATAATCTCCTTTGTATGGCTGACCATTTTTCAATTTTCTACGTCTTTAAAACTAATTAAAAGTACACCCATATTGAAATTATCCTAAAGTAAATATTTTTTTCCACTTAATTGAGATAAACATTATAAAAATTTGACATTAATCACTTAACCATTCACCTAGGATAGAGAATGGTTGGTTTTGTTAGAGAAGAGAGGGGAATGCCTTTTGTAATGAGGCCTATCATTATAGAGAAGACATAAAGCATAAAAACTATTTAGAACCATAAAAATCCATAAAATAATTGAAAGAAAGAAGAATCACCAACTTACTAATGACTTTGATAGCTTTCCTTTGGCTTGATGGTTTGAGGGTTCAACTCTTGTTTGAACAAGAGTGGCCAACCAATCTTTAGAAGAGGAAAACGTCAAGAACTAATGAATTATTAACAAATTCATAGTTCTTGGCTTGGGTGGAGTAGAGTAACAATGCATTAGACATTGTTAAGTTTCAACAAAGGGGAAGGTCTCTATTTATAGGAAAAAGTGATCTCCTAACCAAACAAATTGATTCTAGAATTTTCCAACTCAGTTTGGTCAATTTTTGACCACTTTTAGGTCAGTTGAGCTAACTTTTTGCAACTAGACTTGAATTAGGAGAGAAGAGAGATGAAATATCTCAAATTTTATGAGTTTAAAACTCATTCAAGCATGTGAAATATGCACCTCCTTTAATGGAGTCCCCTTCCTTACATATGTGTCAACCCAAAATATCTCATATTTTTAATATTGCTCATAGCTTTTTACTAATAAACCTTGTACATTTCCAACTCTTCATCTTATGTGAGCATTTACTCATTTTTGGATACCCAAAATATCTCATATTTTTAATATTGCTCATAGTTTTTTACTAATAAACCTTGTAAATTTTCAACTCTTTATTTTATGTGAGCATTTACTCATTTTTGGATACCCAAAATATCTCATATTTTTAATATTGCTCATAGTTTTTTACTAATAAAGCTTGTACATTTTCAACTCTTCATCTTATGTGAGCATTTACTCATTTTTGGATACCCAAAATATCTCATATTTTTGATATTACTCAAAGTTTCTTACTAATAAACCTTGTACATAGTCAACTCTTCATCTTATGTGAGCATTTACTCATTTTTGGGTATCATCTTTTAAAAAATTGGATTTATCTCCTCCCCACACATGGATTGATCTTATTGGTCCATAGGAACCTTAATTGGACCATAATCCAGAAATTTCTGAAAATCTAGACCCTTAGGCTAAGGTCCTTCATACCCATTTTCAATTAATTCCAATTGCACATTGGAAAGTTCTTTTTGAATTTCTGTTTCAAGGGAACTTATTTTAATAAGATGAGTTATTTTTCTATCAAAAAATATTCATAATCTGAATATTCTCTCTCTATGTCAAAACAGGCAGAGACGAGATCTCTTATATTTCTGAAGAGAAAATTGATTACAGGGGGAAGATGCTGGACATTTTGAGAGGCTGGGGAGGAATCTTACATTCTCTCCCACTTAAAAAACGCGAGATGTCCTCATCTCGCAAACTGGGGTAATTTCGCAAGATGCACGAATATTAGACTGAGAGAAAATTTAATTAACCACCAAGAAAAATCTCAAAGAGAGCAAGACTCAAGACAAGAACAAAGATTTCAACTTTATTCACTCTTGGAACATATACAGCAAGATAGAAGAACTTTTTACAATTCCATAAGCCCTTCCATCGTATGGTCACAAAAGTAGCACTCACAAAGCAGCACACATATAAGGTAACTCATTTCTGGGAATAATTCGGCCGGTTATTGCAGCACCTATCTCATTGGTATGAGGTGACCTATTAAAAGGACCTCTGAGAGGCAAGCCAACAACGGGATAAAGGTATATCTTCTGATGAGGAAGAAAACACGCTAGTAAGAAGACCCGCTCAGAAAATCCACCATGCCTTGATCTCATCACGCAGTAGTATTGGGGACACAAACCCAAAGCTTCAATAACCATGGCCAAGCGGACATTGTTACGAAAGTGCTGCCGACCCCATGGTGTTACCCTAGTTATGTCTCGATAGGTCCGCCATTTGGTCTGAGCTACAGAAGTTCCCAAGTGAGGGAAATGTGAGCGCTCATACAGTTCTATGAAATCCTTCTTCACAGACTCACTTGCGTCTTGAAGGTGAGAAATCATTATGGATAAAACTAAGTCTTGCTGCCAAGCCATAACAGAGATTAAGAAGAAAGGAGATCGATGGAAGTAAGATTAATGCGAGCGACAAGTAAGAGTTACAACTTATATAAAAGAAAGAACTAGCATAAGCTAGAAGCCAACGGGGTATCTTGCCACTGAAGTTTTACCATCTTTCCATGATTTGGTTTTGGCACATATTTTTATAGAAGGCTTACATGAAATACATTATGAACTTTGAGATGAGGAGGTAAAAGAAGCTCATAGGCTGAGTCACCTACCTTCTTTGAATTCAGATATGGCCCACAATATCTGGGGAATAACTTCTTATACTTCTCAAGAGATAAAGAACTTCTTTTGGGCCGTACTCGAATGAAGACCAAAACCTTGGTATCCAAAACACCTATTCTCACTTCTGAACTCATCGTTCTGAATCCTTGAAATAGGTGGGCTCCTGAGAAGTATTCTGGGGAAAGGGTCTTCCTTTTTTAAACAGAATCTTTCTTTTATTTTAGAGAGGGAATAATTATAAGATCAGAAAGGGAGGTTCTTACTCCTGTATACCTTGAAGGCTGGGGGAGGAATCTTACATTCTGCCCCACTTAAAAAGGCGCGAGATGTCCTCATCTCGCAAAGTAGAGGACAACTCTTTTTTCTTAAGATCCAATTTATTCTGGGGTTCCTTATATTCTGGTCAATCCAACAGAATACGGGGATAAGTATCCCTTATATAAAACTCATCAATAACAATTCATTCAGATCATATCATGCATATTTTTAACACGATAATGGTCCATTAGACCGAAAAATTTCTTTCTGAACATTCCTCCACGAAAATTTAAGTTAAGCAATTTCTCAAATTGTCATCCCTTAACTTGATCTACCGTGATAAGAGTTAACAGTAGCAATTTGACAGCACAATCCACTAATCTCATAGTGATTTGCTGAAATCATTATCATCATTCCAGTTATGAATATCATCACAGGGACTCGTCCCATTCATCCTCATTGAGGATTCGTTCAGCTTATTACATTTCAACCAAATTTTAGGGATCAACATTTTTCAATTAGAATCCAAATCAACTCATCAGTTCTCAAACAGAATTAAAAATCATATCAACCACATTCGAATTCATCATCTGGATAGCATTAATGCTTATAATTTCAAGTCTTAGATTTACTCGTATATACTGCCGGTAAAGAGCTGCAGTTATACCCTCGGTATATACGGGTAGTCATGATACTTGGAAGTATAAGGTAAATACCATCATGTCTAGGCCTCAAGCAAGTCCGGGATTCCATATAATTGCGGTACTTCCATTTGAAGACCCATTTACTAATTTACAGATTTTTAGTTTGAATATCAATTTATATGAATTAAATTTTTGACATATTTGGCTTCTCGGTTGATCCTCATTAACCAAATGCTCTGATACCAACTGTGAGATCCCTGTCCCCACCGCACAATGGATTCGGGGTGCTAGCAGCGGAAGTAGCATTTCTTGCGCGGGCCAGGGTCCCACACTCGGGGCCTCGCCCACCACGGATATCCGAACAAGAGACTAATCCGTCGGTTTTTCCAAAACCGAACCCGAAAAAACTTCTTTCACCCTTAAAGCACGGGCGATTCCACCAGGATAACTCTTTACTCTTACGTAGAGTCAAGATCATTACTGATCAAGCTAATCCAGCGACTGCACCTAGAAAGATACTCGGTCAGATCAAGGAAGAAACTTGCACTTGGATCATTGGGATCAACGCTTTTTTCCCCATTAAGAGGCACAGCCGTTGATTCCTATCCATAAAACAATTACTATCCGGGATTTACTTTATCTATCGTAAACAGAAATTGAGTCTTGATTTACGTATCCACCATCAGTCGAGCCTAACCCCATCCAGTCCCATGGGTTAGCCAACCGCCAACCACTGTAGTGATGGGATCCAATTAAGAATTTGGTTAGGTTTTGTCCCAGGTACCAAGGAAAAGAGTTTCAAGGCCCCCTAGTCGGAAGTTCATGCAAACATAAAACTAGTCACACCACTTACACACCCAATATGAAATTGCCATTTTCTTAGCATCAGCTAACTTTAAAACAATCCTTTAATGAAACCATTATGTCACTGATGACAATCCTCAAAGTCTCTGATTGAATCCTTATTTCGAGTTATTCATTCATCGATGTACTTACGGCATCATTGGCAACCAGATCGTTCACCACCTGTTCACTCAGGGGCCTTTTCCATAGTTCCTAGCTCATAGTAACCGGCAATATATTCATATAGCAGAATGGAATCTCCGTGGAAGATCGGCAAGATCAACCCACAGATCCATATAAAAGAGCCATGGACTCATCCGTTGTTGAGGACCAGCAAGGTCAATCAACCAGATCCGTACTACCCGGTTTCAGAAAATAACTCTTATTTCTTGCTCCAATATCTTCCACGACCCACGTGTGGGTATCTTCGGCAACCCAGAGTCTGAGCACCATATGGTCAGCACCCTCTAGGATCCTTTGCAGGTGACCTAGCGCTTCACTCATAGGCTGCTTTCCTTGGTCCCTCATCCACCGTACTGGAAGCTCACCATTTAAATCGAACCGAGGCTGGTCAAGACCTCGGTCGACCTTGCTACGCGAGACGTCCTCCATTGACTCTCTGTCAGCAGTTGCAACTTTATCAGTTAGGTCTCCATGACCTTAATCCACAAGACGGTCAAAATGCTTCCCCAGCATTCTCGACATAAAACAGTCATTTACAAACAGTCACAAAATACAATTTCTATATCGAACTCTCGTCTTTCCACATTATCCCTCCTCAATCCACATTACTTAATACACATTCCATTCAATGTGTATTCATTTTCATCCATTTACTCATATCGACGCGACACATTATTTTCCATACACATTCACGTTCATTATTCTACATACACATCCATGCATACATCCATTTTCACATCCTCATTCATACATCCACATCCACATACATAACCATACATCCACATACATAACCATACATCCACATCTCCATGCACACATCCACATCCATAATCACCTTCACATCCATACATCTACATCTACATGCGTACATCCACATCTCCATGCATACATCAACATCTCCATGCATATATCCACATCTATAATCACATTCACATCCATACATCTATATCTACATGTATACATCCACATCTCCATGCATACATCAACATCTCCATGCATACATCCACATCCACATTCTCATTCACATCCATACCTCTACATCTACATGTATACATCCGTTTTCACATTCATACATCCACACTCCCATTTCCACATCCACACATCCACATACATACATCCATTTCCACATTCCCATTCATATAGCCCCATACGCCTTCACATCTATTCTTTTACATCACATCCATTCTCGCCCTATCACAACCCATATACATCTTATCTCATCACATACACTTCTTATCTCATCCCATACACATCTTATCTCACATCTTAACTCATCTTATTACATCCTAACTCATCTTATATGCATCTTATCACATCTTATCACATCTCATACACCTCTTATCACATCCTAACTCATCTTATCACATCCTAACTCATCTCATATACATCTTACACTTCTTACCTCATCCCATACACATCTTATCACATCTTAACTCATCTTAACTCATCTTATCACATCTTAACTCATCTTATCACATCCTAACTCATCCCATAAGTATCTTATCACATCTCATCACATCTCATACACGTCTTATCACATCCTAACTCATCCCATAAGTATCTTATCACATCTTATCACATCTCATACACCTCTTATCACTTCCCATATCTTTTATGCATACCTCTATGCATGAAATTCAATTATGCTAAAAATAACACTTTTACAATAAAATATTTATCTTTTATGCATACCTCAATTATGCTAAAAATAACACTTTTATAATAAAATATTCATCTTTTATGCATACCTCTATGCATGAAATTCAATTATGCTAAAAGTAACTCTTTTATAATAAAATATTCATCTTTTATGCATACCTCTATGCATGAAATTCAATTATGCTAAAAGTAACTCTTTTATAATAAAATATTCACCTTTTATGCATACCTCTATGCATGAAATTCAATTATGCTAAAAATAACACTTTTATAATAAAATATTCATCTTTTATGCATACCTCTATGCATGAAATTCAATTATGCTAAAAGTAACACTTTTATAATAAAATATTCATCTTTTAATATTGCTCATAGTTTTTTACTAATAAACCTTGTACATTTTCAACTCTTCATTTTATGTGAGCATTTACTCATTTTTGGATACCCAAAATATCTCATATTTTTAATATTGCTCATAGTTTTTTACTAATAAACCTTGTACATTTTCAACTCTTCATCTTATGTGAGCATTTACTCATTTTTGGATACCCAAAATATCTCATATTTTTGATATTACTCATAGTTTCTTACTAATAAACCTTTGTACATAGTCAACTCTTCATCTTATGTGAGCATTTACTCATTTTTGGGTATCATCTTTTACAAAATTGGATTTATCTCCTCCCCACACATGGATTGATCTTATTGGTCCATAGGAACCTTAATTGGACCATAATCCAAAAATTTCTGAAAATCTAGACCCTTAGGCTAAGGTCCTTCATACCCATTTTCAATTAATTCCAATTGCACATTGGAAAGTTCTTTTTGAATTTTCGTTTCAAGGGAACTTATTTTAATAAGATGAGTTATTTTTCTATCCAAAAATATTCATAATCTGAATATTCTCTCTCTATGTCAAAACAGGCAAAGACGAGATCTCTTATATTTCTGAAGAGGAAATTGAGTACAGGGGGAATATGCTGGACATTTTGAGAGGCTGGGGAGGAATCTTACATTCTCTCCCACTTAAAAAACGCGAGATGTCCTCATCTCGCAAACTGGGGTAATTTCGCAAGATGCACGAATATGAGACTGAGAGAAAATTTAATTAACCACCAAGAAAAATCTCAAAGAGAGCAAGACTCAAGACAAGAACAAAGATTTCAACTTTATTCACTCTTGGAACATATACAGCAAGATAGAAGAACTTTTTACAATTCCATAAGCCCGTCCATCGTATGGTCACAAAAGTAGCACTCACAAGTAGTACACGTATAAGGTAACTCATTTCTGGGAATAATTTGGCCGGTTATTGCAGCACCTATCTCATTGGTATGAGGTGACCTATTAAAAGGACCTCTGAGAGGCAAGCCAAAAACGGGATAAAGGCATATCTTCTGATGAGGAAGAAAACACGCTAGTAAGAAGACCCGCTCAGAAAATCCACCATGCCTTGATCTCATCACGCAGTAGTATCGGGGACCCAAACCCAAAGCTTCAATAACCATGGCCAAGCGGACGTTGTTACGAAAGTGCTGCCGACCCCACGGTGTTACCCTAGTTATGTCTCGATAGGTCCGCCATTTGGTCTGAGCTACAGAAGTTCCCAAGTGAGGGAAAAGTGAGCGCTCATACAGTTCTATGAAATCCTTCTTCACAGACTCACTTGCGTCTTGAAGGTGAGAAATCATCATGGATAAAACTAAGTCTTGCTGCCAAGCCATAGGAGAGATTAAGAAGAAAGGAGATCGATGGAAGTAAGATTACTGCGAGCGACAAGTAAGAGTTACGACTTATATAAAAGAAAGAACTAGCGTAACCTAGAAGCCAACGGGGTATCTTGCCACTCAAGTTTTACCATCTTTCCATGATTTGGTTTTGGCACATATTTCTATAGGAGGCTTACATGAAATACATTATGAACTTTGAGATGAGGAGGTAAAAGAAGCTCGTAGGCTGTCACCTACTTTCTTTGAATTCAGATATGGCCCACAATATCTGGGGGATAACTTCTTATACTTCTCAAGAGATAAAGAACTTCTTTTGGGCCGTACTCGAATGAAGACCAAAACCTTGGTATCCAAAACACCTATTCTCATTTATGAACTCATCGTTCTGAATCCTTGCAATAGGTGGGCTCCTGAGAAGTATTTTGGGGAAAGGGTCTTCCTTTTTTAAACAAAATCTTTCTTTTATTTTAGAGAGGGAATAATTATAAGATCAGAAAGGGAGGTTCTTACTCCTGTATACCTCGAAGGCTGGGGGAGGAATCTTATATCTGCCCCACTTAAAAAGGCGTGAGATGTCCTCATCTCGCAAAGTAGAGGACAACTCTTTTTTCTTAAGATCCAATTTATTCTGGGGTTCCTTATATTCTAGTCAACCCAACAGAATATGGGGATAAGTATCCCTTATATAGAACTCATCAATAACAATTCATTCAGATCATATCATCCATATTTCTTACACGATAATGGTCCACCATTAGACCGAAAAATTTCTTTCTGAACATTCCTCCACGGAAATCTAAGTTTAGCAATTTCTGAAATTGTCATCCCTTAACTTGATCTACCGTTGATAAGAGTTAACAGTAGCAATTTGACAGCACAATCCACTAATCTCATAGTGATTTGCTGAAATCATTATCATCATTCCAGTTATGAATATCATCACAGGGACTCGTCCCATTCATCCTCATTGAGGATTCGTTCAGCTTATTACATTTCAACCAAATTTTAGGGATCAACATTTTTCAATCAGAATCCAAATCAACTCATCAGTTCCCAAACAGAATTAAAAATCATATCAACCACATTCGAATTCATAATCTGGATAGCATTAATGCTTATAATTTCAAGTCTTAGATTTACTCGTATATATTGCCGGTAAAGAGCTGCAGTTATACCCTCGGTATATACGGGTCGTCATGATACTTGGAAGTATAAGGTAAATACCATCATGTCTAGGCCTCAAGCAAGTCCGGGATTCCATATAATTGCGGTACTTCCATTTGAAGACCCAATTACTAATTTACGAATTTTTAGTTTGAATATCAATTTGTATGAATTATATCACACAATTACAACCTTTTTGTGATTCTTGAATTTTTTTTTGACATATTTGGCTTCTCGGTTGATCCTCATTAACCAAATACTCTGATACCAACTGTGAGATCCCTGTCCCCACCGCACAACGGATTCAGGGTGCTAGCAGCGGAAGTAGCATTTCTTGCGCGGGCCAGGGTCCCACACTCGAGGCGTCGCCCCCATGGATATCCGAACAAGAGACTAATCCGTCGGTTTTTCCAAAACCGAACCCGGAAAAACTTCCTTCACCCGGAAAGCACGGGCGATTCCACCAGGATAACTCTTTACTCTAACGTAGTCAAGACCATTACTGATCAAGCTGATCCGCCGACTGCACCTATAAAGATACTCGATCAGATCAAGGAAGAAACTTGCACTTGGATCATTGGGATCAACGCTTTTTTCTCCATTAAGAGGCACAGCCGTTGATTCCTATCCATAGAACAATTACTATCCTGGATTTACTTTATCTATCGTAAACAGAAATTGAGTCTCGATTTACAGATCCATCAGTCTAGCGTAACCCCATCCAGTCCCATGGGTTAGCCAACCGCCCAACCACTGTAGTGATGGGATTCAATTAAGAATTTGGTTAGGTTTTGTCCCGGGTACCAAGGAAAAGAGTTTCAAGGCCCCCTAGTCGGAAGTTCATGCAAACATAAAACTAGTCACACCACTTCCACACCCAATATGAAATTGCCATTTTCTTAGCATCAGCTAACTTTAAAACAATCCTTTAATGAAACCATTATGTCACTGATGACAATCCTCAAAGTCTCTGGTTGAATCCTTATTTCCAGTTATTCATTCATCGGTGTACTTATGGCATCATTGGCAACCAGAACGCTCACCACCTGTTCACTCAGGGGCCTTTTCCATAGTTCCTAGCTCATAGTAACCGGCAATATATTCATATAGCAGAATGGAATCTCCGTGGAAGATCGGCAAGATCAACCCACAGATCCATATAAAAGAGCCATGGACTCATCCGTTGAGGACCAGCAAGGTCAATCAACCAGATCCATACCCGGTTTCAGAAAACAACTCTTATTCCTTGCTTCAATATCTTCCACGACGCACGTGTGGGTATCTTCGACGACCCATAGCCCGAGCACCGTATGGTCAGCACCCTCTAGGATCCTTCGCAGGTGACCTAGCGCTTCACTCATAGGCCGCTTCCTTGGTCCCTCATCCACCGTATATCGGAACCTCACCATTTAAATCGAACCGAGGCTGGTCAAGACCTCGGTCGACCTTGCTACGCGAGACGTCCTCCATTGAGTCTCCGTCAGCAGTTGCAACTTTATCAGTTAGGTCTCCATGACCTTAATCCACAAGACGGCGGTCAAAATGCTTCCCCAGCATTCTCGACATAAAACAATCATCTACAAACAGTCACAAAATACAGTTTCTATATCGAACTCTCGTCTTTCCACATTATCCCTCCTCAATCCACATTACTTAATCCACATTCCATTCAATGTGTATTCATTTTCATCCATTTACTCATATCGATGACACATTATTTTCCGTACACATTCACGTTCATTATTCTACATACACATCCATGCATACATCCATTTTCACATCCTCATTCATACATCCACATCCACATCCACATACATAACCATACATCCACATCTCCATGCACACATCCACTTCCATAATCACCTTCACATCCATACATCTACATCTACATGCGTACATCCACATCTCCATGCATACATCAACATCTCCATGCATATATCCACATCCATAATCACATTCACATCCATACATCTACATCTACATGTATACATCCACATCTCCATGCATACATCAACATCTCCATGCATACATCCACATCCACATTCTCATTCACATCCATACATCTACATCTACATGTATACATCCGTTTTCACATTCATACATCCACACTCCCATTTCCACATACACACATCCACATACATACATCCATTTTCACATTCCCATTCATATAGCCCCATACGCCTTCACATCTATTCTTTTACATCACATCCATTCTCGCCCTATCACAACCCATATACATCTTATCTCATCACATACACTTCTTATCTCATCCCATACACATCTTATCACATCTTAACTCATCTTATCACATCCTAACTCATCTCATATGCATCTTATCACATCTCATACACCTCTTATCACATCCTAACTCATCTCATATACATCTTACACTTCTTACCTCATCCCATACACATCTTATCACATCTTAACTCATCTTATCACATCCTAACTCATCCCATAAGTATCTTATCACATCTCATCACATCTCATACACCTCTTATCACATCCTAACTCATCCCATAAGTATCTTATCACATCTCATCACATCTCATACACCTCTTATCACTTCCCATATCTTTTATGCATACCTCTATGCATGAAATTCAATTATGCTAAAAAAAACACTTTTACAATAAAATATTCATCTTTTTTGAATACCTCAATTATGCTTAAAATAACACTTTTATAATAAAATATTCATCTTTTATGCATACCTCTATACATGAAATTTAATTATGCTAAAAGTAACTCTTTTATAATAAAATATTCATCTTTTATGCATACCTCTATGCATGAAATTCAATTATGCTAAAAGTAACTCTTTAATAATAAAATATTCACCTTTTATGCATAGCTCTATGCATGAAATTCAATTATGCTAAAAGTAACACTTTTATAATAAAATATTCATCTTTTATGCATACCTCTATGCATGAAATTCAATTATGCTAAAAGTAACTCTTTTATAATAAAATATTCACCTTTTATGCATACCTCTATGCATGAAATTCAATTATGCTAAAAGTAACTCTTTTATAATAAAATATTCACCTTTTATGCATACCTCTATGCATGAAATTCAATTATGCTAAAAATAACACTTTTATAATAAAATATTGATCTTTTATGCATACCTCTATGCATGAAATTCAATTATGCTAAAAGTAACACTTTTATAATAAAATATTTATTTTTATGCATACCTCTATGCATGAAATTCAATTATGCTAAAAGTAACTCTTTTATAATAAAATATTCATCTTTTATGCATACCTCTATGCATGAAATTCAATTATGCTAAAAGTAACACTTTTATAATAAAATATTCATCTTTTATGCATACCTCTATGCATGAAATTTAATTATGCTAAAAGTAACTCTTTTATAATAAAATATTCATCTTTTATGCATACCTCTATGCATGAAATTCAATTATGCTAAAAGTAACTCTTTTATAATAAAAAAAAGATGAATTTTCTTTTACTAATTTCTAAAAATTTTACCATAACCTTCTTTGTATGGCTGACCATTTTTCAATTTTCAACGTCTTTAAAACTAATTAAAAGTACACCCATATTGAAATTATCCTAAAGTAAACATTTTTTTCCACTTAATTGAGATAAACATTATAAAAATTTGACATTAATCACTTAACCATTCACCTAGGATAGAGAATGGTTGGTTTTGTTAGAGAAGAGAGGGGAATGCCTTTTGTAATGAGGCCTAACATTATAGAGAAGACATAAAGCATAAAAACCATTTAAAACTATAAAAATCCATAAAATAATTGAAAGAAAGAAGAATCACCAACTTACTAATGACTTTGATAGCTTTCCTTTGGCTTGATGGTTTGAGGGTTCAACTCTTGTTTGAATAAGAGTGGCCAACCAATCTTTGGAAGAGGAAAATGTAAAAAACTAATGAATTATTAACAAATTCATAGTTCTTGGCTTGGGTGGAGTAGAGTAACAATGCATTAGACATTGTTAAGTTTCAACAAAGGGGAAGGTCTCTATTTATAGGAAAAAGTGAGCTCCTAACCAAACAAACTGATTCTAGAATTTTCCAACTCAGTTTGGTCAATTTTTGACCACTTTTAGGTCAGTTGAGCTAACTTTTTTTGACCACTTTTAGGTCAGTTGAGCTAACTTTTTTGCAGCTAGACTTGAATTAGGAGAGAGGAGAGATGAAATATCTCAAATTTTATGAGTTTAAAACTCATTCAAGCATGTGAAATATGCACCTCCTTTAATGGACTCCCCTTCCTTACATATGTGTCAACCCAAAATATCTCATATTTTTAATATTGCTCATAGTTTTTTACTAATAAACCTTGTACATTTTCAACTCTTCATCTTATGTGAGCATTTACTCATTTTTGGATACCCAAAATATCTCATATTTTTAATATTGCTCATAGTTTTTTACTAATAAACCTTGTACATTTTCAACTCTTCATTTTATGTGAGCATTTACTCATTTTTGGATACCCAAAATATCTCATATTTTTCAAATTGCTCATAGTTTTTTACTAATAAACCTTGTACATTTTCAACTCTTCATCTTATGTGAGCATTTACTCATTTTTGGATACCCAAAATATCTCATATTTTTGATATTACTCATAGTTTCTTACTAATAAACCTTGTACATAGTCAACTCTTCATCTTATGTGAGCATTTACTCATTTTTGGGTATCATCTTTTACAAAATTGGATTTATCTCCTCCCCACACATGGATTGATCTTATTGGTCCATAGGAACCTTAATTGGACCATAATCCAAAAATTTCTGAAAATCTAGACCCTTAGGCTAAGGTCCTTCATACCCATTTTCAATTAATTCAAATTGCACATTGGAAAGTTCTTTTTGAATTTTCGTTTCAAGGAAACTTATTTTAATAAGATAAGTTATTTTTCTATCCAAAAGTATTCATAATCTGAATATTCTCTCTCTAGAATATTTTCTCTCTCTATGTCAAAACAGGCAAAGACGAGATCTCTTATATTTCTGAAGAGGAAATTGATTACAAGGGGAATATGCTGGACATTTTTTGAGAGGCTGGGGAGGAATCTTACATTCTCTCCCACTTAAAAAACGCGAGATGTCCTCATCTCGCAAACTGGGGTAATTTCGCAAGATGCACGAATATGAGACTGAGAGAAAATTTAATTAACCACCAAGAAAAATCTTAAAGAGAGCAAGACTCAAGACAAGAACAAAGATTTCAACTTTATTCACTCTTGGAACATATACAGCAAGATAGAAGAACTTTTTACAATTCCATATGCCCGTCCATCGTATGGTCACAAAAGTAGCACTCACAAGCAGTACACGTATAAGGTAACTCATTTCTGGGAATAATTTGGCCGGTTATTGCAGTACCTATCTCATTGGTATGAGGTGACCTATTAAAAGGACCTCTGAGAGGCAAGCCAAAAACGGGATAAAGGCATATCTTCTGATGAGGAAGAAAACACGCTAGTAAGAAGACCCGCTCAGAAAATCCACCATGCCTTGATCTCATCACGCAGTAGTATCGGGGACCCAAACCCAAAGCTTCAATAACCATGGCCAAGCGGACATTGTTACGAAAGTGCTGCCGACCCCACGGTGTTACCCTAGTTATGTCTCGATAGGTTCGCCATTTGGTCTGAGCTACAGAAGTTCCCAAGTGAGGGAAAAATGAGCGCTCATACAGTTCTATGAAATCCTTCTTCACAGACTCACTTGCGTCTTGAAGGTGAGAAATCATCATGGATAAAACTAAGTCTTGCTGCCAAGCCATAAGAGAGATTAAGAAGAAAGGAGATCGATGGAAGTAAGATTACTGCGAGCGACAAGTAAGAGTTACGACTTATATAAAAGAAAGAACTAGCGTAACCTAGAAGCCAACGGGGTATCTTGCCACTGAAGTTTTACCATCTTTCCATGATTTGGTTTTGGCACATATTTCTATAGAAGGCTTACATGAAATACATTATGAACTTTGAGATGAGGAGGTAAAAGAAGCTCGTAGGCTAAGTCACCTACTTTCTTTGAATTCAGATATGGCCCACAATATCTGGGGGATAACTTCTTATACTTCTCAAGAGATAAAGAACTTCTTTTGGGCCGTACTCGAATGAAGACCAAAACCTTGGTATCCAAAACACCTATTCTCACTTCTGAACTCATCGTTCTAAATCCTTGAAATAGGTGGGCTCCTGAGAAGTATTCTAGGGAAAGGGTCTTCCTTTTTTAAACAGAATCTTTCTTTTATTTTAGAGAGGGAATAATTATAAGATCAGAAAGGGAGGTTCTTACTCCTGTATACCTCGAAGGCTGGGGGAGGAATCTTACATTCTGTCCCACTTAAAAAGGCGCGAGATGTCCTCATCTCGCAAAGTAGAGGACAACTCTTTTTTCTTAAGATCCAATTTATTGTGGGGTTCCTTATATTCTGGTCAACCCAACAGAATACGGGGATAAGTATCCCTTATATAGAACTCATCAATAACAATTCATTCAGATCATATCATCCATATTTTTAACACGATAATGGTCCATTAGACCGAAAAATTTCTTTCTGAACATTCCTCCACGGAAATTTAAGTTAAGCAATTTCTCAAATTGTCATTCCTTAACTTGATCTACCGTGATAAGAGTTAACAGTAGCAATTTGACAGCACAATTCACTAATCTCATAGTGATTTGCTGAAATCATTATCATCATTCCAGTTATGGATATCATCACAGGGACTCGTGCCATTCATCCTCATTGAGGATTCGTTCAGCTTATTACATTTCAACCAAATTTCAGGGATCAACATTTTTCAATCAGAATCCAAATCAACTCATCAGTTCTCAAACAGAATTTAAAATCATATCAACCACATTCGAATTCATCATCTGGATAGCATTAATGCTTATAATTTCAAGTCTTAGATTTACTCGTATATATTGCCGGTAAAGAGCTGCAGTTATACCCTCGGTATATACGGGTAGTCATGATACTTGGAAGTATAAGGTAAATACCATCATGTCTAGGCCTCAAGCAAGTCCAGGATTCCATATAATTGCGGTACTTCCATTTGAAGACCCAATTACTAATTTACGAATTTTTAGTTTGAATATCAATTTGTATGAATTATATCACACAATTACAACCTTTTTGTGATTCTTGATAAATTTTTGACATATTTGGCTTCTCGGTTGATCCTCATTAACCAAATGCTCTGATACCAACTGTGAGATCCCTGTCCCCACCGCACAACGGATTCGGGGTGCTAGCAGCGGAAGTAGCATTTCTTGCGCGGGCCAGGGTCCCACACTTGGGCCTCGCCCACAGATATCCGAACAAGAGACTAATTCGTCGGTTTTTCCAAAACCGAACCCGGAAAAACTTCCTTCACCCGGAAAGCACGGGCGATTCCACCAGGATTAGTCTTTACTCTAACGTAGTCAAGACCATTACTGATCAAGCTGATCCGCCGATTGCACCTATAAAGATACTCGGTCAGATCAAGGAAGAAACTTGTACTTGGATCATTGGGATCAACGTTTTTTTTCCCATTAAGAGGCACAGCTGTTGATTCCTATCCATAGAACAATAACTATCCGGGATTTACTTTATCTATCGTAAACAAAAATTGAGTCTCGATTTACAGGTCCATCAGTCCAGCCTAATCCCATCCAGTCCCATGGGTTAGCCAACCGCCCAACCACTGTAGTGATGGGATCCAATTAAGAATTTGGTTAGGTTTTGTCCCGGGTACCAAGGAAAAGAGTTTCAAGGCCCCCTAGCCGGAAGTTCATGCAAACATAAAACTAGTCACACCACTTACACACCCAATATGAAATTGCCATTTTCTTAGCATCAGCTTACTTTAAAACAATCCTTTAATGAAACCATTATGTCACTGATGACAATCCTCAAAGTCTCTGGTTGAATCCTTATTTCCAGTTATTCATTCATCGGTGTACTTATGGCATCATTGGCAACCAGAACGCTCACCACCTGTTCACTCAGGGGCCTTTTCCATAGTTCCTAGCTCATAGTAACTGGCAATATATTCATATAGCAGAATAGAATCTCCGTGGAAGATCGGCAAGATCAACCCACAGATCCATATAAAAGAGCCATGGACTCATCCGTTGAGGACCAGCAAGGTCAATCAACCAGATCCATACCCGGTTTCAGAAAATAACTCTTATTCCTTGCTCCAATATCTTCCACGACGCACGTGTGGGTATCTTCGACAACCCAGAGCCCGAGCACTGTATGGTCAGCACCCTGTAGGATCCTTCTCGCAGGTGACCTAGCGCTTCACTCATAAGCTGCTTCCTTGGTCCCTCATCCACCATACCGGAAGCTCGAACCGAGGCTGGTCAAGACCTCGGTCGACCTTGCTACGCGAGACGTCCTCCATTGACTCTCCGTCATACAGTAGTTGCAACTTTATCAGTTAGGTCTCCATGACCTTAATCCACAAGACGGTCAAAATGCTTCCCCAGCATTCTCGACATAAAACAGTCATTTACAAACAGTCACAAAATACAATTTCTATATCGAACTCTCGTCTTTCCACATTATCCCTCCTCAATCCACATTACTTAATACACATTCCATTCAATGTATATTCATTTTCATCCATTTACTCATATCGATGACACATTATTTTCCATACACATTCATGTTCATTATTCTACATACACATCCATGCATACATCCATTTTCACATCCTCATTCATACATCCACATCCACATCCACATACATAACCATACATCCACATCTCCATGCACACATCCACATCCATACATCTACATCTACATGCGTACATCCACATCCATACATCCACATCTACATGCGTACATCCACATCTTCATGCATACATCAACATCTCCATGCATGTATCCACATCCATAATCACATTCACATCCATACATCTACATCTACATCATGTATACATCCACATCTCCATGCATACATCAACATCTCCATGCATACATCCACATCCACATTCTCATTCACATCCATACATCTACATCTACATGTATACATCCGTTTTCACATTCATACATCCACACTCCCATTTTCACATCCACACATCCACATACATACATCCATTTTCACATTCCCATTCATATAGCCCCATACGCCTTCACATCTATTCTTTTACATCACATCCATTCTCGCCCTATCACAACCCATATACATCTTATCTCATCACATACACTTCTTATCTCATCCCATACACATCTTATCACATCTTAACTCATCTTATCACATCCTAACTCATCTCATATGCATCTTATCACATCTTATCACATCTCATACACCTCTTATCACATCCTAACTCATCTTATCACATCCTAACTCATCTCATATACATCTTACACTTCTTACCTCATCCCATACACATCTTATCACATCTTAACTCATCTTATCACATCCTAACTCATCCCATAAGTATCTTATCACATCTCATCACATCTCATACACCTCTTATCATATCCTAACTCATCCCATAAGTATCTTATCACATCTCATCACATCTCATACACCTCTTATCACTTCCCATATCTTTTATGCATACCTCTATGCATGAAATTCAATTATGCTAAAAATAACACTTTTATAATAAAATATTTATCTTTTATGCATACCTCAATTATGCTAAAAATAACACTTTTATAATAAAATATTCATCTTTTATGCATACCACTATGCATGAAATTCAATTATGCTAAAAGTAACTCTTTTATAATAAAATATTCACCTTTTATGCATACCTCTATGCATGAAATTTAATTATGCTAAAAATAACACTTTTATAATAAAATATTCATCTTTTATGCATACCTCTATGAATGAAATTCAATTATGCTAAAAGTAACTCTTTTATAATAAAATATTCATCTTTTATGCATACCTCTATGCATGAAATTCAATTATGCTAAAAGTAACTCTTTTATAATAAAATATTAACCTTTTATGCATACCTCTATGCATGAAATTCAATTATGCTAAAAATAACACTTTTATAATAAAATATTCATCTTTTATGCATACCTCTGCATGAAATTCAATTATGCTAAAAGTAACTCTTTTATAATGAAATATTCATCTTTTATGCATACCTCTATGCATGAAATTTAATTATGCTAAAAGTAACACTTTTATAATAAAATATTCATCTTTTATGCATACCTCTATGCATGAAATTTAATTATGCTAAAAGTAACTCTTTTATAATAAAATATTCATCTTTTATGCATACCTCTAGGCATGAAATTCAATTATGCTAAAAGTAACTCTTTTATAATAAAAAAAAGATGAATTTTCTTTTACTAATTTCTAAAAATTTTGCCATAACCTCCTTTGTATGGCTGACCATTTTTCAATTTTCTACATCTTTAAAACTAATTAAAAGTACACCCATATTGAAATTATCCTAAAGTAAATATTTTTTTTCACTTAATTGAGATAAACATTATAAAAATTTGACATTAATCACTTAACCATTCACCTAGGATAGAGAATGGTTGGTTTTGTTAGAGAAGAGAGGGGATTGCCTTTTGTAATGAGGCCTATCATTATAGAGAAGACATAAAGCATAAAAACTATTTAAAACCATAAAAATCCATAAAATAATTGAAAGAAAGAAGAATCACCAACTTACTAATGACTTTGATAGCTTTCCTTTGGCTTGATGCTTTGAGGGTTCAACTCTTGTTTGAATAAGAGTGGCCAACCAATCTTTGGAAGAGGAAAATGTCAAAAACTAATGAATTATTAACAAATTCATAGTTCTTGGCTTGGGTGGAGTAGAGTAACAATGCATTAGACATTGTTAAGTTTCAACAAAGGGGAAGGTCTCTATTTATAGAAAAAGTGAGCTCCTAACCAAACAAACTGATTCTAGAATTTTCCAACTCAGTTTGGTCAATTTTTGACCACTTTTAGGTCAGTTGAGCTAACTTTTTGCAACTAGACTTGAATTAGGAGAGAGGAGAGATGAAATATCTCAAATTTTATGAGTTTAAAACTCATTCAAGCATGTGAAATATGCACCTCCTTTAATGGACTCCCCTTCCTTACATATGTGTCAACCCAAAATATCTCATATTTTTAATATTGCTCATAGTTTTTTACTAATAAACCTTGTACATTTTCAACTCTTCATCTTATGTGAGCATTTACTCATTTTTGGATACCCAAAATATCTCATATTTTTAATATTGCTCATAGTTTTTTACTAATAAACCTTGTACATTTTCAACTCTTCATTTTATGTGAGCATTTACTCATTTTTGGATACCCAAAATATCTCATATTTTTAATATTGCTCATAGTTTTTTACTAATAAACCTTGTACATTTTCAACTCTTCATCTTATGTGAGCATTTACTCATTTTTGGATACCCAAAATATCTCATATTTTTGATATTACTCATAGTTTCTTACTAATAAATCTTGTACGTAGTCAACTCTTCATCTTATGTGAGCATTTACTCATTTTTGGGTATCATCTTTTACAAAATTGGATATATCTCCTCCCCACACATGGATTGATCTTATTGGTCCATAGGAACCTTAATTGGACCATAATCCAAAAATTTCTGAAAATCTAGACCCTTAGGCTAAGGTCCTTCATACCCATTTCAATTAATTCCAATTGCACATTGGAAAGTTCTTTTTGAATTTCCGTTTCAAGGGAACTTATTTTAATAAGATGAGTTATTTTTCTATCCAAAAATATTCATAATCTGAATATTCTCTCTCTAGAATATTTTCTCTCTCTATGTCAAAACAGGCAGAGACGAGATCTCTTATATTTCTGAAGAGGAAATTGATTACAGGGAGAATATGCTGGACGTTTTGAGAGGCTGGGGAGGAATCTTACATTCTCTCCCACTTAAAAAACGCGAGATGTCCTCATCTCGCAAACTGGGGTAATTTCGCAAGATGCACGAATATGAGACTGAGAGAAAATTTAATTAACCACCAAGAAAAATCTCAAAGAGAGCAAGACTCAAGACAAGAACAAAGATTTCAACTTTATTCACTCTTGGAACATATACAGCAAGATAGAAGAACTTTTTACAATTCCATAAGCCCGTCCATCGTATGGTCACAAAAGTAGCACTCACAAGCAGCACACGTATAAGGTAACTTATTTCTGGGAATAATTTGGCCGGTTATTGCAGCACCTATCTCATTGGTATGAGGTGACCTATTTCTGGGAATAATTTGGCTGGTTATTGCAGCACCTATCTCATTGGTATGAGGTGACCTATTAAAAGGACCTCTAAGAGGCAAGCCAAAAACGGGATAAAGGCATATCTTCTGATGAGGAAGAAAACACGCTAGTAAGAAGACCCGCTCAGAAAATCCACCATGCCTTGACCTCATCACGCAGTAGTATCGGGGACCCAAACCCAAAGCTTCAATAACCATGGCCAAGCGGACATTGTTATGAAAGTGCTGTCGACCCCACGGTGTTACCCTAGTTATGTCTCGATAGGTCTGCCATTTGGTCTGAGCTACAGAAGTTCCCAAGTGAGGGAAAAGTGAGCGCTCATACAGTTCTATGAAATCCTTCTTCACATACTCACTTGCGTCTTGAAGGTGAGAAATCATCATGGATAAAACTAAGTCTTGCTGCCAAGCCATAAGAGAGATTAAGAAGAAAGGAGATCGATGGAAGTAAGATTACTGCGAGTGGCAAGTAAGAGTTACGACTTATATAAAAGAAAGAACTAGCGTAACCTAGAAGCCAACGGGGTATCTTGCCACTGAAGTTTTACCATCTTTCCATGATTTGGTTTTGGCACATATTTCTATAGAAGGCTTACATGAAATACATTATGAACTTTGAGATGAGGAGGTAAAAGAAGCTCGTAGGCTAAGTCACCTACTTTCTTTGAATTCAGATATGGCCCACAATATCTGGGGGATAACTTCTTATACTTCTCAAGAGATAAAGAACTTCTTTTGGGCCGTACTCGAATGAAGACCAAAACCTTGGTATCCAAAACACCTATTCTCACTTCTGAACTCATCGTTCTGAATCCTTGAAATAGGTGGGCTCCTGAGAAGTATTCTAGGGAAAGGGTCTTCCTTTTTTAAACAGAATCTTTCTTTTATTTTAGAGAGGGAATAATTATAAGATCAGAAAGGGAGGTTCTTACTCCTGTATACCCGAAGGCTAGGGGAGGAATCTTACATTCTTCCCCACTTAAAAAGGCGCGAGATGTCCTCATCTCGCAAAGTAGAGGACAACTCTTTTTTCTTAAGATCCAATTTATTCTGGGGTTCCTCATATTCTGGTCAACCCAACAGAATACGGGGATAAGTATCCCTTATATAGAACTCATCAATTACAATTCATTCAGATCATATCATCCATATTTTTAACACGATAATGGTCCATTAGACCGAAAAATTTCTTTCTGAACATTCCTCCACGGAAATTTAAGTTAAGCAATTTCTCAAATTGTCATCCCTTAACTTGATCTACCATGATAAGAGTTAACAGTAGCAATTTGACAGCACAATCCACTAATCTCATAGTGATTTAATGAAATCATTATCATCATTCCAGTTATGAATCTCGTCACAAGGACTCGTCCCATTCCTTCTCATTGAGGATTCGTTCAGCTTATTACATTTCAACCAAATTTCAGGGATCAATATTTTTCAATCAGAATCCAAATCAACTCATCAGTTCTCAAACAGAATTAAAAATCATGTCAACCACATTCGAATTCATCATCTAGATAGCATTAATGCTTATAATTTTAAGTCTTAGATTTACTCGTATATACTTGTAAGATTCCTCCCCAGCCTCTCAAAATGTCCAGCATCTTCCCCTGTAATCAATCCCCTCTTCAGAGATATAAAATACCTTGTTTCTAGCTATTTTGACTTAGAGAGAGAGAGAATATTCTAGAGAGAGAATATTCAGATTTTGAATATTTGTAGATAGCAAAATTTCTCATCTTATTAAAATAAGTTCCCTTGAAACAGAAATTCAAAAAGAACTTTTCAATGTGCAATTGAAATTAATTGGAAATGAGTATGAAGGACCTTAGCCTAAGGGTCTAGATTTTCAGAAATTTTTGGATTATGGTCCAATTAAGGTTCCGATGGGCCAATAGCATCAATCCATGTGTAGGGAGGAGATAAATCCAATTTTGAAAAAAAAGATAGCCAAAAATGAGTAAATGCTCACATAAGATGAAGAGTTGACTATGTACAAGGTTTATTAGTAAGAAACTATGAGTAATATCAAAAATATGAGATATTTTGGGTATCCAAAAATGAGTAAATGCTCACATAAGATGAAGAGTTAAAAATGTACAAGGTTTATTAGTAAAAAACTATGAGAAATATTAAAAATATGAGATATTTTGGGTATCCAAAAATGAGTAAATGCTCACACAAGATGAAGAGTTGAAAATGTACAAGGTTTATTAGTAAAAAACTATGAGCAATATTAAAAATATGAGATATTTTGGGTATAATGATTCCATTTTGACACATATGTAAGGAAGGGGAGTTATTTAAAGGAGGTGCATATTTCACATGCTTGAATGAGTTTTAAACTAAAAAATAATGTGATATTTTTATCTCTCCTCTCTCTTGAACCAAACCAAATCAAAATGGAACCAAATCGAATAAAAAAGGAACCAAACTAGATCCAATTCTAGTTCAAATTCAACCAAACTGAATCTGGAAAATTCTAGAATTAAGTTAGCTTTGGTTAGAGCTTCCCTCTCCTATAAATAGAACATGAGTCCTTTGAAAAAAAAAGAAGAATTTGACTATACTAGAGTTATGCTGAAATAATGCTAATTTCTACTATTCTCTAAAATTCTCTCCAAATTGAAGAAATTGGAGCTTCCCTCTTTCTTCAATCCCCATTGGCGGCTCCATCAACATACTTAACCAATTGATTGGTTGGGGGTCTCTACCATGAACAAAGAATCAAGCAAATTGTAAGGTAAATGGTGAATTTTGATCTTTTCTATAATTTCTCAATGCTTCTCTCTTCTCAACCCCTCTCAAGCTTGAGAAGCTTAATTGGAATGGTTTTTGAATGCTATTGAAGTTAATTGATGAATGGTAGTGAAGAGTTACATAATTTGATGAATGCTATTGAAGTTAATTGATTAATGATAGTTAAGAATTACATAAATTTTCATTTATGCTTAATTCAAATAGTTTTTATATAATTTCTCTCTCTCACTCAAGAAATGGTCATACTCATGACCCATTCTCAATCCAAATGAAGCTTTTCATAAAGCTTTTTCTTAATCCAAGATTAATCTATGCTTGAGGCCAAATTAATGGCTTTTTCTATGCTTTTAGTTTATGTATTTCATGAATATTGATGATTCAATCCATTATGGATTAAGGATCCAATTAGGGATCATTTTAATTATTTTCTTAATGATAAGCTTTATCCCTTAGAAAAATTGAGATTTATCTGTCATAGCAGCGGAGCTATGGCAAATTTTTTATAAAAATTACGTATAAAATAATTTCATTCAAAGCATGAAAAGAGGACTTCCTACCATATTCTAGGAATTATTATCCTAGATTAATTGAAAGATATTCATTGTAATCATAGAGAAATTGATTTTTATATTATGCATAATTGATTTTCATGCATAGAAGTATGCATAAAAGATTATTATTTTAACATAAAAGTGTTACTTTTATCATATTTGGATTTCATGCATAGAGGTATGCATAAAAGATTATTATTTTAATGTAAAAGTGTTACTTTTATCATATTTGGATTTCATGCATAAAAGATGATTATTTTAATGTAAAAGTGTTACTTTTATCATATTTGGATTTCATGCATAGAGGTATGCATAAAAGATGATTATTTTAATGTAAAAGTGTTACTTTTATCATATTTGGATTTCATGCATAGAGGTATGCATAAAAGATGATTATTTTATTATAAAAGTGTTACTTTTGTCACAATTGAATTTCATGCATAGAGGTATGCATAAAAGTTGATTATTTTATTATAAAAGTGTTACTTTTATCATAATTGGATTTCATGCATGGAGGTATGCATAAAAGATATTCTTTTTATACTAAAAGTGTGATTTTCATCATAAATGGATTTTATGCATAACTTAGATGCATAAGAGAAATTCTTTTATTCTAAAAGTGTAATTCCTACCAAATTGAATTTATGCATAAGAAGATGCATAAAAAAATGATTTTTAATTCAAAAGTGTCATTCTCATGCAAATTGAATTTATGCGTAGGAAGATGCATAAAAGATTGATTTTTAATTCAAAAGTGTCATTCTCATCTAAATTGAATTTATGCATAGGAAGATGCATAAAAGATTGAATTTTAATTCAAAAGTGTCATTTTCATTTAAAATAAATTTATGCATAGGAAGATGCATAAAAGATTGATTTTACTTCGGAAGTATTAATCTCCTTAAATGGAATTTATGCATAAGTAAATGTGTAAAGAAATCTTATATCAAATATAAGAATTCTCTTGTATTCTATAAATAGATATGAGATGTGATAGGATGTGATAAGAGGTGTATAAGATGTGATAAGAGGTGATAAGATGAATTAAGATGTGATAAGATGTGTATGGGATCAGGTAAGAAGTGTATGTGATAGGATAAGATGTATATGGGTTGTGATAGGGCAAGAATGGATGTGATGTAAAAGATTAGATGTGAAGGCATATGGGGTTATATGAATGGGAATGTGGAAATGGATGTATGTATGTGGATGTGTGGATGTGGAGATGGGAGTATGGATGTATGAATGTGAAAATGGATGTATGCATGAAGATGTATATGCATAGATGTGAATGTGGATGTAGATGTGGATGTATAGATGTGAATGGGAATGTGGATGTGAATGTGGATGTAGATGTGGATGTATAGATGTGAATGGGAATGTGGATGTGGATGTATGTATGTATGTGGATGTATAGATGTGAATGGGAATGTGGATGTGGATGTATATGAATGTGGATGTAGATGTGGATGTATAGATGTGAATGGGAATGTGGATGTGGATGTATAGATGTGAATGGAAATGTGGATGTGGATGTAGATGTGGATGTATAGATGTGAATGGGAATGTGGATGTGGATGTATGTATGTATGTGGATGTAGATGTGGATGTATAGATGTGAATGGGAATGTGGATGTGGATGTATGTGAATGTGGATGTAGATGTGGATGTATAGATGTGAATGGGAATGTGGATGTGGATGTATGTATGTATGTGGATGTAGATGTGGATGTATAGATGTGAATGGGAATGTGGATGTGGATGTATGTATGTATGTGGATGTGGATGTATGAATGAGGACATGATGATGGATGTAGGCATGTAGATGTGGATATATGGATGTAGGCATGTAGATGTGGATATATGGATGTGAATATGAATGTGGATGTGGATGTATGTATGTATGTGGATGTAGATGTGGATGTATAGATGTGAATGGGAATGTGGATGTGGATGTATGTGAATGTGGATGTAGATGTGGATGTATAGATGTGAATGGGAATGTGGATGTGGATGTATGTATGTATGTGGATGTAGATGTGGATGTATAGATGTGAATGGGAATGTGGATGTGGATGTATGTATGTATGTGGATGTGGATGTATGAATGAGGACGTGATGATGGATGTAGGCATGTAGATGTGGATATATGGATGTGAATATGAATGTGGATGTGGATGTGGATGTATGGATGTGGATATGGATGTGTATGTATGAATGTAGATATGGGATGTGGATGTATAAATGAGGATGTGAAAATGGAGGTATGCATGTAGATGTGGATGTATGGATGTGAATGTGGATATGGATGTGGATGTATGGATGTGGATATAGATATGTATGTATGAATGTGGATATGGGATGTGGATGTATAAATGAGAATGTGAAAATGGATGTATGCATGTAAATGTGGATGTATGGATGTGAATGTGAATGTGTATGTGAATTAATGTGTCGTCGATATGAGGAAATGGATGAGAATGAGTACACATTGAATGGAATGTGGAATAAGTAATGTGGACTAAGGAGGGATAATGTGGAAAGACGAGAGTTTGATTTAGAAACTGTATTTTGTGACTGTTTGTAAATGACTGTTTTATGTCAAGAATGTTGGGGAAGCATTTTGACCGTCTTGTGGATTAAGGTCATGAAGACCTAACTGTTAAAGTTGCAACTGTTGATGGAGAGTCAATGGAGGACGTCTCGCGTAGCAAGGTCGACCGAGGTCTTGACCAGCCTCGATTCGATTTAAATGGTGAGCTTCTGGTACGGTGGATGAGGGACCAAGGAAGCGGCCTATGAGTGAAGCGCTAGGTCACCTGCGAGAAGGATCCTAGAGGGTGCTGACCATATGGTGCTCGGGCTCTGGGTCGCCGAAGATACCCACACGTGCGTCGTGGAAGATATTGGAACAAGGAGTAAGAGTTGTTTTGTGAAACCGGGCATGGATCTGGTTGATTGACCTTGCTGGTCTTCAATGGATGAGTCCATGGCTCTTTATATGGATCTGTTGGTTGATCTTGCTGATCTTCAACGAGAGTCCATCTTGATTTTTATAAGTGATTATATTGCCGAGTATTATGGGCTAGGAACTATTGAAAAGGCCCCTGTGTGGACAGGTGGTGAGCGTTCTAGTTGCCAATGATGCCATAGATACTCTGATGAAGGAATGATGGAAAATTATGAATCAACCGGATAAATTGGAAAATTGTGATCAGTGGTACTATGGTTTCATTAAAGGATTGTTTTAAAGTTAGCTGATGCTAAGAAAAAGGCAATTTCATATTGGGTGTGTAAGTGGTGTGGCTAGTTTTATGTTTGCATGAACTTCCGGCGCTAGGGGGCCTTGGAACTCTTTTCCTTGGTACTCGGGACAAAACCTAACCAAATTCCAAATTGGATCCCATCACTACAGTGGTTGGGCGGTTGGCTAACCCATGGGATCGGATGGGGTTAGGCTGGACTGATGGATCCATAAATCGAGACTTAATTTCTGTTACTACGATAGATAAAGTAAATCCCGGATAGTAATTATTCTATGGATAGGAATCAACGGCTGTGCCTCTTGATGGGGAAAAAAGCGTTGATCCCAACGATCCAAGTGCAAGTTTCTTCCTTGATCTGACCGAGTATCTTTATAGGTGCAGTCGGATCAGTTTGATCACTAATGGTCACTAATGATCCAAGTGCAAGTTTCTTCCTTGATCTGACCGAGTATCTTTATAGGTGCAGTCAGATCAGTTTGATCACTAATGGTCTTGACTACGTTAGAGTAAAAAGTTATCCTGGAGGAATCGCCCGTGCTTTCCGGATAAGGGAAGTTTTTCCGGGTTCGGTTTGGAAAAACTGACGGATTAGTCTTTTGTCCGGATATCCGTGTGGACGAGGCCCCGAGTGTGGGACCCTGCCTCGCGCATGAAGTGCTACTTCCGCTGCTAGTACCCCGAATCCGTTGCGCGGTGGGAACAGGGATCTCACAGTTGGTATCTGAGCGAATTGGTTAATAAAGATCAACTGAGAAGCCAAAATATATGTCAAAATTTTATCAAGAAGCACAAAAAGGTTGTAATTGTGTGATATAATTCATACAATTTGATATTCAAATTGAAATTCGTAATTTGGTAATTGGGTCTTCAGATGGAAGTACCGCAATTATATAGAATCCCTGACTTGCTTGAGGCCTAGACATGATGGTATTTACCTTATAATTCCAAGGGCCGTGACTACCCGTATATACCGAGAGTATACTGCAACTCTGTACTGACAGTATATACGAGTAAATCTAAGACTTGAAATTATAAGCGTTAATGCTATCCAGAGGATGATTTCGAATGTGGTTGATATGATTTTTAATTCTGTTTGAGAATTGATGAATTGATTTGGATTCTGATTGAAAAATAATGATCCCTGAAATTTGGTTGAAATGTAATAAGCTGAGCGAAACCTCAATGAGGATGAATGGGACGAGTCCCTGTGATGATATTCATAACTGGAATGATGATAATGATTTCAGTAAATCACTATGAGATTAGTGGATTGTGTTGTCAGATTGCTACTATTAATACTTGACTTGGTGGATCAAGTTAAGGGATGACAAATTGAGAACTTGCTTGACTGAAATCCCCGTGGAGGAATCAGAAAGAAATTTTTTTCGGTCTAATGCGTGTTAAAGATATGAATGATATGATCTGAATGAATTGTTATTTAATGATATGAATGATATGATCTGAATGAATTGTTATTTAATGATGAGTTCTATATAAGGGATATTTATTCCCGTATTCTGTTGGGTTGACCAGAATATAAGGAATCCAGAATAAATTGGATCTTATGAAAAAGAGTTGTCCTCTACCTTGCGAGATGAGGACATCTCGCACTTTTTTAAGTGGGGTAGAATGTAAGATTCCTCCCCAGCCTTCGAGGTATACAAGAGTAAGAATCTCCCTTTTTGATCTTATAATTATTCTCTCTCTAAAATAAAAGAAAGATTCTGTTTAAAAAAGGAAGACCCTCTCCCTAGAATACTTCTCAGGAGTCACGCCTGTTTTAAGGATTCAGAACAATGAGTTCAGAAGTGAAAATCGGTGTTTTGGATACCAAGGTTTTGGTTTTCATTCGAGTACGGCCCAAAAGAAGTTCTTTATCTCTTGGGGAGTATAAGAAGTTATCCCCCCAGATATTGTGAGCCTTATATCTGAATTCAATGAAAGTAGGTGACTTAGCCTACAAGCTTCTTTTACCTCCTCATCTCAAAGTTCTTAATGTATTTCATAGAAATATGTGCCAAACCCAAATCATGGAAAGACGGTAAAACTTCAGTGTGGCAAGATACCGTTGGCTTCTAAGTTACGCTAGTTCCTTCCTTTATATAAGTCGTAACTTTTACCTGTCGCTCACAGTAATCTTACTTCCATCGATCTCACGTCTTCTTAATCTCCTTCATGGCTTGGCAACAGGAATTAGTTTTATCCATGATGATTTCTCACCTTCAAGACGCAAGCGAGTCTGTGAAGAAAGATTTTATAGAACAGTATGAGCGCTCACTTTTTCCTCACCTAGGAACTTCTGTAGCTCAGACCAAATGGCGGACCTATCAAGACATAACTAGGGTAACACCCTGGGGTCAGCAGTACTTTTATAACAATGTCCGCTTGGCCATGGTTATTGAAGCTTTGGGTTTGGGTCCCCGATACTACTGCGTCATGAGATCAAGACATCTTGGGTTTTCTGAGCGGGTCTTCTTACTGGCGTGTTTTCTTCCTCATCAGAAGATATGCCTTTACCCCGTTTTTGGCTTGCCTCTCAGAGGTCCTTTTGTTAGATCACCTCATACCACACTGAGATAGGTGTGGCAATAACCAACAGAATTATTCCCATAGATGAGTTACCTTATACGTGCGCAGCTTGTGAGTGCTGCTTTTGTGATCATATGATGGACGGACTTATGGAAGTGTAAAGAGTTCTTCTATCTTTACTGTATATGTTCCAAGAATGAATAAAGTTTAAATCTTGTTCTTATCTTGACCCTTACTCTCTTTGAGACTTTTTTATTTGGTGGTTAATCTTAATTAAATTTTTCTCTAAGTCTCATGTTCGTGCATCTTGCGAAATTATTCCAAGTTTGCGAGATGAGGACATCTCGCGTTTTTCAAGTGGGAGAGAATGTAAGATTCCTCCCCAGCCTCTCAAAATGTCCAGCATCTTCCTCTGTAATCAATCCCCTCTTCAGAAATATAAAAGACCTTGTTTCTAGCTGTTTTGACTTAGAGAGAGAGAGAATATTCTAGAGAGAGAATATTCAGATTTTGAATATTTATAGATAGAAAAATTTCTCATCTTATTAAAATAAGTTCCCCTGAAATAGAAATTCAAAAAGAACTTTCCAATGTGCAATTGGAATTAATTGGAAATGAGTATGAAGGACCTTAGCCTAAGGGTCTAGATTTTCAGAAATTTTTGGATTATGGTCCAATTAAGGTTCCTATGGGCCAATAGCATCAATCCATGTGTAGGGAGGAGATAAATCCAATTTTGTAAAAGAAGATACCCAAAAATGAGTAAATGCTCACATAAGATGAAGAGTTGACTATGTACAAGGTTTATTAGTAAGAAACTATGAGTAATATCAAAAATATGAGATATTTTGGGTATCCAAAAATGAGTAAATGCTCACATAAGATGAAGAGTTGAAAATGTACAAGGTTTATTAGTAAAAAACTATGAGAAATATTAAAAATATGAGATATTTTGGGTATCCAAAAATGAGTAAATGCTCACACAAGATGAAGAGTTGAAAATGTACAAGGTTTATTAGTAAAAAACTATGAGCAATATTAAAAATATGAGATATTTTGGGTATAATGATTCCATTTTGACACATATGTAAGGAAGGGGAGTTATTTAAAGGAGATGCATATTTCACATGCTTGAATGAGTTTTAAACTAAAAAATAATGTGATATTTTTATCTCTCCTCTCTCTTGAACCAAACCAAATCAAAATGGAACCAAATCGAATAAAAAAGGAACCAAACTAGATCCAAATCTAGTCCAAATTCAACCAAACTGAATCTATAAAATTCTAAAATTCAGTTAGCTTTGGTTAGAGCTTCCCAACATGAGTCCTTTGAAAAAAAAAGAAGAATTTGACTATACTAGAGTTATGCTAAAATAATGCTAATTTCTACTATTCTCTAAAATTCTCTCCAAATTGAAGAAATTGGAGCTTCCCTCTTTCTTCAATCCCCATTGGTGGCTCCATCAACATACTTAACCAATTGATTGGTTGGGGGCCTCTACCGTGAACAAAGAATCAAGCAAATTGTAAGGTAAATGGTGAATTTTGATCTTTTCTATAATTTCTCAATGCTTCTCTCTTCTCAATCCCTCTCAAGCTTGAGAAGCTTAATTGGAATGGTTTTTGAATGCTATTGAAGTTAATTGATGAATGGTAGTGAAGAGTTACATAATTTGATGAATGCTATTGAAGTTAATTGATTAATGATAGTTAAGAATTACATAAATTTCCATTTATGCTTAATTCAAATAGTTTTTATATAATTTCTCTCTCTCACTCAAGAAATGGTCATACTCATGACCCATTCTCAATCCAAATGAAGCTTTTCATAAAGCTTTTCCTTAATCCAAGATTAATCTATGCTTGAGGCCAAATTAATGGCTTTTTCTATGCTTTTAGTTTATGTATTTCATGAATATTGATGATTCAATCCATTATGGATTAAGGATCCAATTAGGGATCATTTTAATTATTTTTTTAATAATAAGCTTTATCCCTTAGAAAAATTGAGATTTATCTGTCATAGCAGCGGAGCTATGGTAAATTTTTTATAAAAATTACGCATAAAATAATTTCATTCAAAGCATGAAAAGAGGACTTCCTACCATATTCTAGGAATTATTATCCTAGATTAATTGAAAGATATTCATTGTAATCATAGAGAAATTAATTTTTATATTATGCATAATTGATTTTCATGCATAGAAGTATGCATAAAAGATTATTATTTTAACATAAAAGTGTTACTTTTATCATATTTGGATTTCATGCATAGAGGTATGCATAAAAGATTATTATTTTAATGTAAAAGTGTTACTTTTATCATATTTGGATTTCATGCATAAAAGATGATTATTTTAATGTAAAAGTGTTACTTTTATCATATTTGGATTTCATGCATAGAGGTATGCATAAAAGATTATTATTTTAATGTAAAAGTGTTACTTTTATCATATTTGGATTTCATGCATAGAGGTATGCATAAAAGATGATTATTTTAAATGAGGATGTGAAAAAGGAGGTATGCATGTAGATGTGGATGTATGGATGTGAATGTGGATATGGATGTGGATGTATGGATGTGGATATAGATATGTATGTATGAATGTGGATATGGGATGTGGATGTATAAATGAGGATGTGAAAATGGATGTATGCATGTAAATGTGGATGTATGGATGTGAATGTGAATGTGAATGTGTATGTGAATTAATGTGTCGTCGATATGAGGAAATGGATGAGAATGAGTACACATTGAATGGAATGTGGAATAAGTAATGTGGACTAAGGAGGGATAATGTGGAAAGTTCGATTTAGAAACTGTATTTTGTGACTATTTGTAAATGACTGTTTTATGTCAAGAATGTTGGGGAAGCATTTTGACCGTCTTGTGGATTAAGGTCATGAAGACCTAACTGTTAAAGTTGCAACTGCTGACGGAGAGTCAATGGAGGACGTCTCGCGTAGCAAGGTCGACCGAGGTCTTGACCAGCCTCGGTTCGATTTAAATGGTGAGCTTCCGGTACGATGGATGAGGGACCAAGGAAGCGGCCTATGAGTGAAGCGCTAGGTCACCTGCGAAGGATCCTAGAGGGTGCTGACCATACGGTGCTCGGGCTCTGGGTCGCCAAAGATACCCACACGTGCGTCGTGGAAGATATTGGAACAAGCAGTAAGAGTTGTTTTGTGAAACCGAGCATGGATCTGGTTGATTGACCTTGCTGGTCTTCAATGGATGAGTCCATGGCTCTTTATATGGATCTGTTGGTTGATCTTGCTGATCTTCAACGAGAGTCCATCTTGATTTTTATAAGTGATTATATTGCCGAGTATTATGGGCTAGGAACTATTGAAAAGGCCCCTGTGTGGACAGGTGGTGAGCGTTCTAGTTGCCAATGATGCCATAGATACTCTGATGAAGGAAGGATGGGAAATTATGAATCAACCGGATAAATTGGAAAATTGTGATCAGTGGTACTATGGTTTCATTTAAGGGTTGTTTTAAAGTTAGCTGATGCTAAGAAAAAGGCAATTTCATATTGGGTGTGTAAGTGGTGTGGCTAGTTTTATGTTTGCATGAACTTCCGGCTAGGGGGCCTTGGAACTCTTTTCCTTGGTACCCGGGACAAAACCTAACCAAATTCCAAATTGGATCCCATCACTACAGTGGTTGGGCGGTTGGCTAACCCATGGGATCGGATGGGGTTAGGCTGGACTGATGGATCCGTAAATCGAGACTTAATTTCTGTTACTACGATAGATAAAGTAAATCCCGGATAGTAATTGTTCTATGGATAGGAATCAACGGCTGTGCCTCTTGATGGGGAAAAAAGCGTTGATCCCAATGATCCAAGTGCAAGTTTCTTCCTTGATCTGACCGAGTATCTTTATAGGTGCAGTCGGATCAGTTTGATCACTAATGGTCTTGACTATGTTAGAGTAAAAAGTTATCCTGGAGGAATCGTCAGTGCTTTCCGGATAAGGGAAGTTTTTCTGGGTTCGGTTTGGAAAAACCGACGGATTAGTCTTTTGTCCGGATATCCGTGGACGAGGCCCCGAGTGTGGGACTCTGCCTCGCGCATGAAGTGCTACTTCCGCTGCTAGTACCCCGAATCCGTTGCGCGGTGGGAACAGGGATCTCACAGTACTGTCGATAAAGAGCTGCAGTTATACCCTCGGGTATATACGGGTAGTCATGATACTTGGAAGTATAAGGTAAATACAATCATGTCTAGGCCTCAAGCAAGTCCGGGATTCCATATAATTGCGGTACTTCCATTTGAAGACCCAATTACTAATTTACGAATTTTTAGTTTGAATATCAATTTGTATGAATTATATCACACAATTACAACCTTTTTGTGATTCTTGATAAATTTTTGACATATTTGGCTTCTCGGTTGATCCTCATTAACCAAATGCTCTGATACCAACTGTGAGATCCCTGTCCCCACTGCACAACGGATTCGGGGTGCTAGCAGCAAAAGTAGCATTTCTTGCACGGGCCAGGGTCCCACACTCGGGGCCTCGCCCACGGATATCCGAACAAGAGACTAATCCGTCGGTTTTTCCAAAACCGAACCCGGAAAAACTTCCTTCACCCGGAAAGCACGGGCGATTCCACCAGGATAACTCTTTACTCTAACGTAGTCAAGACCATTACTGATCAAGCTGATCCATCGACTGCACCTATAAAGATACTCGGTCAGATCAAGGAAGAAACTTGCACTTGGATCATTGGGATCAACGCTTTTTTTCCCATTAAGAGGCACAGCCGTTGATTCCTATCCATAGAACAATTACTATCCGGGATTTACTTTATCTATCGTAAACAGAAATTGAGTCTCGATTTACGGATCCATCAGTCTAGCCTAACCCCATCCAGTCCCATGGGTTAGCCAACCGCCCAACCACTGTAGTGATGGGATCCAATTAAGAATTTGGTTAGGTTTTGTCTCGGGTACCAAGGAAAAGAGTTTCAAGGCCCCCTAGCCGGAAGTTCATGCAAACATAAAACTAGTCACACCACTTACACACCCAATATGAAATTGCCATTTTCTTAGCATCAGCTAACTTTAAAACAATCCTTTAATGAAACCATTATGTCACTGATGACAATCCTCAAAGTCTCTGGTTGAATACTTATTTCCAGTTATTCATTCATCGGTGTACTTATGGCATCATTGGTAACCAGAACGCTCACCACCTGTTCACTCAGGGGCCTTTTCCATAGTTCCTAGCTCATAGTAACCGGCAATATATTCATATAGCAGAATGGAATCTCCGTGGAAGATCGGCAAGATCAACCCACAGATCCATATAAAAGAGCCATGGACTCATCCGTTGAGGACCAGCAAGGTCAATCAACCATATCCATACCCGGTTTCAGAAAACAACTCTTATTCCTTGCTCCAATATCTTCCAGGATGCATATGTCCTCTTAACAGATACTTAAGTGTTGTTTGACATCAGGGGGAGGACTACTGTCTTACCATGGTCACACAGAATCTTGAAGGAGATGATGATTTCATTGATCCAAGTGTTGATAACTATCTTCTACTAGATTTAAATGTTAAGGACAGTGAGAACCATACTCTTGCTCAGATATTATCAATGATGTACGAGGATCCTCGTCACTATGAAGCCAACCTTCCCACTGAAGAGGAATTTCAAGATGTTGAGCAAAGACTCAATAGTCCGCAAAACGGAAGAGGAGTCTTCAACTGTCGAAGATGCTGAGTCATCAATCAACTTATGGACAAACAATTTACTTGCTAATGAGACGAGAATCAGAAGGTCTAATTATAATAATTTTGAATACCGTGAGATGAAGCTTCATATTGCATTTGTTTTATTGGCTTATTGACAACTTATTTTTTAGCTGGTGGTGTCTGACGATGATTTTCTCATGTGCGCATCAGGATCACGAGTGGGAGGACTCGGAAAGGACTTAGCGCTGGGAGAGTACATTAACCGACTCAAATTTCCAGAGGTCATTATATTCCACAAAAAGTTTTCAAAGGATAAAGCTGAATTCCCATTGTTTGCAATCAAAACATTATCTAGATGTCTTGGGGGATACCCCGCCAGGTGGAATGCAGACAAAATCATGCTTCTATAGAGAAGCAGGTAGTGGTGCGAACCTTCAAGCAGTGCCTAAGAGTGTATGCTCTAAGGAGTAAATATTACTTAGCCTACATTGCGTATGGATTAACATGTGGGATCAGGGATACCAAGATGTTAAGTGAATATGGCAAAAGGGAGCTTCTCGGATTCAAAAGAACGAGAGTTCCAGCCATTTTACGATTGTAGGATTATACTGAGCCATCTGTAAAGAAGGCAAAGCTTAATGCACTAGAGAGTTCTGCCAGTTTTGTGATTGCAAGATGATGCCGAGCCATCTGCAAAGAGGGAAAATCTTCACACACCAGAGGATGCTAGTCGGTAGGATCAAGAGTAGCAGTAGACTCCCATACATTGTAAAAAAATTATTTTTTTAATGTAATACAATGACACTTCTGGAGTATGGCCTCTTTGATTTGGCTCTTTCGTTATATCCATGTTTTTAATGTCTAAAAGTTTGAAAGTTTAAAAGTATCCATGGGAGGTGGTGAATATAGAGAAGCATAGATTGAAACGAATCAAAATTTTATTCAAGTCACTGATTTATAATTGTAAAGTTTCTTGAAGAATCAAATTTTCAATATCCAAAGCATTAAGCTTGTGAATTTAATGTGTTCTATCGCCTTTGGCTTCTTTCTCCTCTATCCTAATTATAATCCTCCTATACCACCACATGAGTAATTGTCTCAATGCGCTGACTTCATAGATTCCATGACCATGCAAGGTGGCCTTATGAAACCCACAATGAGCTTGCCAATGTGAATGCTCCATGCCAATGTGAGCACTCTATGCCTTGGGTCGACTAGATAGCTAACCTTCCTTGATTTGCAAACTAGGGACCATGTGCCTCCAAAATGTGCTGGAATAAAAATGACAACAACGTATACACATTGGTTATTTTTTATAAGAATCACTAAACAACATAAGAGCATACAAAATTGGGGATCTTACCATATAATGTGTTCTGCTACTTGATGTCCATGTTGCCACCATGTACTTGTAAAACATAGTCATAGCTTCTTTAAAGTTGTTGGCATCTTCTTCGTTGAATGTCATTTTTTGTAGAAGTGTAGCAACCTTATCAAAGGCAATCCATACATTAGACTTTGCAATTCTAGTCTCTCCATTATTACTACGATCTGGGACAACCATGTGTAACTTCCTCCATGCCTCATACTTCCATGGTTGAAGAACTAATAAATGTCCTTCATGGTTCCTTGGTGGTGACAAAAATTTTCTAGCCTTGGCTCCACCAATACTTGGTTTGAATGGCACATTTCCACTTGCACCTGGGGCCTCTTCTCATCTTTCTTGATTTCCACTTTCCCTTTGTGTAGACCCATGCATGAAAGAATCTCCTTCACTCTCTTACACACTGCTTGGGCCTTTGACCTGGGTTGCATCTTATATGCAAAACACATATATTCATAAACCAAATTTTCCACAATTGTATAGATGGCATGTAGTGTACAAGGATGGACTCGTGTTAAAGGAATGTCAAGTATGGAGTCCCACTTTGGATCCACCCTAACCATTGTTATGCTATCCCATATGAATTGATCACGAGTCAGAGCACCATCCTTCCCAATATTCATATTACATGCCTTTTTTCCATTCTTACCCTTTTTTATTGAGCGCATGCAATACAAGTAGGCAAACTTTGCATTTGCAACATTTGAGACACCAAACATGCACTTTAGTGTCTTTAGATCACCTGCAAGATGCCATTCCACTGAGTAGTCTCTAAAACCATCCACATATAGAATTTCACCTGCTTTTTGATATTGAACCACAGTAGGAATCTCTGTTAGATTGAAAAACTTCTTTAGGATCTCATGGTCCTTTTTTGGAACCTCAAACGAGCCACCAGATTTCGTTTTTAGATTGAATACTCAAATAGTACTGAGGATCACCTAGCTTTATGGAAGGATCCAATGCCCTTTTCATCAATGCCAAAATTATTTTTTCTATCTTTTGATTCTTTACAATTTCAATCTCATCAAGTTTTAGTACAAATTTCAGTGTGCCACCACACTCTTGAACATACATATCATAGAACTTCACCATTACATCAGCTTGCAATTTACACACATCCAAGACATAATTGTTGTTTGGATTCAGATTGAAGGTCACTTCTTTAGAACAATGCTTGAATACATGTGAGTGAACTATGTGTTTAGGCTCACCAATAAGTTCAAGGACATTGTTATTCAATTGTTGCCTTACTTTTCTGACACTAAAAGGACACGACAATGGATTTACCCTTTTGTTTTGCAACATCGACTTAAAAATTGCATCCATTTATCTGTAGATCATTGCATAGGATTCTCTACTTAAACCAACTTTGTCACCAACTTTGTCACAAACAAATACCTTGAGCTTCAGTTTGTAGTAAATGCATTCTTCACATCTTGCAATTATGCATGCACGAGGTCATCATCACTAATTGTTTTGAACTTTGAGTGAGAAAGTGTAGACTTCACCATCTGTTTTGACAAGACTTCACCATCTATTTTGACAAGACTTTTGAGAGTGCTCCATTGTCTTGTTTAAGGTTCTTCAACTTATCAGTCTCGGCATGTATACAGAATTTGTAGTTTCCACTATTTTTTGACAATGCAGTAAGTGGTCTTTGTTCTCTTACTCGTTCACGTGCATCCAAATTAGAGGTGGACCCATGTTTCAGTGCCTTCTCTGATACCCCTTCTAATTTGTTATTTTCTTGGCCTCTAGATCCTTTGCTTTTTGTTCCAATTCATGCTTCTACAAATGCTGAGCATGAACAACTTCTATCAACTCATTGTATTCATTCTCCTCATTAGACAGTCGAGTAATTAACTACTTGATCTGAGCTTCCTTCATCATAACCAAACACTTTGCACCTAACTAGCAAGCCTTATTATGTAACCAATCAGGCTAGCATTGCCCTCACAAACATATTTGATCAAAGAAGTTAGGCCTAAAAATTTAGGTGGTTGTTGGGTCAAGGGATCAGGTGGGTAGATTGATCCTTCCACCCATATATCAACATGCTTTCTCCCTAATTCCCTGGCTTATTGTATTACATAAGGTTTGACCTTAGAAGGCTTTGTTCTCTTATAGAGAGGAGCATACTCATCATCCAAGTCCACATGTATCAATGGCTTCTTAGAATTATCTTTGATGTTTTACAGACCACAAAATAATACTGAAATTAAAATAACTCCTTTCTTTGCTCGCAAAAATATACGGTGTAGTAAAACATTATCATTAATTTCAGATACTTGCGTTTCAAAAAACATAAAAATTAATGCCCTCTAAACATGTCGATACGTCCATTGAGCACTATAGCAACACTTCTTGATGCCCTTCTTGATGGAATAACACTTCCTAGTAGCAAAATAATCGAATATAGAAAATCAATGAAGGCAAATATGACTTTTTGGTTCCACTTGAAGGCACTAGAAAGCCAAATCTCTCTTCATTGTTGTTCATGCATAAATATTATGTGAGGAAAGAGGAGTTTAGTTCAAGTGAAAGCTTAGAAGCTTCCTTGAGAGATTGAAGATTTGAATGGAGGGAAATCCAAATGGAGAAAAGTGGCTATTGAATAAGGAAAACTTGCCTAATGACAACCACCATAACTTCATGAAAATGCACTAGAATAGAAATTAAACGTGTTTAATTTCACTAAAAAAAAAGAACTTTTTGAAATACTAAGTTTGCTTCAAGATATATTCGAGTTCTTTTAAAAAATGCCACTATTTCCAATCAACATCTTCTAATTCCATGTTGTACTTATGTCAGAAATATAGTTGCATAGTTATATATGTCAGAAATATAGTTTCATAGTTACATATATCAAAAATATCCTCATACTTGTTTTCTTACTTTATAGAGTACTAGCTTTTTACATTTATGAATTTTCACTCGCATTGGTTGAAGTTACGTAGAATTTAAGCATATCAGAATAAAATAAGCATTGAATCTCTTTAGAAAATATAAAAAATGTGAATTTAGATTCAAAAAAAAGAGAGAGGAACCCAATATAATAATATTATTTTTGCACTTTTCTGGGATTCAAGAGGAGAGAGAAATCCCTTAAAGGGCCCATTTGGAGCCCGAATTTTCCCTAATGAACCTGAAGTAATTCAATGAAACAAAATCGGACTAGTACATCTTGTCGCATAGACAAGACTAAGCCCAGTTAATAAAACAACACTATGTGTTGCTTAATCTTTAATTGTGATACCATAGGTCTCTATCTTCTCATCATTCATTCACAGTATACGATAAACACTCGTAATCTCATGCGAGCTGGACTAGAGTTTGGATCAAAGTCCTTGCCAACAAGAACCCATATCACTGGTGGCCTTAATTAAGGCACCACACACCCAACCAAACATGCACTTCCAATGGGCAACTTAAAAAAGAACGTAACAGTTTAAAATTCAAAAAACAAGAATTAGAAACCTACGTGCTATGAGTCAAACATGACTAGTCCACTCTTAGGGGACCATTATGTGCGCAACCAAGGAGATTTCACCCCCTATTGGAGTACTATATCTCCAACAAAAAAATAAGATGAAAACCTACAAAAACAAGGAACAACCCAACTTGGTAGCTCTTGGTTTGCTTTTGGAGTATACTTGCCCACCGCCGAGCCACAATAACTTTGCATTGTGCTACTCCTCCCACATATCCACGCACAATGTCATCCATCGGAGGCAGCAAGTAAAGGAGGAAAGATTTGAGGGTCACTCAAACTGGACAATGGGACATGTATTCTTGCATGGGGTCAAAAGTCAGGTCCGAGGGCATCACTCGAGCAAAGTGACCATGCCCCCATATACTAACTAGCCTTTTGGACTAGCTCATAAACACAGGTAGAGGAAGAGCATTTTGACCCTTCCCAAGAAAACAAACTAACTACACCCCCGAGATGTGTGCCACATGTCTTTTCCTTCTTGCAAACTAACCTTGGGGAGAAATCCTGAACAAACAGACTGCTGCGAAAGTTGCTCTACTTCCATGTATACTATCTGTAGGAGGTAAGGGGGATCCTTTTGCTGTGCAAGAGATATCATGGAGCTAGCGCATTCTCTTCACGATCATCATCCATGCCGATGGTCTATTGAGACAGCAAGTAGTTTTCCAGTTAAAGAGCCTCTCTCCATTGCTGGGGGTGGCAGGCGTCGTCCGTTGTAGTGGCTTGTTATTGCCAGTTGAGTGCCTTCTTCAACTCTTAAGAGACAAAGCTAGTTATCAATCTCTTCCGGTCTCCAATTTTCTCACCCACAAAAACGATGAAGAAGGAGACAAGCATTTCCAACCCTTCAAAATAAAAATCAGAAAATCTTATCTCTTCAGGGACAATTTCACGTGCGATAGAGCAAGAGGGAGCATCCTATCCGAAACCGAGCTCTGATACCAATGTTACGTCACTGTGTACACTACCATAGCCAAGGAGGGCTCCGATCTTACAATTTCACGTGCGATAGAGCAAGAGGGAGCATCCTATCCGGAACCAAGCTCTGATACCAATGCTACGTCGCTATGTACGCTGCCATAGCCAAGGAGGGCTCCGATCTTATGGTCGCCACCAAACCATAGAGGAATGTGGGTAAGTGTTTACACTGCCATCCTTAAGATGTGGAGTGTCTTAGTTATGCCTAACTTTGAGTCTCCAGGTGCTACATTTGTTGGATCTCCCCTTTCCCATTTAAAATGTCATCCTCAACATGTCTTCTACGTATTCACATGGTAGTGTCTATAAGGAGGTGGTTGCATGAAACCCTTTATTCGTGGTATGGGATCTCTTACCCCATGGGGTTGGCGAGCTATACAGTTTCGAATGGCACTTGTTCTCTACCATTTTGGCTTTGAGGTTGCAAGCCGGATGAGGACACATTATGAGAATGCTCTTGTGGATCTCTTTGGTTTGAGGTAGTTTCTAACATTGTCTCTTTACCCGTATCGTATTCCCTGTTCTTCGTCTAAACGGACAAGAACTAGAATGTGGTGAAGCACTTCTATAATGAGCTCCCGTCGAGAGTGGGACTCATGCTTGCACTATGTACGTTGTATTGAGAAACATTTTTCCCTAATGGTACAATAAAAGAGACATGTCTTGACTGGCTGTAACGTGTGTTTTTGGGCTGCTTATTGGTCTTGGTCAGCTTGGTTGGCCAGCTTGGTATAAACCCAACTTAAGATTCACGCAAAATGCTTCAATTTTTGTGGCGTTCAACCAGTTCTTGAGGGAGCAAACTTGGAGGTTTGTGGTACTGCTCCCACTGCTTTACTAGAGCTTCACCCAAACATAGGGTGATTTAGTACCCTTTTCATAAAGTTTATGGCATTGTTTATAGAGCTAGTTGGAAAATCTAGAGCTTGAAGGATTGTGGTGGTGGTGGCCCCTATTTGATGTTCCTCCGCTAATGTCTACATTTTGTCTTCCCAAAGCTCCTCGTTTGAGCTGGATCCGAAAGAGTCTAGCCTTCTTAGCAGGGGAGCACTTTGCTAAGTATTGGTTGTTTGTTGGATTGAAGCTTGGTGGGTTTAGGAAGTATGGTTTGATGTACTATAGTCGACATTTATGTTTAACAATTAGTCCAGATCGGTTCACATTCAAAGGTCTTGTGCTTCTAGAGCAGGTTTGAAACTAGTTTCAAACACGTTCCTTTAAAAAAAGTTAGACTCATGTCTATAGGCTTATGTGTAGGTTCATGTCTCTAGAATGACGTCTATAAGCTCATATATATAGGTTCATGTGTCTTGGTTCACGTGTCTAGGCTCACGTGTGTAGGCTCACATATCTAGGGTCACGTCTCTAGACTGACGTCTAGTTATGATCCATGTTATTTGATGGACGATAGTCATGCTCATTTATTATTTGATGGGGACGCCCGAGTATTTTTACTAGTTAGTAATGGATGGATTTCCATGTGTGGGTGGACTTCCACGTGTATTTGGTGACATTTTGGTATTTGATTTATATTTTTTATGATGATGCCTATTTCTCATGAATGCGTTAGGATTGATTGATGCGATGTCAATTGATTATTACTGGCGTGGTTTATGTTTATGAGTTTAGGTGATGAGGTGTGCAAGGGTACCGACTTAGGTGTTGCATAGTGTGAGGGTACCGATTTAGGTGTTGCACGGATGGTGGATTGAGCCGTGGCCTGTGGACATATCTCATTATTATATTCACAATATTTTGTGGCCGTATGATGGCGTTTGATATTATTTTGACATCATTGTGATGTGTGTTTGTGCATGCGTCAATTTATTGTATAGTGTGAGTGCGAGCACTAGTTGATTTATTTTGTAATGTGCATATGTGCACAAGTTAGATTATTGTATTAGAAAATTATGCAAACCTTAGAAGGCTTGAGGTCAAAGGCTAATTAAATGGCAGAGTCCAAATATGGATGTGTACTTTATTTTTGGCTCAAAGCCTACTTTTGGAATATATCACAAATACCCACCACGCGAGAAGAAGCCACTCACGTTGGGAGGGGAGATTGTACCCAGTCTTGTGTTCTTGATCTTTCATGCTTTTGATTCATGCTCTTGATTTATGCTATGATGTTATGGTTTATTTCTTTTATTATTGAATTTGTGGAATAATTTAATCTCCATGTACCATGGTCCTGTAACATGTCTGTAAGCTCACATATATAGGTTCATGTGTCCTGGTTCACGTGTCCAGATCACGTCTGTAGGCTCACATATCTAGGTTCACTTGATCAAGATCACGTATGCAAACTCATATTTTTTTGTATGAACTAGGCTTACATACTTTTCTTCTTTTGAAATAAGCCCAAACTTTTAGGAGAGTTTGAGCTCTTGTGCAAGCACACACTCTCAAAGTAATGGAGAAGACATACACAGAGATGGAAGGCTGAAATCTTCTTCTACTTGTTGCTCTGAAAAGAGGTCTATAAAAGATAAGTGAAAACCAACATAAGTACTAGAGTACTATATAGAAGCAGTACATAATATGAACATGCTAAGTAGGTGAGCTGACAAGATAAGTATGCTATAACTTGGTTGGACTAGGTAGGTGTAGTCCAACTATAGAGTCATTGGGGAAAGATTCGTCATGTCAACTACCAAATGTCCCAGTGGTGTGTAAAGGTGAAATGATCACCCATACATGTCATGAGTGTCAGCTCTTATTGGGATTGACATCTTAACAATCTTGTCAAGGTATCCCTAGGTTGTGCATCACTCTCCAAGCATTGACACTGTTGTCAATGTGCACTTAATAAGTGTACTTTAATTATCCAATAATTATAAATCTAGAAATTTGTAGCTAGTATATAAATTGTATGATAGGAAATCCTCAATGGACATGATTAGGTATATCCTTACAAGTCTTTAAGGCATTAATAATTGGTCAGTACATTGGTAGGTATTCCTACCTCTAGACTCACATTCGCACACTCGTGTCCAAACTCACTGCTTACGTGTCGAGTCTTATGTCTCACATCTCTAGGTGTGCATGTCTTTTTCTGTCACATCTCCAAGCGCACAGGTCTTTTTTTGTCAACTAACATCTCCAACTCGAGGACTAGTTTGGCCTAGTTTTTAGAATTTAATGAGAATTTTTGGACTTGATGAGAGTGATTAAGGATTCTAATCCTAGTTAATAGTTGTTATGCAAGTAACTTTTTTGGATTTGCATGTTTCTAAACTACTAATTCAAACAATGTATAAAAAAATATCAGATGCACGAATAAAAATGACCTATTCCACTCTAATTCCACCTAATGGAGCTTAATTTTCATGATTTTGAAGTGAATTCCACTCCTAATCACAATTGCTAAGCTATGTCTTGGCTCAACGAAATCTAAGCCTTTTGGGCTCTAAAATCATGCAAATCACCAAGAAAGTAGGGTTTTTCCCTTCCAAGATATGAAAATAGAATGCCCTAATGCAAATAAGCTTTAAATCAACATAAAAACAACAAAATAAACACGTCCAGGACTCCAAAATTGTATATTTTTTAGAGTGTGTCATCCTAATCAACATAAGATAATATTGGGTAATCCCAATAGATTGGAATGGATGACGGATGAATGGAGCTAGCCCTAGGTTAGTCCCCATCAGTGATGCAAAATATGTTTAAGAGCTTACCTCAGCCTTGCCAAATCATGTGTCATTGGGTCTTAGCTTAGATCCACAATTGCATTTTCCTTATGTGGGTGTGCTAGCTCATCCATCGAACCTCGCCCCTCTGTCACATTGGAATGCTCCTTGCCATCGGTGGGGTGAAGGGAGAGCTCTCTTTGCCTAGATGGAGGCAAATAGAGTTGTCCCTTTGTGATGGTCTCACAAAGGTGGTGGGAGAGTGGAAGCTGATGCAAGTAGAAAGCCTACAAACAATCCTGTCTAGCATGTATGCAGGATTCAATAGAGCATAGGAAAGAAGAAAACCTACAAACAATTCTATCTAGCAAGCATCCATCAAGCATGCAAGATTCAATAGAGAACAAGCAAGCAATAGTAGAGAAGAAGGGGAGCTCACAAGTATTATATTGCAAGGAAATGAGTGTGTCTTGCTTATTTTCAATAACTTATATATTAGTACCTAGTTTTCAAAAAATGCCTTGTATATAAGTGACTAGTTTTAAAAAATGACTTGTATATAAGTGATTAGTTTTTGAAAATGACTTATGTATAAGTGAGCAATTTTCAGCTAAGTTAGCCAAACTTAAAAATGGAATATCATCTATTACTAGTCTTAAAGCAATATATACATGGAGTTTGTAGACTTTCCCTATTTAACATTAAGCATACGGTAAGGTTGCTTTATATGTTCCCAACAATGTCTTACAAAGGATAAGTGTCCATTTGAGTGGGTAAGATGGCAAATCACCTTACGTTAGGTCAGGCAGGTGAAACCATGTTAACCCACAGATATATAAGAGAGAGAGAGAGAGAGAGAGAGAGAGAGAGAGAGAGAGAGAGAGAGAGAGAGAGAGAGAGAGAGAGAGAGAGAGAGAGAGAGAGATTATAATCCTTTTCTTCCATCTTAGAAGGGGAACATAAATAAAAAAAAGGAAAAAAAAGGGGGAAGTAAAATAAGAAAGGGAAGGGGAAAAGAAAGTAAACTCAAAAAGAGATTTGAATTTGGGAAGGGGGTAAGAAAGTAAACTCAAAAAGAGATTTGAACTTGGGAATTCTATAAAAGGAAATGGGGGGCAAAGGACAAAAGCTTGAATTTAAGCACATAGACATAATGCAACATCATTGTGCGTGTTTTTCAAAATAGTCTCACCCTCTCTACTATGCACTTCCATGGTCCTCCTACATCTCCCCTTTTCTCCCACCTCAAATCTAGCTAGCTATTGTTACTTGCTCCTAGGCCAATCTTTGGTTGTAAGTGAAAAATTGTCATTATCCATCACTTTACTTTGACCATCACCATGTTGATAGCATGGGTTCCCCCTTAGGCTCATCACCCCCATCGCCATGTCACCCCCACCATAGCAGCATAGGCTGCCTCCCCTCTACCATCATGCCTCTGGGCCTTTGATTCTAGCCTCTCAGCAAATTTGGAGTGTACATCTGACATTATTCTACAACATTATTATCCCTCCTTAATAGCTCCACCAATTTGCAGTGTACATGTGGCATTATTCTACAACATTATTATCCCTCTTTTAATAGCTCCACCAATCAAAACCATCTAAAGATGACTATAATTTTTTGCACCATAATCAGTTTGGAGAAAGGGCATGATCAGAGGAACCCCCTCCCCCCTCCCCCCCCAATTTGCTTTTTAAGGTGACTGTGAATTTAGGGGGGGGTGGAAGGAGGTTTCCTACCTCGTCATTTTACTACACCACTATTGCTACCTGTACTGTCCTAATAGTCCACTATTGCTACCCCTATTATAAAAATTATTTTCCATAGCAGAGCAAACAAAACAAGAGCTATCCTCATGGGCCAACATAATGGGCCGTGACATTGCTCTAATGCTGCACTCTTTTCCTTGCTATGCCATCTTGTACTCATGTTATTTCTATTCTGGTTGTTAGAATAATTGGAGTTTTAGTGGTGTGAAAGGTTATTAAACCTCTTCTTTGCCACCTATCAGCCCATGCAGCCAGCTCCTCATGCTCATGTAGGCGCGTGATATCCACCTCTTCTCAGCTACGTATGTGGTGCGTTTTTTTTTGTATGCTGAAACCAGCCCTATAATCGATGTTGTTCGTACTTTCCTCATATAGTAGCTCTCTGATCTGCTTTTTCTTCCCATGAAGTGTCCCATACTATGACTAGCATACTATTAATGTTTTTCTCATTATGAAGTATCCACCCATTAGGAGAAATGTGGACTCAATTTTGGGCCTTGTAAGAAGTGCCAACTCAGCTTAGAGAGAGAAAATAAAAAAGGTTTAAAACATATCCAAATTTGCAATTCGGCTCATTTTTTACTATTATAATAGTAGGTTTAAATATATTAAAATATATATATTCTTTCAATGAGGTTTCATCACATGAGGCAGCATTCTTTGTTGGATGCACGTAAAACTTGTCAGAACCAAGATTTCACAGATTTGAGGTAGTTATGAATTTAATATATTCGAGAAAAGTTTCAATCATCATCTCGACCGTGGGCGTTTTCCTACTGAAACTTAAAAAAAACGTCCTTACTAATCGAGTTGATTCTTGTTTCAATTCTTTAATATGTTTTATGATGACAAAAAATACTAGCTTTGCAAATGAGAACATTAATCCAAATTTGGGGATTCCAATTAATCCACCTTTAACAACACATGGAGACACTCAAATTCTCAGTAACAGTAGTATAAATGGTGCATGTAAAAGAACATATGATACTTACCATCTTCATGTGGACATACAATCAGAGTACCAGCCTTTGAAGAAACGAAATAAGAGATTTTTTTAATGTTATAACTTATGAGCAAAAAGAGTAAATGAGGAATAATGGAGAGCATCATTTGGACTTGTGGACTGATGGGTCAATGTATCCCAAGGATCCGTTTACAAATGCACCACCTCCATTTTACAACATTACAAACCTACTACATTTCATGGGTGATGGTAGACAAGGTTTGCTGGGTTATGCCCAACACTTGGAAACAAAAGCGATGGTTGCAGAATAGCAGAGGGATTTTCTACAGATAGAGAACACCGAAATAAAAAAACTAAATGGGTTGTATGTAGAGAAGCTTATGGCAGACAAAGAAACAATTCAAGACTTGGAGAAAAAGATTAATGCTTTAAGGAGAAGGGACACAGCACTAGGGCCATGTAAAAGAAGAAGGCAACTTTGCAACATAGAGAAAATGAAAGTTGGAAAGTGGAGGGATGAAGAAGCGAGTACAGGCTGTAAGGTAATGTTAACTCTTGTTTCATATATATTTCTCTTTTTAGATTAGGTTCTTTGTTTGAAACTAGACATAAGTAATAAGATTTGATGCTATTCTATTTTTAGATCTTTACTTCATCCTCCAGAGTCCAAGGTACATTCCGAAGCTGGAGTGCATTATAGTCATTTGGTACCAAAAGGAACAGTGGAAGAGATACTGTATCAAAAGAAGTTTTAAAAAATCAATGAGAAGCATGTGTCTTCTTTTATGAACAAGAATCAGCTCAATGCAACTCAGGTGCAAGCAATGCTGGATGAGACTGGCATCTCTCAGAAAGCATATAGTATACTGTTTAAGGCACTAGCATATAGTATACTGTTTAAAGCACTAGCATATAGTATACTGTTTAAGGCACTAGCAGAGAAATGTCAAAGTAAGAAGCATAAAGGTTTGTTACTTCCAAAACCAATGCAAGTAAAGTCTACACGCCAACATGTGAACTCAGACGTGTTTGAGAAGCTTGGTTCACCAGTATATATTGAAGCAACATTCATTTGATAAAGACAGAGAGGTACTCTTTAACTAGCGCACAACAATATTTTCTTTGATCTTGAAGCTTTGCTTAGGTACGGAGTTTAGTTCTTTGAGATTAGTCAAGAAGAATGTGAAGGAGTTCTAAAATTTGTTTTGAAACTGGATGAGTGTGAGACTTTAAAGAACAAAAAAATGGAGAGGGTTACTATCACTCTAATGAACATGGCCTTAGACACATCTATTACAAAATATGATGCAAGATATTTCAGTGTTCAATCAGAGAATAACATATTACCACTTGGATCTTTTGAGGTATCTTCTTTATCATTGAATATGACTGTGTATTACGTTGAAATAATTTAAACACGAAACTTGTATATTAAACATGAGCTTCTACCAAATGACACAGGTGGATAAAGAAGACTTTGAAATTTTGCATTGGGTGTTTTATCAAACTACAATTCCATCATTGATTTAGTGAGAAAAGAAATGGAAGGACCCTTCATGTGCCTGGGTTTGGTGAGACTATAAAGTGGAATGGCACATGGCAGGTGATTTGGAGACTCTAAAATGCATGTATAACATAAGAAAAGGTGCAAATGCAAAGAGTCCATGTCTATATTGCATGTCAAGTACCAAGACTTTAGATCGTGTACTATGGAACAAAGCTCCTGATAGGCATTTAAAATATAAAGATTTCAAAGCAATGCTTGATATTCCTCTATCCAGAGTCCACATATGCACATTGCATGCACTATGTAGAATTGTAGAGAAGCTGGTGTATTTGTACATATGCTTTGCATGGATGTTAAAGCCTAAAAAAGAATCTCTAAAAGCAATAGAAAAAATGCTATCAAACATTTGCTTGCATGGGAGGCATGTTAAAATTGAGGAGGACGACAAGCGGTCACACAAGGGGGTAGCAAAGGACCAAGAAAACCATCAATAGGTGGTGTGAAAGAGCTGAAAGATTTTTGTCATACTGCCTCAAAGACTATCGAGATAAAAACAAGCAAAAGATGTTTAATCGATGGAAAGATCTACATAATGCAGTCAAGGACATTGGAAATGAAGGTTCAATCCAAAATCGGAAGGCAGATGTGTGGATTTCACTTGACAAGATAAAAACAAGCAAAAGATGTTTAATCGATGGAAAGATCTACATAATGCAGTCAAGGATATTGGAAATGAAGGTTCAATCCAAAATCGGAAGGCAGATGTGTGGATTTCACTTGACAAGATCTTTGCATTCATGGAGAAAAAGAGCTAGAGCAATAGTGAGATAAAATTATTTGAAAACATATTAGAGACTTGGAGGAAGGCATTCATTGCAGGATGGAGTGATCAACATGTAACTCATTACATGGTAAGAACTTTAAAAACTGCTGCAATCTCAATACTATGAGACCAACTAATACATACATCTGATTTTTTTCTGTTGTCATTGATTATAGCATATACTATATAATCATACACCATATTTTGCAAAGACATACGGTTCATTGTCAATATGGTCAACTCAAGGCATGGAGAAGTTACATTACATGGCAAGAACATGTTACTTTAAGCACACTAAACATGGTGGAGGCAAGAATCGAGCCAATAGTCTTTTAGAGTTACATCAATGGACTTACAGGAAATTGATTCACAAAGAAAAACAAAAAGACACATTCAAGTCCTTATCATTGACACGTGCAATACAATTGATTAATAAAGAAAAGCGACAATGCGCTTGGAATCAGTCAACTGCGAGAGAGTGCCATCAGTTGTGGTGTCGCTCAAGAGTAAGGTGGTCTAGATGAGGTGGGCTTGATCTTCTTCAATGGTCTTCCTTCTTCATCTTCCTTTTCCTCTTCTTCCTCTTCATTTGTCAAGCGCCGGGAGATCTATTTTTTACATTTGCACCATTGGAGGCAACGGTTTCGATCGGATTTTTCTTGTCCTTATTAGATATCTTTTTCCATATGGATGCAATGTGTCTGGGTCTATAATTCCTGCCAATAGCATGCGCTGTATATGACAGGTAGTAGGGGCATCTTAGTGCTTGGCAACCATACCCCTGACCAAACACCCGTAGTGCAAACTGTTTCTCGACACAAGCACCACCTTCTCAGCATTTAAAGGCACTTCATGTCCACCACAAAACCTGGATAGTACTTTAAATGCGAATAAAGGGAATTTTGCATTGTCTTTTGAGAACTCCTTGTTGTGAAATATAATGATCTGCGTATAAAATTGTAATCATCACATGACTCATGCCACTGCTGCTGCTCTCAATTTTAAGCAAGTGTAGTAAATTGCACATACCTTTTGATGATTCAAATGTTTTATAACATCCTTTTGATGACCTGTTGACTTTGAAGTGGAAGCTCCAGATTATCTTGAGCCTCATGCTCTCTTTAGGAAATCATCATCATATACAAAAACCTGGTACCAATGTTATATGTTTAATTGACACAATCGACAATCCACGTAAATCAAAGTCTTATAGTTTGAAAAATCTTCGGCTCTATTACCTGTTGATTTTCATCACCCTCAAGCATGGATCTTGTAAGATTCCTCCCCCAACCCCCCTTTTGATGTCTAGTATCTTCCCCTGTAATCAATCCCTCTTCAGAAATATAAAGACCTTGTTTCTAACTGTTTTAACCTAGAGAGAGAAAATATTCTAGAGAGAGAATATTCAAATTTTGAATATTTTTGGATAGAAAAATATCTCACCTTATTAAAATGAATTCCCCTGAAACAGAAATTCAGAAAGAATTTTTCAATGTGCAATTGGAATTAATTGGAAATAGGTATAAAGAACCTTAGTCTAAGGGTCTAGATTTTCAGAAATTTTTGGATTATGGTCCAATTAAGGTTCTTATGGGCCAATAGCATCAATCCATGTATAGGGAGGAGATAAATCCTATTTGTAAAAGAAGATACCAAAAAATGAGTAAATGCTCACATAAGATGAAGAGTTGAATATGTACAAGGGTTATTAGTAAAAAACTATTGAGTAATATCAAAAAAATGAGATAAATTGAGTATCCAAAAATGAGTAAATGCTCACATAAGATGAAGAGTTGAAAATGTACAAGGTTTATTAGTAAAAAACTATGAGTAATATAAAAAATATGAGATAAATTGAGTATCCAAAAATGAGTAAATGCTCACATAAGATGAAGAGTTGAAAATGTACAAGGTTTATTAGTAAAAAAACTATGAGCAATATTAAAAATATGAGATATTTTGGGTATAATCATTCCATTTTGACACATATGTAAGGAAGGGGAATTCTTTAAAGGAGGTGCATATTTCACATGCTTGAATGAGTTTTAAACTCTAAAATAATGTGATATTTTTATCTCTCCTCTCTCTTGAACCAAACCAAATCAAAATGGAACCAAACCGAATCAAAAAGTAACCAAACTAGGTCCAAATCTAGTCCAAATTCAACCAAATTGAATTTGGAAAATTCTAGAATTCAGTTAGCTTTGGTTAGAGCTTCCCTCTCCTATAAATAGAACATGAGTCCTTTGAAAAAAGAAGAAGAATTTTACTATACTAGAGTTATGCTGAAATAATGCTAGTTTCTACTATTCTCTAAAATTCTCTCCAAATTGAAGAAATTGGAACTTCCCTCTTTCTTCAATCCCCATTGGTGGCTCCATCAACATACTTAACCAATTGATTGGTTGGGGGCCTCTACCGTGAACAAAGAATCAAGCAAGTTGTAAGGTAAATGGTGAATTTTGATCTTTTCTATAAATTCTCAATGCTTCTCTCTTCTCAACCCCTCTCAAGCTTGAGAAGCTTATCTGGAATGGTTTTGGAATGCTATTGAAGTTAATTAATGAATGGTAGTGAAGAGTTACATAAATTGATGAATGCTATTGAAGTTAATTGACTAATGATAGTTAAGAATTACATAAATTTCCATTTATGCTTAATTCAAATGGTTTTTATGTAATTTCTCTCTCTCACTCAAGAAATGGTCATACTCATGACCCATTCTCAATCCAAATGAAGCTTTTCATAAAGCTTTTCCTTAATCCAAGATTAATCTATGCTTGAGGCCAAATTAATGGCTTTTTTCTATGCTTTTAGTTTATGTATTTCATGAATATTGATGATTCAATCCATTAGGGATTAATGATCCAATTAGGGATCATTCTAATTATTTCCTTAAAGATAAGCTTTATCTCTTAGAAAAATTGAGATTTATCAGTCATAGCAAACAGCGGAGCTATGGCAAAATTTTTATAAAAAATTACTCATAAAATAATTTCATTCAAAGCATAAAAAGAGGACTTCCTACCATATTCTAGGAATTATCATCCTAGATTAATTGAAAGATATTCATTGTAATCCTAGAGAAATTAATTTTTATATTATGCATAATTGAATTTCATGCATAGAGGTATGCATAAGAGATGAATATTTTATTATAAAAGAGTTACTTTTAGCTTAATTGAAATTCTTGCATAGAGGTATGCATAAGAGATGAATATTTTATTATAAAAGTGTTACTTTTAGCATAATTAAAATTCATGCATAGAGGTATGCATAAGAGATGAATATTTTATTATAAAAGTGTTACTTTTAGCATAATTGAATTTCATGCATAGAGGTATGGATAAGAGATGAATATTTTATTATAAAAGTGTTACTTTTAGCATAATTGAATTTCATGCATAGAGGTATGCATAAGAGATGATTATTTTATTATAAAAGTGTTACTTTTAGCATAATTGAATTTCATGCATAGAGGTATGCATAAAAGATATGGGAAGTGATAAGATATGATAAGATGCATGTGGATGTGGATGTGGATGTGGATGTGGATGTATGAATGTGGATGTATGGATGTGAATGAGGATGTGGATGTGGATGCATGGATGTAAATGTGGATGTGTATGTATGGATGTATGCATGTAGATGTGGATGTATGAATGTGGATGTATGGATGTGAATGAGGATATAGATGTGGATGTATGGATGTGAATGTGCATGTAGATATGGATGTATATATGTGAATGGGAATGTGGATGTGGATGTATGTATGTATGTGGATGTGGATGTATGAATGAGGACATGATAATGGATGTATGCATGTGGATGTGGATATGGATGTGTATGTATGAATGTGGATATGGAATGTGGATGTATAAATGGGGATGTGAAAATGGAGATAAGCATGTAGATGTGGATGTATGGATGTGAATGTGGATGTGGATGTGGATATGGATGTGAATATATGATATGTGATGTGAAGGAATCTGAAGTGAAGAGATGGAAAATGAGGTGATTGGATGAGTACACATATAAATGGAATGTGGATTAATGAGGGATAATGTGGAAAAATGAGAGTTAATATAGAAACTGTATTTGTAAACTGTTTGTAAATGCTGTTAAATGGCTGTTTTATGTCAAGAATGCTGGGGAAGCATTTTGACCGTCTTGTGATTAAGGTCGTGGAGACCTAACTGATAAATTTGCAACTGCTGACGGAGAGTCAATGGAGGACGTCTCGCGTAGCAAAGTCGGTCGAGGTCTTGACCAGCCTCGGTTCGATTAAAATGGTGAGCTTCCGGTACGGTGGATGAGGGACCAAGGAAGCGGCCTATGAGTGAAGCGCTAGGTCACCTGCGAAGGATCCTAGAGGGTGCTGACCATACGGTGCTCGGGCTCTGGGTCGCCTAGGATACCCACGCGTGTGTCGAGGAAGATATTGGAACAAGGAGTAAGAGTTGTTTTCTGAAACCGGGCATGGATCTGGTTGACCGACCTTGCTGGTCCTCAGTCCATGGCTCTTTATATGGATCTGTTGGTTGATCTTGCTGATCTTCAACGAGAGTCCATCTTGATAAGTGATTATATTGCCGAGTATTATGGGCTAGGAACTATAGAAATGGCCCCTGAGTGGACAGGTGGTGATCGTTCTAGTTGCCAATGATGCCATAGATACTCTGATGAAGGAATGATGGGAAATTGATACTAGACATCAAAAGGGGGGTTGGGGGAGGAATCTTACATTCTACCCCACTTAAAAAACGCGAGATGTCCTCATCTCGCAACTTGGGATAATTTCGCAAGATGCACGAATAAAGATTAACCACCAAGAAAAGTCTCAAAGAGAGTAAGATTCAAGACAAGAACAAGATTTAAACTTTATTCATTCTTGGAACATATACAGTAAAGATAGAAGAACTCTTTACACTTCCATAAGCCCGTCCATCATATGATCACAAAAGCAGCACTCATCACAAGCTGCGCATGTATAAGGTAACTCATCTATGGGAATAATTCTGTTGGTTATTGCCGCACCTATCTCAGTGGTATGAGGTGATCTAACAAAAGGACCTCTGAGAGGTAAGCCAAAAACGGGGTAAAGGCATATCTTCTCATGAGGAAGAAAACACGCTAGTAAGAAGACCCGCTCAGAAAACCCAAGATGCCTTGATCTCATGACGCAGTAGTATCGGGGACCCAAACCCAAAGCTTCAATAACCATGGCCAAGCGGACATTATTACGAAAGTGCTGTTGACCCCAGGGTGTTACCCTAGTTATGTCTTGATAGGTCCGCCATTTGGTCTGGGCTACAGAAGTTCCTAGGTGAGGAAAAAGTGAGCGCTCATACTGTTCTATAAAATCTTTCTTCACAGACTCGCTTGCGTCTTGAAGGTGAGAAATCATCATGGATAAAACTAATTCCTGTTGCCAAGCCATGAAGGAGATTAAGAAGAAGGGAGATCGATGGAAGTAAGATTACTGTGAGCGATAAGTAAAAGTTACGACTTATATAAAGAAAGGAGCTAGCGTAACTTAGAAGCCAACGGTAACTTGCCACTGAAGTTTTACCGTCTTTCTATGATTTGGGTTTGGCACATATTTCTATGAAATACATTAAGAACTTGAGATGAGGGGATAAAAGAAGTTCGTAGGCTAAGTCACCTACTTTCATTGAATTCAGATATAAGGCTCACAATATCTGGGGGATAACTTCTTATACTCCCCAAGAGATAAAGAACTTCTTTTGGGCCGTACTCGAATGAAAACCAAAACCTTGGTATCAAAAACACCGATTCTCACTTCTGAACTCATTGTTCTAAATCCTTAAAACAGGTGGAACTCCTGAGAAGAATTCTAGGGAAAGGGTCTTTCTTTTTTAAACAAAAACTTTCTTTTATTTTAGAGAGGGAATAATTATAAGATCAAAAAGGGAGATTCTGATCAGAAAGGGAGATTCTTACTCCTGTATACCTGGGGAGGAATCTTACATTCTACCCCACTTAAAAAAGTGCGAGATGTCCTCATCTCGCAAGGTAGAGGACAGCTCTTTTTCTTAAGATCCAATTTTATTATGGGGTTCCTTATATTCTGGTCAACCCAACAGAACACTGGGATAAATATCCCTTATATAGAACTCATCATTAAATAACAATTCATTCAGATCATATCATTCATATCTTTAACATGATAATGGTCCATTAGACCGAAAAGTTTCCTTCGGAACATTCCTCCACGGAAATTTCAGTCAAGCAAGTTCTCAATTTGTCATTCCTTAACTTGATCTACCAAGTCAAGTGTTAACAGAAGCAATCTGACAACACAATCTACTAATCTCATAGGGATTTGTTGAATTCATTATCATCATTCCAGTTATATGAATATCATCACAGGGACTCGTCCCATTCATCCTCATTGTGGTTTCGCTCAGGTTATTATATTTCAACTTAATTTCAGAAATCATCATTTTTCAATTCAGAATCCAAATCAACTCATCAATTCTCAAACAGAATTAAAAATCATATCAACCACATTCGAAATCATCATCTGGAGCATTAATGCTTATAATTTTAAGTCTTAGATTTACTCATATATACTGCCGGTAAAGAGCTGTAGTTATACCCTCGGTATATATGGTTAGTCATGATACTTGGAATTATAAGGTAAATACCATCATGTCTAAGCCTCAAGCAAGTCAGGGTTCCATATAATTGCGGTACTTCCATTTGAAGACCCAATTACTAATTTACGAAATTAGTTTGAATATCAATTTGTATGAAGTATATCACACAATTACAACCTTTTTGTGCTACTTGATAAATCTTTGATATATTCGGCTTCTCAGTTGATCTTTATTAGCCAATTCGCTCTGATACCAACTGTGAGATCCCCCTGTTCCCACCGAGCAACGGATTCAGGATACTCGCAGCGGAAGTAGCACTTCTCGCGCAGGACAGGGGTCCCACATTTAGGGCCTCACCCACGGATATCCGGATAAGAGACTAATCCGTCGGTTGTTCCAAAACCGAACCCGAAAAAACTTCCTTTACCGAAAAGCACAGGTGATTCCACCAGGAAAACTTTTTACTCTAATGTAGTTAAGATCGTTTCTGATCAAGCTGATCCAATTGCATCTTCAAGATACTTGATCAGATCAAGGAAGAAACTTGCACTTGGATCATTGGGATCAACGCTTTTTTCCCCATTCAAGAGGCACAGCCGTTGATTCCTATCCATAGAACAATTACTGTCCGGGATTTACTTTATCTATCGTAATAACAAAAGTTGAGTCTCGATTTATGGATCCATCAGTCCAGCCTAATCCCATCCAGTCCCATGGGTTAGCCAACCGCCCAACCACTGTAGTAGTGATGGGATCCAATTAAGAATTTAATTAGGTTTTGTCTCGGGTACCAAGGAAAAGAGTTCCAAGGCCCCCTAGCCGGAAGTTCATGCAAAAATAAAACTAGTCACACCACTTACACACCTAATATGAAATTGCCTTTTCACAGATTCAACCAGTTTTAAAACAATCCTTTAATAAAACCATAGTATCACTGATCACCATCTTCCAAATTATCCGGTTGATTCAATCCCTCTTCAGAAATATAAAGACCTTGTTTCTAACTGTTTTAACCTAGAGAGAGAAAATATTCTAGAGAGAGAATATTCAAATTTTGAATATTTTTGGATAGAAAAATATCTTACCTTATTAAAATGAATTCCCCTGAAATAGAAATTCAGAAAGAATTTTCCAATGTGCAATTGGAATTAATTGGAAATAGGTATAAAGAACCTTAGTCTAAGGGTCTAGATTTTCAGAAATTTTTGGATTATGGTCCAATTAAGGTTCTTATGGGCCAATAGCATCAATCCATGTGTAGGGAGGAGATAAATCCTATTTGTAAAAGAAGATACCCAAAAATGAGTAAATGCTCACATAAGATGAAGAGGTGAATATGTACAAGGGTTATTAGTAAAAAACTATTGAGTAATATCAAAAAAATGAGATAAATTGAGTATCCAAAAATGAGTAAATGCTCACATAAGATGAAGAGTTGAAAATGTACAAGGTTTATTAGTAAAAAACTATGAGTAATATAAAAAATATGAGATAAATTGAGTATCCAAAAAGGAGTAAATGCTCACATAAGATGAAGAGTTGAAAATGTACAAGGTTTATTAGTAAAAAAACTATGAGCAATATTAAAAATATGAGATATTTTGGGTATAATCATTCCATTTTGACACATATGTAAGGAAGGGGAATTCTTTAAAGGAGGTGCATATTTCACATGCTTGAATGAGTTTTAAACTCTAAAATAATGTGATATTTTTATCTCTCCTCTCTCTTGAACCAAACCAAATCAAAATGGAACCAAACCGAATCAAAAAGTAACCAAACTAGGTCCAAATCTAGTCCAAGTTCAACCAAACTGAATTTGGAAAATTCTAGAATTCAGTTAGCTTTGGTTAGAGCTTCCCTCTCCTATAAATAGAACATGAGTCCTTTGAAAAAAGAAGAAGAATTTTACTATACTAGAGTTATGCTGAAATAATGCTAGTTTCTACTATTCTCTAAAATTCTCTCCAAATTGAAGAAATTGGAACTTCCCTCTTTCTTCAATCCCCATTGGTGGCTCCATCAACATACTTAACCAATTGATTGGTTGGGGGCCTCTACCGTGAACAAAGAATCAAGCAATTTGTAAGGTAAATGGTGAATTTTGATCTTTTCTATAAATTCTCAATGCTTCTCTCTTCTCAACCCCTCTCAAGCTTGAGAAGCTTATCTGGAATGGTTTTTGAATGCTATTGAAGTTAATTGATGAATGGTAGTGAAGAGTTACATAAATTGATGAATGCTATTGAAGTTAATTGACTAATGATAGTTAAGAATTACATAAATTTCCATTTATGCTTAATTCAAATGGTTTTTATGTAATTTCTCTCTCTCACTCAAGATGGTCATACTCATGACCCATTCTCAATCCAAATGAAGCTTTTCATAAAGCTTTTCCTTAATCCAAGATTAATCTATGCTTGAGGCCAAATTAATGGCTTTTTTCTATGCTTTTAATTTATGTATTTCATGAATATTGATGATTCAATCCATTAGGGATTAATGATCCAATTAGGGATCATTCTAATTATTTCCTTAAAGATAAGCTTTATCTCTTAGAAAAATTGAGATTTATTAGTCATAGCAGCGGAGCTATGATAAAAATTTTATAAAAAATTACTCATAAAATAATTTCATTCAAAGCATAAAAAGAGGACTTCCTACCATATTCTAGGAATTATCATCCTAGATTAATTGAAAGATATTCATTGTAATCCTAGAGAAATTAATTTTATATTATGCATAATTGAATTTCATGCATAGAGGTATGCATAAGAGATGAATATTTTATTATAAAAGAGTTACTTTTAGCTTTATTGAAATTCCTGCATAGAGGTATGCATAAGAGATGAATATTTTATTATAAAAGTGTTACTTTTAGCATAATTAAAATTCATGCATAGAGGTATGCATAAGAGATGAATATTTTATTATAAAAGTGTTACTTTTAGCATAATTGAATTTCATGCAGAGGTATGCATAAGAGATGAATATTTTATTATAAAAGTGTTACTTTTAGCATAATTGAATTTCATGCATAGAGGTATGCATAAGAGATGATTATTTTATTATAAAAGTGTTACTTTTAGCATAATTGAATTTCATGCATAGAGGTATGCATAAAAGATATGGGAAGTGATAAGATATGATAAGATGCATGTGGATGTGGATGTATGAATGTGGATGTATGGATGTGAATGAGGATGTGGATGTGGATGCATGGATGTAAATGTGGATGTGTATGTATGGATGTATGCATGTAGATGTGGATGTATGAATGTGGATGTATGGATGTGAATGAGGATATAGATGTGGATGTATGGATGTGAATGTGCATGTAGATATGGATGTATATATGTGAATGGGAATGTGGATGTGGATGTATGTATGTATGTGGATGTGGATGTATGAATGAGGACATGATAATGGATGTATGCATGTGGATGTGGATATGGATGTGTATGTATGAATGTGGATATGGGATGTGGATGTATAAATGGGGATGTGAAAATGGAGATAAGCATGTAGATGTGGATGTATGGATGTGAATGTGGATGTGGATGTGGATATGGATGTGAATATATGATATGTGATGTGAAGGAATCTGAAGTGAAGAGATGGAAAATGAGGTGATTGGATGAGTACACATATAAATGGAATGTGGATTAATGAGGGATAATGTGGAAAAATGAGAGTTAATATAGAAACTGTATTTGTAAACTGTTTGTAAATGCTGTTTGTAAATGGCTGTTTTATGTCAAGAATGCTGGGGAAGCATTTTGACCGTCTTGTGATTAAGGTCGTGGAGACCTAACTGATAAATTTGCAACTGCTGACGGAGAGTCAATGGAGGACGTCTCGCGTAGCAAAGTCGGTCGAGGTCTTGACCAGCCTCGGTTCGATTAAAATGGTGAGCTTCCGGTATGGTGGATGAGGGACCAAGGAAGCGGCCTATGAGTGAAGCGCTAGGTCACCTGCGAAGGATCCTAGAGGGTGCTGACCATACGGTGCTCGGGCTCTGGGTCGCCTAGGATACCCACGCGTGTGTCGAGGAAGATATTGGAACAAGGAGTAAGAGTTGTTTTCTGAAACCGGGCATGGATCTGGTTGACCGACCTTGCTGGTCCTCAGTCCATGGCTCTTTATATGGATCTGTTGGTTGATCTTGCTGATCTTCAACGAGAGTCCATCTTGATAAGTGATTATATTGCCGAGTATTATGGGCTAGGAACTATAGAAACGGCCCCTGATGAGTGGACAGGTGGTGAGCGTTCTAGTTGCCAATGATGCCATAGATACTCTGATGAAGGAATGATGGGAAATTGAATCAACCGGATAATTTGGAAGATGGTGATCAGTGATACTATGGTTTTATTAAAGGATTGTTTTAAAACTGGTTGAATCTGTGAAAAGGCAATTTCATATTGGGTGTGTAAGTGGTGTGACTAGTTTTATTTTTGCATGAACTTCCGGCTAGGGGGCCTTGGAACTCTTTTCCTTGGTACCCGAGACAAAACCTAACCAAATTCTTAATTGGATCCCATCACTACAGTGGTTGGGCGGTTGGCTAACCCGTGGGACTGTGGATGGGGTTAGGCTGGACTGATGGATCCGTAAATCGAGACTCAACTTTTGTTATTACGATAGATAAAGTAAATCCCAGACAGTAATTGTTCTATGGATAGGAATCAACGGCTGTGCCTCTTGAATGGGGAAAAAAGCGTTGATCCCAATGATCCAAGTGCAAGTTTCTTCCTTGATCTGATCAAGTATCTTGAAGATGCAATTGGATCAGCTTGATCAAAAATGATCTTGACTCTGTTAGAGTAAAAAGTTTTCCTGGTGGAATTACCTGTGCTTTTCGGTAAAGGAAGTTTTTCCGGGTTCGGTTTTGGAACAATCGACGGATTAGTCTCTTATCCGGATATCCGTGAGGTGAGGCCCTAAATGTGGGACCCCTGTCCTGCGCGAGAAGTGCTACTTCCGCTGCTAGTATCCTGAATCCGTTGCTCGGTGGGAACAGGGGGATCTCACAGATCTTGTCCACAAAGGAATCGTGGACTTACTGTCTTCATGCACAATAGGTGCCAAAAATTTGCCCATATCTGCCAAACCAAGATGGTCGGCAATTGCTGTAGCCTCCTCCTCGGAAGGCAATTGGGTTTCATATGTCCTAGCTTCATCGAACATCTTCTTTAATATCTCCTTTCCAGGTAGGTACTCGGAATCCTGGACTGCAGAATCAACTAGTAGATAATTGTCAACTCCTTCCTCTATCCATCCCATGTCTGCTTCACTAAAATTTGCTAAGGCAGCCAAGCAATAGTCTTCACGAATATTGAAATGTTGCATAATGTCTGTAAATAATACATAATCAGCTTGGGTTGCCATAGTAAAGCTGGGCAAGGAAGGTAGTGACAACTCCCCCTGTTCATCCTCATCAGAAGGTGCTACATCGAAAGGGGATAATTGTCACTACCTTCCTCGCCAAAGTCACTGTCTCGGGACTTTGAGTCCTCAGTAAGAAGATGCAGAAAACAAAGGCACTTGAGATACCAAAGGCCTTCAAGTTTACATATTTGAAACCCACTACTACTCTAGAAAATTTGATTTCAATTGGAACCTTAGTTTCCATGGTGGCGGAGGGAGGGAGGGAGAGAGGGAGGGAGGAAGGCAGGGAGAGATGGGCATACCTACAGAAAATATTGAAAGCTTTGGTGATGGCGATGCAGAGGGATGGCAACATAGGTAACTCAATGCAAATGGGTGTCTCAGCTGATCACAGAGGCGGTTAGCTTTGAGGATTTCCTATTAGACTTAAACCTAGAAGGATTTTAGCATGCAAAGAAAATTTATGAAATAGTGTAAATTTCTAAAAATGTATGTCCCAAATTGCTTGATTTTGCTGGTTTGAGAGGAGTCCAATGGGAATTTGGGTACATTTCTCAAAAATATCCTCCCCAAAACACTGCTCCCAAGGGAGATTTGGGACTTAAAAAACTAGTACCACACGAGGAATTTTGGGACATTATCAACTCATACCACTCGTGCGGACATTTAAAAGGTCGGACGCATTAACGACACGTGAATATGGTATGTAATATGTGCTCACTCATTGACTTTCTTGCAACATGTGTTCATTTTTTTCATACCTTTGAGTCTCTGACAAAATAGCAAGAGCCAAACGCCAACGCTGCTACATCCATCGTCCTCCGAGTCTCCGACTGCATTAGCCCCCTCAACGCCCCCCAAACTGAGCCAAACGCCATCGGCCTCTACATCCATTATAGGTATTTCAGAGTTCTTTCATACCCTCTATTAACGTTTTGCTGTCTATTTTGTGAATGTTGATAATAGTGTCTATATAAAGCGCTCATGGTTTCATCGGGGTCCTTTTGGTCCCATATCGCTTTAATACTGACCCCCTTGGCTCACGTTGCCCACGGGTCTAGTACCAAGCGATATTGGTACCTCTGGACTCCTAGACTCTTGTTTGTTTCATATCACTTGGTACCTCCCCCACTGTGATAACGTTGGTCATGGGGTCAATACCAAGCGATACAAAGGCCTCTGAAATTCTGTCTGCTTTATATCGCTTGGTACCGACCCCACTGTGAGTCATGGGGTCAGTACTAAGCAAAACAAAGGCCTCTAGAATCCTATCTGATTTATATCTCTTGGTACCGATCCCACTGTGAGTCATGGGGTCTGTTTGCTTTAATTCGCTTGGTCCCGACCCCACTGTGAGTCATGGGGTCAGTACCAAGCGAAACAAAGGCCTCCGAGATCCTATCTGCTTTATATCGCTTAGTGCCGACCCTACTGTGAGTCATAGGGTCAGTACCAAGCAAAACAAAGGCCTTCGGAATCCTGTCTGCTTTATATCGCTTGGTACCGACCCCACTGTGAGTCATGGGGTCAATACCAAGCGAAACAAAGGCCTACGCGATCCTATATGCTTTATATCGCTTGGTGCTGACCCCACTATGAGTCATGGGGTCAATACCAAATGAAACAAAGGCCTCTGGGATCCTGTTTGCTTTATATCACTTGTTTTTGACCCCACTGTGAGTCATGGGGTCAGTACCAAGCAAAACAAAGGCCTCCGGGATCCTGTCTGCTTTATATCGCTTGGTGCCGACCCCATTGTGAGTCATAGGGTTAGTACACCAAGCAAAACAAAGGCCTCCGAGATCCTATCGTCTTTATATCGCTTGTTACCAACCCCCACTGTGAGTCATGGGGTGAGTACCAAGAGAAACAAAGGCCTCCAGGATCTTGTCTGCTTTATATCGCTTGGTCTCGACCCCACTGTGAGTCATGGGGTCAATACCAAGTGAAACAAAGGCCTCCGGGATCCTGTATGCTTTATATCGCTTGGTGTTGACCCCAACGTGAGTCATGGGGTCAGTATCAAGCAAAACAAAGGCCTCTAGGATCCTATTTGCTTTATATCACTTGTTACTGATCCCACTGTGAGTCATGGGGTCAGTACCAATCCAAACAAAGGCCTTCGGGATCCTGTCTCCTTTATATCACTTGGTGCTGACCCCACTGTGAGTCATGGGGTCAATACCAAGCAAAACAAAGGCCTCCAGGATCTTGTCTGCTTTATATCGGTTAGTACCGACCCCACTGTGAGTCATGGGGTTAGTACTAAGCGGTTCAAAGGCCTCCAGAATCTTGTCTGCTTTATATCGCTTGGTACCGACCCCGACGTGATAACGTTGGTCATGGGGTCAGTAACCAAGCAATACAAAGGCCTTTAGAATCCTATCTGCTTTATATCACGTGGTACCGACCCCAATGTGATAACGTTGGTCATGGGGTCAGTACCAAGTGATACAAAGGCCTCAAGAATTCTGTCTGCTTTATATCACTTAGTACCAACCCCATTGTGAGTCATGGAGTCATGGAGTCAGTACTACCAAGCGATACAATGTACTCTGGAATCCTATTTCTGTTATATCGCTTGGTACTGACTTTTTTAAATGCGTTTCTGATAACGCTTTGTTTATTTGTTTAGATGGCTCGTACCAAGACAACTACTCGGGGGTTTGAAAGACCTACCGAGTCACTATAGGTGCAAGGCAGAACAAGGAGGTATCAAGCTCATAGGGCAATTTTGCAGGAGCTTCGTTCTCACATTGAGCGACACATGTAGCTTGCGATATCCAGGCTCCATTTCTAGAGGATTGTGCATGAAATTTGTGAGCAATGGAGTATTGGCATGCGATGGCAATCATCTACATTATTGTGTCTTCAAGAAATCACTGAGCACTGGATCATCGAGTTTTTTAAGATGCTTACTTTCTCGCCGCTCATGCTCACACGCTGACAATAATGCCAAGGGATTTTGATACCCTTCGTCGATTGTGGTACAGATACGACCAGATGCTTGTTCTTGTTTCTATAAGCGATCCTCAAATGCGGTGTATCCTTACAGTTCCCCCCCTCCATCCTCGTACAAGGCCATCTGAGAGCTCCCATGCTCCTCACGATAGGGACACCCGTTCTCAAAGTAGGTTAAGACTTGAACACCCCAGTGATGATGCCCCTCAAGCAGAACCTCACAAACAACTAGAACGGGAGGCACAATCACAACCGGAGGCTACTGCAGTAGCACAAGCCCACAGCCACCACAGCCACATCCCTCTGCTGAAGTTGAAATTGTTGCAGAAGAAGAAGATGCAGATAGGATAGAGAGGGACGTAAGACTGATTGAAGTAGACAATATCAGAGAATTGAGAGTTTTGGAGGCTGGCGCGCCGATTAGAGAGCGACATTTTCACTTTGGGGGGGCCAAAGAGTTGTCAGGCGTCTGGATGGATACGATTTAAATGTTTTGAGTGATGCAATGGAAATCACAGATAACATTGTCAATATTTTAATATGGTATGTATAGTATATACAATGCATGATGTATATAGTATGATGCATGACTGAGCTGTAAGTACCAATGGACTAATTCTTTATTGTTTTGTTGTCTTTAGGTATTGTATATTACTACTACCAAAAGAGGTCCAAAACTGTACATATACTATGGATCCTCTCATTTCCGCCCGTGCCATTACAAAATGATAGCTCATCATTTTCGAACCTTATGTCGTGGTTTGAACTTGTGAACCTTGACTTGGCAAGACTTGTTTTCATGGCTTACCATGAAGAGTGAGTCTCATGTTAAGTTTAAAATTGACATCAAATATTTGGTAATCTATATGTGTTTTCTTTAATAACACCTATGTCCTCTTTGTTTTTTTTTTTCAGCCGACACACTGGAGTTTGATATCGTTTGGAAGACAAGGAGAAATTTTTTCACCCTCAAGTCTACATGCTGGAAAACATGTTGTATTAGTACCTCTGTCAGATGCTTGCTCGATTCACATACCTTGAACTCTTTAACTTGTTCCTTGAATGGCTCCACAAATTCATTAGCATTTCTCCTCTTCCTCTTCCTTCTCTGTAAAAGTACCCAGCTCCCGATTGTAATTATAGTAGATGGTATCCATGTCCCATCGTCCATATTATAACTATTGAATACAGTAATGGCTAAAATGCTAGTATGAGGCTTTCTACAGGTTGTCATTTTGTGTAGCAACAAAAGACACATGGAAGAAGAAGATGAGAGCTTAATTTGGAGGAGACTTAGAAAAAGAAAGAACAACTATGTTGGAGACGAAGAAGATCAGAGCTAGTTTTGGAGGGAAACTTAGAGATTCTCTATCATTAACTACCATTCTCTATCATTAACTATCACTATCTTTTAGCATACGTGCAAAGATTCAGTAGTATTATTTTATTATTATTTTAAGTTGAGTAAATGTTATTTTAAGATGTATTTTGAGCATAATTTTACTCTATTTACTTGAATTCTTGCTTTAGAATGCCGAATTTCTCCATTAGCCTCTTCCTCATTGGTTGAGTGCCACTAAAAGGCCCAAAATTGAGTCCACATTTCTCCTAATGACTGCCATGCTTACATAAGATGACGTAAACTTGCAGCCATAATAGCCATTCAGTTGTGTGTTTTTCACACATGGATGCCTTCTAAATTGATCATAACAAGGGGTCTCTACACTAATCTACAGCATGAAGGCAAAGCATCAGCCGCATTCCTTCGTCTACTTCATCAACATATGCGTTAATTGTTAGATGACTCTATGGTAAGATGTTCAATGGATCAATTTTTTTCCCAGTGTTTTGCTTGCTTCAAGGAAGGAGGCATGGGTTGCACCAAGATGCTTCAACCTATGATGATGAGATAACCACAAAAGGTATAAATCCTATGCTTCTTTCATGGAGCTATTGAATCTTAATGCCTATCTCAAGGCATATGTATTTGGTATTGACATTCACTTCTTCATTGAACATATCTACTTTTGAGTGCTTTGCCATGCCCCATGAGCCTAAGAGGATGACCCAAGAATCCTCCACTGCTTTTAGAAATGACACCGCAAAAGGATCTTCATTGGCATCGAGGGGGGAATCATAATCTCTCCATAATTATCTATTTTCTATTTTATGTTAAGGGTTCTTTGGCCAAGTTGTCCCCTAAAATGTAAAAAATTTGGATGTTTTTTGGAGTTGTTGAAATGCCTTGATGCTATAAAAGGCAAAGATGTATTCTTATCCAAGTTAGGACTTATGAGGGGTGACTAAGCAATAATATTAGCTTTATTCATAAGCTAATTAAGGGAATAGAATGGCTAGTTCGCCTCTCTACAGTGATGTGATGGAGTTGATTTCTTCTTTTCTATTTCCATCTAGGTTGGTTACTTCTTTTCATTTTAGTCTCACCACTTTCGCTCCGAGAGGGGGGGTGTTAGAATAATCGTACTCTTAGTGGTGCGAAAGGTTATTAAGTTTTGGTGTGAACACATTAGGTGTGAACCACCTCTTATAAAGAGATTAAGACAAGGGCACCCTAGTGCCTATAAAAGGAATGTCTTGGGTTGTATTTCATTCTTGCCTAAGTAATGAGTATCACTTGAGTTCTTGCAATCTTGCATCCTTCTCTCTCTCTCTCTCTCTCTCTCTCTCTCTCTCTCTCTCTCTCTTCCATGTCCATGTCTATGCTTCCATACCCATAGCTTGATCTCTCCACCTCTCATTCCACTCTCACTCACTGCCTCCTAGACCTCACCATGTTTCCAACACTAGCCAACATCAGAGGTGTAGCCAGCCTCCCCATTTGAATCCAAAAAATCTAAAATCCCTTGCCTTGGCTTTTGAAACTTTACCTTCCCCCACCTACCCCACCCACCCCACCCTTACCTTGGCTTAAAGATAAAAAATCTCTCTCTCTCTCTCTCACACACACACACACACACACACACACACACACACACACACACACACAATTTCCCTTTCTCTGTAAATCTTCTCCATGTGCCTTGACTTCTTTGGAAAAGCTATCCTTGATATTGTGTACCCTAGTGTTTGTGACACTCTTCAATGGGATTTGTAATACATTAGTTTTGGTTTATTATATCCTGTTATTGGTGTATATATAACCGGGATTGGGTTATATATGATGATGGGTGGTGTTTATTTGTAGGAGTCTGTTGATTGTCTCGAAAGGAGGAGAGCTTGGTGCATAGGGATATGCCACACGGAAAGATGTATCAATGTGAGAGCCCATTAAGATACCCATCCTCAAAGGCAAACTTGAAAAGTTTTTGTCATACTTATGGGATGGTGTTCATGGCATCATTGAAATATTTTGTAAGGCTCATTGAAGCATGTGCTTTTATGTCTTTCTTTGCGGACAATGAAACCTTTAAGTCCGTGGGTACTTGTAGGTGGATTAGAAGGGGTAAGGATCTTTTGTCTTGTGAGCATTAAGCCTTGTTGGAGTTATTGATGATGAGGGGTTGGTGCTTGGGTGAAGCTAAAAAATGATGGGTTCCAATATTAGCAAAGCAATGTTCTTAGCATTCACTAGAAGGGGTAAGGATCTTTTGTCTTGTGAGCATTAAGCCTTGTTGGAGTTATTGATGATGAGGGGTTGGTGCTTGGGTGAAGCTAAAAAATGATGGGTTCCAATATTAGCAAAGCAATGTTTTTAGCAAAGCAATGTTCTTAGCATTCACTAGTGTTCAAAGTTGTTATTACTAGAAAATGACGCCTGTGCTCTTGTATTTTTTTCCTAAATCACAAGCATTGATAATCAAATGTGTTAAGAAGGAGACTCCACAAGTGAGTGAACGTATTGAGAGTGGATTTCAAAGAGTATAATCAGTATCACACAATTGTGCCAATCTCTCAAGTGGTCAGAAGAAAATAAGATGCTTCTTGTGGTGGTGTCAATATACGACCCGCTTAGATGTCATCAATGATTCATTACTTATCAAAACCCTAAAATTGGTAAGTTTCTTGACAATTAAACAAAGTTCTTTTTTTGGGGGGAAAATATATGTATATATATATATATATATATTAGTATGCTAATCATCCATATATACAAGAGTCAACCTTTTACATAAACCAAAGGAACAATTCAGTCTTGAACAAAAACAAAACTCCCGCAGGCTCTTTACACACCGCGAGGCGCCCTACCTACATGGTCGCGCCGCTGGGCCAATCGCGACCCTCACTATGTTGCTTCCCTTTACACACCGCCTGTTTGCATGCGATGTCGATTGCCACGTTGGCCTCCACCTCTTGCCCCTGGTTCGCCTCTACATGGACAGCCGAGCTTGGCTGCCCAATCTTGGGCGCACCGATCTCCAGCCAATCACGTGTGGTTGGTGGACCACGCTGCATTCCTTCCCGCCGCCAGAATGTCACAAGAAAACATGGGTCTTGTTGCTTGGCATTTGCAAACTGATTTCTAGCACCTTTCGATTTGCAGACCGCCGATCTCGAGGTAACCCTTAATTTTTTAAAGCATTTTTTTTCTATCTTGCTCCTCTCTCTTCTCACGGCATGCAGCCCTACCTCTATCATGCTGCATCTTTTGTATTTCGTATCTCTTGTCTTCCCGGTGATTAACATCTCTGTATTTTCTGCATCTTTTGTATTCTGTATCTTCTACATCTTCTGTATTCCGTATGCAAAGGTGTCTTGATTATGCAAAGGTGTCCTGATTATTGTTAATCATCATTAACATGCAAAGATAATCATCTGCATGTTCTGTATTTTCTACATCTTTTGTATTTCGTATCTTCTGCATCTTTTGTATTCCGTATGCAAAAGAAGATTCTGTATTCCTCCATCGCATCTGCATGTTTCTATCTCATAAGCACAACAAGTGTCCCATTTGTGGTGGTCTGATGAATCTATGACCAAGGGCTTGCATGTTTTTGCCAATGTTTGGTAGCCAGAGCACAAGATCACATCTTAGTTATCATATCCAGAAGATAGCAAAAAGGTGAGCAATACGATGCTAATCCAGAAGGTGAACAATACGATGTAGCATGTAAGATGGTAGCAAGTTTGGGGAGCTCACTCACACCTCAGCCTTGGGTTTGATTGCAAGCCTTGTGCATCATGCATTAGCGCAAGAGTTTTAGCACAATATTTTTAGTTTGAGTTTCACAATTTTTGTTAAAGGGGCTTTCAACTTTTGGAGGTTTTTAATTATCCTCAAAATTAGATCAACTTTTCTAATAGGGCATCAAAATGTTGTGTTCCATTAACACTAGTTTAGTACCAAAACAGGACACTTGAGTGTCCTTTTTTGGGGGTTGCGAAAAAAAATCAAACTCCTAATGTAGGCTTTAAAAACCAAAATGCTTCATTGGGCATGTAGAACATAACCCTATGGTTATGTAAAAAATGCTAAACATATAAAATGCCTTTTTATTTGGAAGTACATAAGCAACAAAGTAGCATATGTCTTGAAAATGAACATTTTTCAGGATTTTCCCAAATATGCAAGCATCATTCTCTCAAAAAAAAATCCAATGATATCAATAGTATTTTTCCCAAGATATTTTGATAGCATACATCAGTCCAAGGAGGTAGAAGTTCACCAAAAAAATCATTTTCCTTTCCTAGAACTTTTTCCAAAAAAGTTGCATAAAATCAGCAAAAGTAACGCGTATTATCAAAACTCAATCACGCTACTAAAAAAAATGTAGCCCTATCAATGAGAATGTTGATTATTGGTTTTCATGCTTGAGATGAGATAAATAAGCCATAATTTGATGTGTATGACACTAACTTAGCCTCCACTTAAGTAGGTTCTTATCGCCTAGTTCTAAAAAAACTGTAAAAAACAAAAATACAAAATTTGATCATCTTTTTTCAAAAACTAATCATAACTATGCTTGCACAAGTAGTCTACACCTATAGTTATAACAAATAATGCACTTACACAGCTTTTCCCTTTGATGAAAATCAAAATTAGGCTCATAATTAGACATTTTATGTATTAAAAACAGGTTGCGCAAAAGGCCATGTATGAGAAGAGGCCCAAAAAGTGGCTATAAAATTTTGGAAAATTCAAAACAAAGTAGTATTTACCCTATATAACATGGGTACACCTCAAGTTTTACATTATTAGCTTGCATATGGAAGGAGAAAAATTCATGCTCCACCTGTATAAAAAATATCATTTCAATATTAGCGAGTCAAAAATTTATCCAGTAATTATCGTTTGATGATTCCAAGATTTAGTTTACATCATGGGCTTTCCATCAAGCCAAGTTTCATGATTAAACTATGTCCCTTCTAAAAGTTATGTCCAAATTACTACTATTTTGAAAACAGCAAAAATCATGCGTTTTATCAGCATGTGTCTAAGAAAATTAAAATATTGCCTTGCAAAAGCTAAGAAAAGTGCAATTTAAAAAATCTCAAGGATTTTTTGGGTCTTGAGGAACATCTGTGGATGTTAAGCATTTCAAAACTCTTAATAGATTGCCCACAAAAATTCAAGAAAAATGCTAACTTTCAGGACACTTTAGTGTCCTCAGGACAGTTTAGTGTCTAATTACAGAACTAGTGTTAAATATATCATGTGAGTTTTAATCCGTACGCATCTTCTTTGATTAGCATCTAATAGGTACTAGGTGTTTTAATATGTACGCATCTTCTTTGATTAGCATCTAATAGGTACTAGGTGTTTTAATATGTACGCATCTTCTTTGATTAGCATCTTCTTTTATTATTGTTAATCATCATTAAGTGCTTTGATTAGCATCTAATAGCTCCCTTTATTTTGACGTTCAAGTAATTCTCCAATGGATTCCCAGAACTCGCAAGACAACGAGTACACACCCTTATACTCCCAATATTCTGAGGCATCCTACTTTCCTGACATGCATGTGCCAGTCACTCCAACCCATAGGTTGACACTACCCGCATCCTCATCCTCAGCATTTGCATGTCCCCGAATTGTTCCAGGGACTTTTCCTTTGTCCGCTTTCGGTGGTTCACCATTTGCGTTTACGCCATACCAACGGCCAACCCAATTGGCTACCAGTCTGTGCATCAAAGTCCGCACCCTCACAAGTAGAGACAGAGATCTCATCTTTGCCTCTAGAAGGGAGAAGTGATGTGGATGGGGTTTCTGCTCCAGAAAAAGTACAAAAGCTTCTAGTAAAACGTAGAGTCCAACAATCAGATGATGAAGAGGTGTAGGAGGTTGAAGTTTCCAACAAAGCTCCATGACTAAGAGAGGTAGAAAGGCCTCAACACCAAAGACCAATGAAGATGAACAAACACGGAAGAGGGAGGTTTGGAAGGATGCATTGGTTATTCAGCTCATTCACATTCGGGGCTCAATGCACGATGAGTTTGGAAAAACTCGAAAGCAAGGGGTTGATCTGTGGTCTAAAGTTGCCACTCAACTTGCAGGGCTATTCCCAGAGTGTGACAAAGACTGTGAAAGTTGCAGAAAGAGATGGAGTCGTGTGTATGCAGACTACAAGAAGGACAAGACCCATAATTCGATCTCTGGAAATGATCGTAAGGTAGCATGTCAATGGTTTGATATCATTGATGAATACATGCACAATTGGGAAAACATGGTTAGCTACACCCATGCTTCAGCTGTGGGTGGTCACATCGATGGCCCAATTGGGGAAGTAGACGAAGGAGAGGGTACACAATCCTCTATCAAAATAGAAGCGCCAAAGAGCAATGTCCCCAATCTACGACCACGAAAAGATCGGAAGATTGAGGATTCCCTTGTCGACATGGCTAGCATGGCCAAAGTCATGGCAGATCAACACAAGGACTCTCTTGCGGATCACAAGGCAACAGAAGCCCAAAAGTTGCAAATGCTTGGCCAACTTACTTCAGCTGTGATTGGCCTTTTGGATGTAATGAAAAGTTTTAAAAAGGAGTGATTTCACTTTGTTATCGTTGAATTATGGTGTTTTAACAAGTTTACTCTAATTGAAATCAATCATCATGTAATGAAACACTTCAATTTTTCAGCTAATTTCAAGTTTTAACATGTAAATACACTAATGTTATGTAATCATAGGAATTTAGCCATTCTTCCATGTACTGTAGGAGATGGAAGACGAGTTAATTCTCATAGTTTGTCTCACTGCAATCATCATTTCTTTGATTGCAATGATTGAGATGATGGATTCATATTATGATGAGGACGATTTATGCATGCAACATGTATCCATAATGAGTCAGTGCATGGCTCGAGTTTTGCCTGCACGATAGGCTTGGATTGCCAGAAGGAGACACGAGCAGCGATCATGTTGGGCGTATCCTAGACCCCAAACTTTTATGGGGCGTGGTTTGCTTGGAAGCTACTCAGATAGAATGTTCAAGAGTAGGCTCCGCCTAAGCAAGGAAACATTTCACTTCTTGACAGCTTGCTCCTCGCTTGCAACGGTCTAACACTTAGTATCGAAAGGCAATTAGTGTGGAGAAGCGTGTATGTGTGGCTTTACACTGTCTAGCTACTAGATCAAACTTACAAGTAATAGCAGATTTGTATGGGGTTTCCACGTCTTCATGCCAGAAGATCATTATGGAGTTTTGTGATGCAATCACCACATCAGGTCTTCATGACCTGTACATTAAATGGCCTTCTTCAAATAGGATGCGTATCATGGCTAAAGGATTTCAGGCAATACATGGCATTCCGTTTGTCATTGGTGCAGTGGATGGTAGCCATGTTCCAATTATTGCCCCTCATGTGCAACATGAGGACTACTTTAATCGGAAGGGGTTTCATTCTATAATTTTGTAGATGGCTTTTGCTTCTAACTCTTGGTTTGGGATTATGACATTGGTGAGACGATGTGCGTTCAAATCCAACATCTTGCAGGGGAACTCTTTTGGTCTGCTGGGTGAGCCTGTGTCGTGAGCCCCCGAGGCCGGACAGCTTTTCTGAAACTGGACACCTCCACGCTGGAAGTTCACCCAATGGCCTCCCGCCATCTCAACATCTGCAGACGTTGGAACCATATCTAAGAGCTCAAATCTTATTACTTGATCTACAGGGTCATGCCGGCATGTGTTTTGTTACATTCAGAAATAAACCCCCTCCTACTAGAATGATCAGCAGTTATCAAATCATGCTTGCAATGCTAAGATATGGAGTACGGAAAAAACAGCTCAGGGATTGGATTTAACAATGTAGAGATTTTAGCTTTGCCCAAACCTCAGGGATTAGCTCAAATGTTCTTAAATGTGAATTGCAAACCTTTTTTTTAAACCCGAAAAAGAGATCCTTCTATTGGTTGAAAAAGACCTGCCTAGAAGGCAGAGTGAGTACAAACACTGCTACAGCAGTAAACGAAACACAACATAGAGGGGCGCTTCCTCCATGGCTGGCCGCTCTCGGAGGAAGGCTACATTACTAATACAAAGATAGAATGCCACACTAGGGGCCTACTCTGAGTGTGGACACCTACCTCTCAGCCTCCAAAGAGGAGGGGTAGCATCCAACTGCAGAAAGTTCCTCCAGCATTTCAAGGATCCACAAGGATCGTGTCATGAGTGTAAGGAGAGTCATCTCGAGGGCAAAGCCTCTCAACTAGACTGCGAAAAATAAATCGGTAGCGGCCCGGCAGAGGGGGGGGGGTGGCTGGAACCTCCAACTGCTCTCCAAGAGCCGTGCTGACCCCAGGCCCACACGGAGGGGCATCTGACTTTGCAAGATCTGGACCTGTAGACAAGGGAGCCTCTGAGGCCACTGTGGATCCAGCTGGATCTCCCGTATCGTCCATGGGTAATCCTGTAGCCGCCGTTGCCTGGAGCTGAAACCAAGGGAGACTGTGAGGCTGCCGCCGAGAATCCACTTGAATCTCCTGCATCGTCTGTGGGTAAATGCTCGAAATGGTTCTCAAATCAAACTGTAACCTTGGGGGTCCTGCATGCTAGGTTAGATCCATAGGGGGGAGGGGGCGCCGATGTCGGTGTTATCAGCCAGGCTGCCAGCCCTTTGCAATCGTTGGCTGTTGTTGTTGCTGTTGCAGCAGTGGTATGGGAGGCACCTCCCCCGAGAAAGAGGAGAGCCATATGACGGAACTGAAGCTGGGGGAGCTGGGGTCGGCTGGCCACTCCGCGGGCGACGACAAGGGCAGGATCTCGCTAGGTGTCCCATCAAACTTTAAGAAATCAGCCGAGCAAGATCACTGTTGAATTAGAGCTTCTGCTATCTGATGGTAGGTTGTTCGATCACCACTTTGATTGGATTCCTGATGTCCAGTGTGGAGGGTTTTGCAATGGCCCGCCTTTGCCATAGGCTGGCTTCAGGGGGTGGCTTTGGAAGGGAATCTTGGCAGTGAGCCATGGCGTTCTTGTTCACTTGAAGTAGAGTGATCTGTTGAAGCTTTTCCACCATGGATGCTACGGAGGAGGGTTCCTCCATCTTCAACTCAAGCAAGGAGGAAATCCGTTGATGTTTCTCGGCCATGGAAGCTGTTGTTGCTGGTTTCCCCATCTTCACTTCAAGCAAAGAATATGGAATCTGCTTAGGATTTTCTTGCATTGAATACAACAAAGACACTCGTGAATCCATGGTCCGGTCCATTACATGTTCTTTGGAAGTTGCATGTGTATGCATGGAAGGCCCCATTCCATGTCCTCTTGATGATGATGATGTTACAGAATTCTCCCTGTTTCTACTATTTCTCATCAAGAGAAGTGAATTCGGTGGAGGCACCTGCTGCACGAATTCTGTGTCATTTTCCTGCTCAAATCTCTGCAATCCATCGCTGACCAAGTGTGCCAGTGATTTCGCCAAGATGGCTCCTTGCCCTCGTCGGCTTTCTGCAAAGCTGAATCGGCTCAAATCTATGGGGAAACCCACCTGGGCAGATGAAGATCCAGCTTCTGAAGCTTCTCTTGATTGCCATTCCTGCTTACCCTGATGAAATTTTGTCCTTTCTTCATGCTCTGTAACTTCCGTTAAGTTCCATCTCTCTTTTTTCCCCTTTCCGGTAGAATCGAATGCCATGGTAGCTTCTCCTCTTGAACTCCTATCTTTAAGCTCCACCATAGCTTCAGCAGAGGTCCACTTTCCCTTTCTGGCAGGTTTCACCTCCTTTTCTGCATGATTTCCTCCTCTTCCTGCAAGAGATTGAACCTCCATAGCTTTGCCCAGACCCACCCTCCCTGTTTGTGCAGATGCAAAATCTCCTTCTGCTGCACCTGCTTTCTTCTTCTTCCTCCTGACCTTCATCATCTTCCGTTCATGGCCAGCAGCAGGCTCATTCTTGTCATCGTCAGCTGCTCCAGCCGCCTTAGCGGGCTTGCCAATTTCTTTGTAGTATCTTTGCTTGATTCTAATCCTTCCAAGGCATGTGACCTCGGGGGAGGATGGCTCATCAGCGTTGTTAAGTCCGGAGGGCTTCAGCTTGCCAGTGACATTGGAAGGGATGATGGAGGAAGCTTTGGCCGTGGCGGGAACTTTGTTGTTGAGGGGGGCGGAATGGCTACTTATATGAATGTTCATGTGCAATTTGATGGGGCCAGAGTAGGGCAGAACTCCACCAGAGTGGGGAATGGGGCTAGGGTATGTACGAAGAGGCTTTTCTACTCTTTTGCCTTCTCGTACAGGGCTAGCGATGGACATGGCCGGCATGCCGTACACCATCTTGGCAGCCAAGAACTGGTGCCCTGGAGAAGGAAAATCTTTGCCATCGCCATAGCCAGGGTTTTCCAGCTCGTCTTCTGTCCTTTTGTCTTCTACTTCTTCTTCTGCTTCTGCTTCTGTTGCAGGTTCTCCTTTCCAGTAATCGATCTCATCATCGCTGTAATAATAGTGTTGGGCTTCGTATGGCCGCCTGCTGTACCAGTCGACCTTCGATAGGGTTTCGCAGGTCACCTTCTTTCTGTCTCTGCTGTTGGAGGACCTCACGTGCGTCAGGGAAGGCCATTCTTCGGCCGTTTTCTGCATCTCTGCAAGGCACGTTGGCTATGCAACTTGAAAGCTGTGCAGAACCAGGTTTTCTTAAAGCTTCTGATCAGACAGAAACCATAACCCTCTATCTGGAAACCAAGAAGAGAAGCACTGCGCAAGCTATGGAGGATTAATCGATACAAGGTAAAAGGAAGAGTGGAAGAATTGCTCGTATCGTGCTGCAAGCTGATGAGTAAATGGAAAGCTTAAAGCAGGTGGCTAGGAAGAGTCGAAGAATTGCTCGTATCGTGATGCAAGCAGATGAGTAAATGGAAAGCTTAAAGCAGGTGGCTATGGCGATGTGGTGAAGGCTGAAGGGTAGGTTTTCTTGTAGAGGTCCTTTGAGGTGACGACGGCATGCAGGCTGTTGACGGAGTCGCCCTTGTCGTGACGAGTTCTTCCGTCTATTTGTATCTGACAAAGTCTTAACCTCACGACAAAGCCAAAGATGCAAAATTTCATATTCATTTATTTTTTCTTTTCGATGTGTTTAGAGTGCAATGCCTTGTTTAGCCGATCAATGAGTGCTACTACAAAGCCAGAGATGCAAAATTTCATATTGATTTATTTTTTCTTTTCGATGTGTTTAGCCGATGGGCATGTAGCATTGTCGAGTTCCATGATGAGGACCCGGCTTCGATACCTACGTTCGACGGACGGTAGCACACATGGCAGACACAATTGCACCCTCCCAACAAAAAAAAAACCATGTTTAGGCTTGCACCTCTCAGGTGTGGTGGGCAAGGATTGAACCTCAGACTTTTGTGTTCGTGCGTCCTCCCTTAACCAACCCTCCACAACATTCATTGAAGCATGCATTCTAGTTATAAAAACATTGATTTATTGAGTTGTCCTCAATTTTCTTGATTAAACAAGGTTTTTCGAACACAAACACACATAGTGCATACATGTCATAGAGTGTGTGAATTTTTCTATATATTTTTAATATTCACAAAGTGAAAAAATGTTAATTAACATTAATAAGTTGTAAAAATTATTAGTGATTATATTATAATATATATTATTAAAATAGAAATTCATATTAAAAAGTTAAATTCAGTCAATGATACATATATGACCCATGGGTGCTTTCATGGGATTGTTCGTGGATTTGGGGTGCTTATTCACATATCTATTTGCATGTGAATTAGGTTTGTTGAAGTTGGTAGCCACAAATTGGCCATTTGCCTACCATCACCTCTTCACATACTTCCTTAAAGGCTTTTCTCATTGGTTGCAATGGGAACATTGCATTATGGCCTAGTTGTTCACAGGGGTGATCTATGACTCCTTAAAACCTAAATAAAACAAATAGATGATGCCATCAACATCTCACAAGTTGAGAAAGCTTAGGGTTTACATGAACATTTAAAGAGAGCTCTTACATGGTGGCGTGTTTGCTTCTCATCTTGCTTTTCCATCATGGATGAATCTTTTTCATTTTCAAAGAATAAAATGTGGGCTTTACTATTTCATGCACTAACATAGTTTGAACTTCATATCTTGTCCAGCTTTTGTATTCACCGATAAAGTTGTCAATTTTTTTTGAGCTTTAAATAATGAAAGACTAAACAAAGAATATGACCCTGAATGTAATATGCAACAATATAACTTGTGGATGCATGAATTGCCAATGTAGATCTATGTGTCATTTATATATAGATCTATATCTTCTACTATGAGAATGGAGAGAAGTTGTGTTATTGTGCATGGCCTTCTTTAAATTCCATTGGCTCAAGGGTTGCACAAGTTGAAATGTGGGTGCCATGTATTGGGCAAGTTGCCAATGATTGTGGGAAGATATGTGATGTGAGGTGGCAAGAATCAAATAATGGGAAAAAGTACCTTAGTGTAGAGGGGAGAACATGTAGGTTTTAGATTACGAAGAGGGAAGCTTTTAAGGTAGGGAAAATATTACCATGTAAGAGTTAATATGGTTTAGTAGTAACCATTATGGTAGAACATGTGTAGTTTTAGGTTCAAGATTTGATGAAGCACCAATTTTCTAATGGGGGAGGTTGAGTGTTTGCATTTTTAGGTTATGTAGGAATAAATATGGTAGGTTATAGGTTTGGGTTCTAGGTTATGTAGGGTAGGCATAAATATGGTAGGTTATAGGTTTGGGTCTCAACACTCCCCCTCAAGCTCACCATGTACATTTCATGTACTCCAAGTCTATCTCTGAAGTACTCATCTTATGTAGGGTAGGCTAAATATGTTAGCTTATAGGTTTGTAAGATAGGGAAAATGGCCTAATGTATTAGCCATAGTAAAAAATAGTAAATATGTTAGCTTATAGGTTTCTAAGATAGGGAAAATGGCCTAACGTATTAGCCATAGTAAAAAAGAGTAATTTAGTAGCCACATTAGATCATTGTTAGTAGAGCATGCGATGATAAAATTAAAAAAAACAAACACACTTAAAAGGTATATGCAAATTAGCTATGGATAAATTAGTGAATTGATATAAAAATTAAAATTAGCAAACACACTTAAACAATATATGCAAATTAGCAGTGGATAAATATTTAGTAAATTGATATAAAAATTAAAATAAAAAAATAAATGAATTGTAAAAACTTAAATCAATATATGCGAATTAGCAGTGGATAAATATTTAGTTAATTGATAAAAAAAGAAAAAAGAAATGAATTATAAAAACTTAAATCAATAAAAGAAGTATAATTAATGTGTAGTATTTGAATGAATGTAATAAACTATAAATTATATAGTAGTTGAGATTTAAAAAAATATATCTGAATTGCACATAAAAAATGAAAGTAGGATATAGTAGATAACTTATTAACAGATATAAATTATATAGTAGTTGAGATGTTAAAAAATATATTTGAATTTCATATAAAAAATAAAAGTAGGATATAGCAGATAATTTATTAACATAAAAAAAGAACATGTAAAGCAACACATGTTATAGGCTAAATTAATGTATAGAAATGTAATTATAATATATACACAATCCGAACTTGTGGTGATCTCTCACTACAAGACAATGCTTCCATACATGCGTTCGATACGCGCGATAAGTTACGGGCGTGTGTATGGTCACGCATGTATATGAGTAAAATCGGGCGTGTGTATATGGGCATTTAAATTTGCGTGTATACTGAGTTCATAAATGCATGTGACAGAGCATGTATATATGCGTAAACAATGTGTTTTAGACGCAGATATACACGCGATATAGCAGAGAAAAACTCCATAGTAGAGAGCAAATATTATTTAAGAAAAACTCCATACCTTTTATAAAAAAAAACCATCTTCTTTAAACCATCTCATAGTACATTACAATATATATCATTACACAATCCCACTACATGCAATTTACAACAATATATATTAAAAAACAAATCATGAGACGATAATTAAAAGACAACATATACAATAGAATTGTCATCAATTTAGAACGATACAATGATGGATTGGTTAGGATTCGATCTCATCTTCAATAAGATCCATCCTTGCCAAACGATCAACATCAATATCCATTTGATCAATTTGTAAGGCTATGATTAAATTTATTTCACTATCGATATTCTGTCCATTGATAATGGTACCGATGCCCTGATGATCATCATCAACATCACCATCATCATCAATGGTAGGGTCATCCTCATGATCATGAGAAATGGCACGCTCATCCTCATTATCACGATCATCTCTTATTTCTTGATCATCGATCACAATATCTTCATTGGCATGTTCGACATCATCTTCATTGCGGCCTGCTACATCCTCCATTATGCTCCATATCAGTGAATGTATTGTACATCACTTTGGAATGTGGTGCAATAGGGATGACATACCACCATTTAGTGTCATGCACCATTGCAGATAGATAACCTACTCAAATACACATATTGCAATTAATTAGCATATCAAAAGTCAAGGGGTACGTGAGCTTAGATATATATGTACATGAAACACATTAGTAAAAAAATGCATACCTTCTCACATTGTTGTGGCAATACGAGCCTATCTTTCTTTTTTTGCCAAAACTTTGTAGAGTCAATAGTTACATAGCCACTTGCATGGCGTTTTATCGTTGCATTAGGCCCTTTTTTCACCACGTTCATTTGCCATTTGACATCCAAAACATACACAAAGAAGCGACGAAAGTCAAGCCTAAATATGTCTTGGATTGTGCCACAAAGAAGCGACGAAAGTCAAGCCTAAATATATCTTGGATTGTGCCACAATAATCATCCATTTTTCCATTGGCTCCCTCAAAGCTACTAATGACACCGCAATCTTGTGTATTCCTCTTATCATCAATTCTTTGTGTTTGAAAATGCTTTCCTTCACACCATATAGCATTGAACATAGTGCACTGGACCAAAATAGAAGCAATATTTATGTAAGCAATGTGAATAAATACTAAGCAATATTTATGTAAGCAATGTGAATAAATATTAAAAGCAAATCACTTACAACTAATGCAAAACATTAGTTCTATGTACCTTTAACATGCATCCTCGTGCATACTCCCATTCTTCAGACGTGATATGCAGCCCCTCATCTCTCTCTGCTATCTCCATTTCCTCATGCAACCAATCAACATGGATATCATTCGGAAGTGTTGCTAGCAGATGCTTTGGGTACGCCTTACGAGAGCCATGTTGCCTCCGAGAAAGAGAGCTCTTTCTGCTTGCCTTCTTGTCTTTGCATCCTCATATCTTGTAACCCATCTGCTTATCACATTACTATTAAGAATGCAAGTGAAATTGAGATCATCAATCAATGCTCTGTCAATTACTTTACTGTGTCCTTTTCCTTGAGGCACAATAGAGGTCATCCTCAAGTCCTCTTCATTGCTCCATAGTCACGGCAAAGAGCTGTACTTAACTAAGAAATTCTGAAATATATACAAGAGATTCTTGTATCAACCAACCCTCGGCCATGCTTCCTTCGGGCCTTGCACTTTACCTCACAAAGTCTTTTAAGGTCTTCATGAAGCGCTCTAGGAAGAACATCCAACGTGCATGCACAGTGCCGCATAAAGCAATTTTGTCCACCAAATGCACAATGAGATGTAGTTGGCTTATGAGAATGGTTCGCGGAAAAGTTTCCTCTACCAAATAAACCACCTCCACTTCCATAACACGTGCATCATCCAACGTGGCTGGATCAATTGCTTTAGAACTAACATATCTGAAAAACAAATGAATAGTACATTATACCTGGCCTCATGCACGTTCATTTTGAAAAACTATCAAATCAAAGTGCAAGGTATAATGAAGATGATCTGACATGGGTTTTACATACCTCACAAGCTCGCCCATCTTATAAATACATTTTTTCAAACTCTTGTTTGTCACGCTGCTAGTAGGTAGTATGAACTGCGCACATAAGAGCACATGTATATATTGTTTGCCGCTGCTTGTTTTTCGCTGCTAGTAGGTAGTATGAACTGCGCACATAAGAGCACATGTATATATGGTTTGAGGAATTACAAAATTTAATTTCAATGTACAAGACCTGGAAAACACTTACTTGGAGCATCTTGTGCCCATCGTGGGACTTCAACCCGTATAGTTGCTCAACACCTCTTTTCTTAGTGGTTGTAAAGGCTCCCTTCAATGATCTCATGCATCCAGTGGGAGTACGCAAAGTAGTGATGGCCTGCTTTACCTGCTTCTCCTCCTGATTTGATATAATCCATGGTGCACGCGGAAGACGAACGTGCCCACCCTCCTCTCGTGGTGGCCAAGCTTATGCATCCATCCTGCGACCTGCAAGTCCTCCCGTACGCTGACATTGTCTCGTTTACCAATAACATGTTCCCAAATACCAGATGCCACATTCTTGAAGATGTGCATGGGATCAAGAAGATGGAGATGGGTCCAATATGGTAGCCGGAAAAAAATGGAGTACCTACACAAGAGATGCCATGACATGATTGCTCTATGTGATCTTTAATCCAATTAGAGACTACACAAAAGAAGATTGAAAAACATTACTGTACCTGTTCATGCCATCTGGAGGAAGAACATTTGTAGACTCCCAAATGCGCTTCCAATCTTTTGCATGAAGTGTTTGTGGAGGAATGTTACTCTTACTAGCAACATATTTAGAATGATCTGACGGGAGAAATCGATGATGATTATCGAATATGGTCTTACACAAACCATCAACATACTCATGTACTAACGAAGGGGCACAAATAGGACATGCATGTTTACCCGATGTTTTCAAATCTGTTAAAATATAAATAAAAGTTAGAATAATAAAGTCAATAGTTGTAATTAATATAACCAATAGTATTAGAGTAGGGAGTTATTTGAATTCCAGAACAATCGCTGTATCCTGGAAAGTCATGCATTGTCCACATCAACACTGCTTTCAAGTCAAAGTGTCGAGAGGAGGGAGGCCTACTAACGTCCACCACCGCAACACCTCTCCATAGTTCCTCCAACTCATCAATCAACGGTTCGAGATAAACATCCATGTGCTTTACTTTATGTTTCCCTGGAATTAGAAGGGATAACATAAGATGTCCCTTCTTGATCGCCATTGATGGTGGAAGGTTGTAATTCACCAACACAACTGGCCACACGCTGTATGCGGTGCTTTTGAAACCAAATGGATCCATACCTAGGCCAAGTCTCAAGTTTCTGGGCTCTGTTTTGAAGCTGGGCCACTCATCTTCAATATGTGTCCAAGCAGGAGTGTCTACCGGAATTCTCCACATGCCATCATCCGATCGATATGTGAGGAATGCCATGACATGAGCTCTGCTATGGATTTTCACTTGAACATGTGCTTGATGCGAGGAATTATAAGAAAGTGTTGCAAGACTTTACGAGGTACATCAAAACTCTTCACATATGTTCTATACCTTGCTTCACCCACAAGTGGGACAATGTCGAGCCTCCTTATGCATCCCACAAAAGAGAATGCAATCATTGACGCATGCATGTATGCGATCATAATCCAATCCTCCAAGAGATGTCACATAGTGCCTCGCTATGTCTCTTGAGGTGGGTAGTCTATTCCCCTTTGGAAGCATGTTTGATAATAGCCTGCATCCAATATCATCAATTAACGCGATTAAAACATATTGAGCTTTATTCATTGCGAAACCCTTAACCACTAATTCAAATTTGCAAGTTAGAATGCTTACTTCAATATTGCGTCAAGACTTGCATTGCTCCATCCATAAACTGTTTGTAGATTGAGTAATTCAAGTGAAGCATGTAAAATAGAGAATGTGCACCCTTCAAATACCAGTGTTGATGAAGCATTGTAAAGATGCTCTTGATCAGTTTCATTGTCATCGGATTATCCCTAAAAAGATACCGCACCATATCATCAAACACTTTCTCTTCCACGACTTTGTGGGGTGCAGGGCTATTGTCATCCCTTTCCCACTCATCTTTGACAATAGATCTCGAAGCTCCAGCATCATCTCCTTGACGCTTTGCATGCTCTCGTCGAGCGTAGGGCACCATGTTAGGGTGTGGTATTGCATCATGCTCCAATTAGAGTATATATATTAACAACTCCATTAATTCACAAGTCATTTTTCGTGGCTAACAGCGCTGTGGGTATGAGCCCGATCCCTTGTAGTGTCTATTTATTTAACAACCTTCGTTTGTGCCATATCATAATATCACAAGGCTACATTATCCAACCATACTCTACATAATATCCTAACCTTGTTTTTCAGGCTTTTGAAAAAATCAATATTTATGGAAATATATAGATCTTAGTCACTATCCATTTCATGTAAACACATACAAACTCTTGACCATTAATATAGATTGTTGATGCAATAATACTATGTGAGAAGGTGGTGCTTCGCTCCATATAGCCAATTCAAATTTCAAAGCAACATCAAAACTGGATCTAACTTTTAAAATTATGGAGTATATAGTGTGATTGTGTTAAAAAATGCTTCCAAATTCCCAACACAATTTGTCTTCTTCATTACTTGCCAACTTCCCAAAGATGCTAGCATGATGCTAAGTTTTTTTAATCATCTAATCCATCCATGTTTGTCATTTGCTACAACCATAAGTCCATTATTCTTTCATTATTCTAGGGACCTAGTGACCCCTAACATTCCTATAGTAAGAAGAAAATACACCATGCGTTAAAGTGTGAGGAAGCAATTACTAGTTTACATCAGCTTATCATGCTAGAGTAACATCATTTGAAATTTGATCTAACTTTTAAAATTATGGTTTATATAGCGTAACTTTGTTGAAAAATGCTTTCAAATTCCCAATTCAACTTGTCTTCTTCATTACTTGCTAATAAGGGATGTTAATATTTATTTTCCACAAAAATGCTAGCATGTTGCTAAGTTTTTTAATCATCTAATCCATCCATGTTAATCATTTGCTACGACTAAAAGTCCATTATTCTCTCATTATTCTAGGGACGTAATGGCCACTAACATTCCTAATATAAGAAAAAAAATAAACCATGCATTAAAGTGTTATAGAAAATGATTGAGCATTGAGATAATATAACCTCTCTTTTCTAAAGCAACATTGTAATATTGTCACACCAGTCTCTATACCTTGATTTTGAGGAAGTGATTACTAGCTTGCATCAGGTATACCAAATTTGTAATATTTTCATCAGGTTATCATTGTAAATTTCTTATATTTGTATTGTAAATTGTAGGTTAGCAAGGCTATGTCGCATAATGCTCCTTGTTATAACATAAGTTTGGTAGCAAGGTTTTTGGTAGTTGGTAGACCTATATAGTCAATACATTCTTTGAATTCTATTGCTGAATTCTCTTTCATGTCCTCTCTTTTTAAGTTTGATAAGCCAAGGATGCAAAAAAATCACCTAATCACTAGGTGCATTTTTTTGCAAGCATTTCCCAATGAGAAAAATGACATTTAACATTCTCTTAGTACTCTCTCTCTCTCTCTCTCTCTCTCTCTCTCTCTCTCTCTCTCTCTCTCTCTCTCCCTCCCTTTGAAAATATCCAATTACTAGATATAACCACTATATATATATATATATATATATATATATATATATATATATATATATGTATGTATGTATGTATGTATGTATGTATGTATATATATATAGTTAAGCTCCTCAATTTGAGCTATAGCTTGATAATCATGAGCCCCCAAAGCCTACATAGCTACATCCTAGTGTGTGCAAATATAATATTCTTGCATAGATAATAAAAACATGTAATAATACTTGTTAGGTTTGTAAAGTTGGTAAAATTTAAGCTATTCAAACTTTACCTCTTCACACAATATTTAGAGGCCCATATTTCTCAATATATAGCTCGGGTTGAGAAGCTTCAAAATGAAAGAGTGCAATATTTTTCAAGCTTTATGCAATCATAAAATTACGATGATGGGGCAAGGTGCTATGTCACTAGTAAGGCTTGAAAGGTAGGGAGAGAGGGTGAAGGGATTTATAGAGAGAGGGAGGGAGAGGCAATATATAGTTATATTAATGATATAAAACATCTCTAAGAGGATAAAATATGGCTTATAACACTAGTAATGTAAATCATAGAGCATAAGGAGTCCTTTGATTTTTATCAAAACTAGAGAAAACAAAAATTTTCTAAGCATTTATAGCCTTATCTTATTCATTTGCATACATCTCTCTGTGTGCATGCATTCATGCATGTGTGTGTGGGTGTGTGTGTGTGAGTGTGTGTGTGTGTGTGTAGATGTATCCCCTAACCACCCTATTAGCATTAAATCAAACCATTGAACTATAATCCCTTTTGGATTAGTCAATCAAAAAGTCCATGAATTTAGTCTATTAATCAATCAAAAAGTCCATGAACTTAGTCTATTAATCAATCAATCAAACTAATGCACTATAACCCCGTATGTTGATTAATCAATCAAAAAGTCCATGAATTTAGTGATAATCAATAAGCTAGAGGAGCCATTTCCATGAACTTTACGTTCCCTTTTTAGATATAGGGTTTCCAATCTTTAACCCCCTTGAAATATTCTTATTGAGAACAATAAAGTGGCTTCATTCATCCACATCATGCTTGTTACCATATTATAGTAGTGATGTGTGTGAACACACTTAGGACCGCCGGGGCACTTTTTCCCTCACTAGGAGGTTTTTTCCCCCGTGCATTGTATATACGCCCATTATCTTCTAGGGCTTGTTATCTTTCATTTTTGGCACTCATAATACACTACTGTGTTGTGCTCAAGCTTCCTCATCTTCTTGAAGTTGTGTGTGCATTCCTGCAACCCTAATTCCAACAATTGGTATCAGAGCAGGCTTCCTCCTCCCGGGCAGCATCACCGGCACCTGCCGCTTCATCTCCTCCGATTGCGACGAGGTTTCACGAGCGTCTGCAGGTTAGTATATTCCGTGGGAGAGCCTGTAGGGCTCGGTAATTTCAGAATTTTGATCTGAAGTCATTTCGCCCTCCGTTTTTGCATTCCAAGTACTGCGCAGGCAAAATCGTCCTACTGTGCAGATTTTCTGTCAAGATTAAAATCTGCAGGACAGGTGCCCATTCGTCTGTTTTGGGCTGTGCTACATAGCACAGGTCGATTTTATACAGGTTTACCTCTTACAGACAGCATTTACATCTAGTAGTACAGTCATTGGCCATGGCTGACAACAATGATGTATTCCGCATGTTGGCTGCTGAGGATAAGTTGGATGGCACCAACTATCCATTGTGGGCATATATGATGCGACATGTATTGGTAGCAAAGGGGTTATGGAACATTGTGCAGGGTATTGATGCACGTCCTATTGTGGCTGGGAATGCTGCAAACACATCAGAAACAGGTACTGTTGATGATGGTGCAGGCACAAGTGCTGCAGCAGCTGTTCGAGAACCACCACTTTCAGCAGAGCAGATTCGTTGGGATGGTAGAGATGCGCAGGCTCATGCCTTGATTGCGCTGTCTGTCAAACGTACCATTATCCCACATATTCGCTCCTGCAGGACTTCTAAGGATGCTTGGGATGTACTTGCCACATTGTATCAGGCAAGAAATGAGGCTCGTGTTGCTTATCTCCGAAAACAGTTGGAGAGTGAGCATATGAACGAAGGTGATTCTATGGATAGCTTTTTGACAAAGATCAAGGATTTCAAAGAGCAGCTCATTTCTGCAGATGAAATCCTGTCAGACAGTTCACTTGTGCAGACTGTTTTGAATGGTCTACCAGATTCTTATCAGGGTTTTGCTTCCACTCTTCGCTTGATGATGAAAGGCAATCCCAATGCCTTATCATTTGAGGAGTTAGTTTCTGTTTTGCTGCAAGAAGACCAGTCAAGGCAAAACAGGAATATTATGCGTGTCGCAGATCAAGCTTTCGTTGCTAGTCAGAGAAGCGGGAAAGGTAAAGCTGGCTTTTCTTCTAGTAAGCAGAAATCTGCAAATGCTGCGCAACCAAAGAAGGAAGACAAAGATGAGAAGAAGGGTGACAAACAGAAGACATTTTGCAAGTACTGTAAGGGAAATGATCATGTCATCAAAGCGTGTCCTAAGCTGGCTGCGAAAGAGGCTAAGAAGAAAGAGGCTGGTATGGCTGTTGCAGATGCCTCTCCTTCTAACAATGAATCTGCTAATGTTGTGCTAGATACAGAATGGGCATTCAATGCGCAGTGCAGTTATGACCCATCTTTGCATGACACATGTATGTCTGCAGTAGATTCAGATGTATGGTACTTTGACAGTGGTGCCACTAAGCATATCACCTCGCAGCGCAGTTTATTCACTTTCCTTGAGTCTGCTCCCACAGGGAATACTGTCACTTGTGCCAATAACTCCTCTTATCCCGTTAAAGGAGTTGGACAGATTGTGCTGAATGTTGCAAATGGCAACACCTTTACACTTTTTGATGCATTGTATGTGCCAGGGATCAAAAAGAATCTGCTGTCAGTCTCCGCATTTGCCAAAACAGGTTTGGTTGTAAAATTTGTGGATGACAGATGTACTGTTCATGATCTCTCTTGTGGTGACATCATTGTAGCATCTGGTTCACTATGTCGAGGGCTGTATAAGCTCAATATGGATGGCAAATGTGTAGAGGATTCAGCATGTGCTATTATGGATACGCAGGCTATTTCAAATGCAAAACTGTGGCATGCACGTTTTGGTCATCTGAATTTTGCAAGTTTGCTGCGCCTGCAGAAATCTGAAATGGTGTCTTCTTTGCCTAAGCTTGAGGCACCTGTCAAGCATGTTTGTGAGGGCTGCATATTGGGTAAAATGCAGCGTGCTTCCTTTCCCAAAGATGGATCAGTGAGAGCTGAACGCAGATTGCAGCTTGTTCACAGTGATGTTTGTGGTCCCATGCAAACTCCATCATTTGGAAACTACCTTTACTTCGTGACTTTCATTGATGATTTTACTAGGCATGCATGGGTATATCCTTTGAAGGCAAAGTCCGAAGTGTTTTTGTGCTTCAAACAGTTTCTGGTTATGGCTGAAAATGTGTCAGAAAGTAAGATGGGCACCCTCCGTTCAGATCGAGGGGGGGAGTATATGTCTTCAGAATTTAATGCATTTCTGGCTGAGCGTGGGATAAAACACCAATGTACAGTGCCGTATACACCACAGCAAAATGGTGTGGCTGAGAGAAAAAACAGGTCTCTCATGGAAATGGCAAGATGTATGGTTAAGAGTCAAAGTCTACCACATGGTTTTTGGCTTGAGGCTGTCATGTGTGCCACTTATGTACTAAACAGGTGTCCCACCAAAGCATTACAGGTTGTCACTCCATATGAGGCTTGGCATGGCCGCAAGCCATCTGTTGGCCATTTACGTGTTTTTGGTTGCCTGGCATATGCATTAGTGCCTGTGCAACATCGCAGAAAATTGGATGACAAAGCTGTCAAATGTATTTTTGTTGGATATAGTGCTGAGAGCAAAGGCTATCGTTTGTATCATCCACAGACAAATCGCATTTTGGTTAGCCGTGATGTTGTATTTGTGGAAGATGCAGTTCAGCCCTTGGTTTCATGTACTAAGGAGACAGATATCAGCTCACGTGATGTCTATGATACATTGTTGCCTCTTTTCAGTGGTGCACAGTCAAGTGCAATACCTCATGAGACAGTTTTTCAGCCTATGCAGGTTTTAAATGATGGCACAGATCAGCCTATATCTGATGCAGATGTGCATGATGCACTTGACGATGAGAGACAAGAGATTGAGGGCTCTAGGAATATGCCTAGATGGCTGGTGCAGACTTTGCGTGACAGCAAGTTGGATGCCCCTTTGACTAGTCGCACTCGTTCTGGCTCTCATGGTGCCTCTTATGCGTCAGATTGTTATGCATTGGCTGTTTCTAGTATGTGCGATGAAAGTGAGCCTGTTTCATTTGATGAGGCACAAAGTTCAGAAAATTGGATGGCTGCTATGCAAGCAGAATACGATGCTATTATGAAGAATGGTACATGGTCTTTATGTGACTTGCCCCCTGGCAAGAAGGCCATTGGCACTAAGTGGGTATACAAATTGAAGTGTAAGCCTGATGGCACAGTGGATCGCCATAAGGCTAGGCTTGTTGCAAAAGGTTATGCTCAAGAGAAGGGCATTGATTTTGATGAGACTTTTGCTCCCACATGTCGTATGACCACTGTTCGTAGCATCTGTGCATTAGCAGCTCATAATGGTTGGAATGTACATCAGCTGGACATAAAGACTGCGTTCTTAAATGGAGATTTGCATGAGGAGGTGTATGTATCGCAGCCTCGTGGTTTTGTTCAAAGAGGGCAGGAAAACAAAGTGTGCAGGTTAAAAAAGGCTTTATATGGTTTAAAGCAAGCTCCACGAGCTTGGTATGAAAAAATACATGCATATTTGACTGCACATGGGTTTCAGAATAGTCCAACAGAAAGCACTTTGTATGTTAAACGTGTGGATGGTGTACATCTAATCATTGCTCTCTATGTCGATGACATGCTGCTCACAGGACCAAATGAGAGTCATATTGCTGATTTTAAGGCTGATTTGAATGCCTCTTTTGAGATGTCAGATTTGGGGCATTTGCATCATTATTTGGGGATACAATTTAAGCAGTGTGATGGAGGTATTGCTTTGTGTCAGACAAAGTATATTGAAACATTGTTGCGGAGATTTGGCCTTGAAGACTGCAAGCCTATTGCTACTCCAATGGAGACAGGTTTGAAGTTGAGTCTTCATGATGCTGGAGATCACTTTGATGTCACACTCTATCAGACAGCTGTTGGTTGCCTCATTTATGTATGCATTACGAGGCCAGACATTCAGTTTGCAGTCTCACAGGTGAGCAGATTTATGCATAGCCCAGGCATTAAGCATTGGCAGGCAGTGAAGCGTATCTTTCGCTATTTGAGTGGTACTCGGCATCTTGGGTTGTTTTATCCCAAGGGGGGATCATTGCCGCCAGATTTACATGCTTTTTCAGATTCTGACTGGGCTGGTTGTTATGACACACGCGTGTCCACGAGTGGTTTTTGCTTCATGCTTGGAAGCTCATGCATATCATGGTTGAGCAAGAAGCAACCTACTGTGGCCACTTCTAGTTGTGAAGCTGAGTACAGGGCAGCTTTAACAGCTACGGTTGAGTGTGTGTGGCTCAGACGCCTTATGGCTGATTTGGGTGTTGGGCAGCCATCTGCCACCACCATCTTCACTGACAGTCAGAGCGCATTGGCAGTTGCGCGGAACCCAGTGTTCCATGCTCGTACGAAGCACATTGAGGTGCACTACCATTATGTCAGGGAGAGACTCTCTGCAGGAGAGATCAGTTTGGCTTATGTGCCAACACAGGATAACCTTGCAGACCTTTTCACAAAGGCTCTGCCTCGTGAGAAGTTCGAAGCTTTTCGCAAAGCTTTGGGCTTACTCCCTTTTGTGGATTCATCCACATAGCTAGACACTTCCCTATACATGAGTGCTAGCTCTTGTTCACCGCATCACTCCAGGGGGGATTTGTTACCATATTATAGTAGTGATGTGTGTGAACACACTTAGGACCGCCGGGGCACTTTTTCCCTCACTAGGAGGTTTTTTCCCCCGTGCATTGTATATACGCCCATTATCTTCTAGGGCTTGTTATCTTTCATTTTTGGCACTCATAATACACTACTGTGTTGTGCTCAAGCTTCCTCATCTTCTTGAAGTTGTGTGTGCATTCCTGCAACCCTAATTCCAACAATGCTTTTCTTCGCTCCTTGACATGTCATTAAAAAACTCTCACTTGAATTCAAAGTGTGGGAATGTGTCTACATGTTAAAAAAATGAGAAATGTGTGGCATTTGGGAATGAGAAAGCAACCATACAACCTTTTGAAAGCAACCATACAACCTTTTGAAAGAGAGTCATAGTAAAAAAGGTTATGTCAATCACACCTTTTGAGTTGCTCTCCTTAAAATAATAATTATAAATCCCATTTTTTCAACAAGGAGGTGACATCCTTACAAGGGCATCAAGGCATCATCCAGATGATCTTAAAAGAAAGTATTTGGTTATGTCATTCATGGCTTCCATCACCTAGGATTATTGCAGTTATCCTAGATTTTTTTTTTCACATCGCGTTAAATATTTTTAAAAGTGAACATTGACTATAGGCTTAGACTTTAGAGGTAAACAAAAATTATACTTCAAGGAAAAAGCGGCAAAGTTTATATGTAGCATCACAAATATGCTCTTTTTACACCAACAAAGTTTCACCTTGGTGTTGGACTCTTATAACATTCATTGCATAAACACACATATTGTGGCTTTGTATTGGATGCACATAGTTGTTGAAAAAAGTATGTGTGTCCAAATACACTTTTATTCCACCTTAGCTATAGACTATTATAACATTCATTGTGTAAACACATATTGTGGCTTTGTATTCGGATGCATATACTCTTACTTGAAAAAGGTATGGATTAAGTTGGTAATACAAAAAGCAATGATCTAAAGTCTCTCATTATTCAAAAATTTCTAATACTTTCTTTCTATGCCTTCATAGTTTAAGCAACCCATCCTAGCTTCAGAAATCCTACTCTTTCTGAAAAGAACATATTTATCATTCTCAAGAAAAACCATTGCTTGATGGGAACCTTCCTAAGTCACTATCATCATCATTCCAAGATCTCCCATTGGAACACTGGTGGTTGTATATCCTAGACTTGGGATGAGGCCTTTTTCATCGAGATAATAAATAGTTATAGTTCTTGTTGTTTTAGGTAATGAATGATTGTGCATGTGAAAAACCTTCAAAGAGCCATGTTAGTCCCATTTGCAAGAAGAAAAATTTAAATTTAAGGGCGATCAATGACTTTAGTACTTTCTTGTTATTGCACCAAAATAAAAACTCGATCTTCAAGGCTTGCTTATCATTTTCAATACTTTGGTCCCTAGATAAGAAGTAGCTAAGTTGTCATGTCATTCATAGCTAAAAAAAAGTGTGGTGTAAGTGAGAGCCTCATTTAACATCAAGTTGAAATTGAGACAAAGACAGATCTACTTACATGTGAGCCTCACCTAGCATCAAATTGAAGTTTTGACAAAGAAAGGATAACTTGCATGTTGAACATTTTCCCTCCATTTCAAGGAGTTATAAAATATGCTTTTAAGTATTATCATGTCCATTTCAAGGAGCAAAGCTATTTGCACTCATAATTATGGCCACTTAAAGGACACCATGAGCCAAAAATAAGAATTTCACTAATTCTTAACCTAAGATTGAAACTTAATTAGTATTCTTTTATATTAATTAGTGCACGAATTTTTTAATCAAACATTATTTTTTATTTGTTTTGATGTTAGTACAATAAGCTATCAAATTGAGAGTTATTTCTCAACAACTCTACACATATGGTCCTCAACCATCATTACATATTTATAAAGTAGTAATTTCAAAAAGCCATTAAAAGTTTAGGCATATTATTAAAGTTGCTAATTTTTAAAATTTCATCAAAAGTGTAGGCATACTATTACAATAGGTAATTTTTCAAAAAAATTGAGAACTATAAAAAGATTTTTTTCAACAAGAATAAATAAAAATAGGATAGCATGGAAGGTATTATAAGGAAATAGAGCATTGCAATTTAGTAATGCATGGAGTGCCTCCATTCCATATTATTGGTCCTCATATAATATATATAACATAACATAGATTATACTATGAAGTACATTATATGTAATAAAAATAGGTTTCTCAATAGGACTACCTTGAATGCTTTAATAATATCATTAAAAATATGTATTTTTACAAGGTTTTCTTATTTGTTATGTGAAATATGAGAGGGAAAAAAAGGGAGAGAGAGAGAGAGAGAGAGAGAGAGAGAGAGAGAGAGAGAGAGAGAGAGAGAGAATTCAATTGTAAGAAAAGATAAAAATTTAAACTAAAGATAAATAGTTTATATTTTCAAATTACATCCATCATTATGGGAGAGAAGGAAAAATTTTTTATATGTCTTTGTTATGCACTCTCAATATTATCATATAAGTTTACATCTTTCATTTTTAAAGGATTTGTTTTGTGAAGATTTTTTGGAATACATCTTTGTTATGTATCTTCCAACATTAAATTTCACCAACAATCAATAGCTTGATAATAGTTTATTTATTTGAAACACCTCAGACACTATTCAAAAATTAGAATCCAAAAGGAAAAATATGGAAGCCACATATGATTGCATGACTTGTCTATTGTTTTCTTCCTGTTAAATGTCTATTCAAGTTACATCCATCATTATAGGAAGAAAGGACAAACCTTGTATATGTCTTTGTTATGCACTCTTAATATTATCACATAGTTTTACATCTTTCATTTTCGAAGGACTTGTTTTGTGAAGATTTTTTGGAATACATATTTTCAAGTTACATCCATCATTATGGGAATGAAGGACAAACTTTGTATATGTCTTTGTTATGCACTCTCATAATTTTACATCTTTCATTTTTAAGGGACTTGTTTTGTGAAGACATTTTTTGGAATACATCTTTGTTTTGTATCTTCCAACATTGAATTTCACCAATCAATAGTTTAACAATTTATTACTTATTTGAAACACATCAAACACTATTCCAAAATTGGAATGCAAAAGGAAAAAGATGGAAAGCCACATACAATTATGTGACTTCTCTGTTGTTTTCTTCCTATTAAAGTATATATTTCCCATGAGTAGATTTTTTTTTGGTAACATATAATATTATACATACATACATACATACATACATACATACATACATATATGTGTGTGTGTGTGTGTGTGTGTGTTTGTGTGTGTATATATATATATATATATTTACATACATACATACATACATATATATATATCTATACCTATTTAAACACACACACACACACACACACACACAAAGAAAAAGGACCAAGTACACATGTGTCTTCTATTAAGGCTTGACCAGAGAGCATAATAGATAAATTTCTTCCCACCAATATCACCCAAGGTACTCCTAAGAGTACTTAGACCCTAAAAAAGAACATACCACATCAAACGAAGAAAAGGTCTCATGCCTCTCTCTAGCTTGAGAGGGACACACCTACTTGTAGATGAAGTCTGCCTTCCTAAGGATCTTGGGGGCTATGTAAACACATGTTGTGGCAAGGGTGTCCAACCATGTTATTAATAAGAATGGTTCCATGAGTATATTTATGATAGGCATGGTGGGGTTAGCGATATAGATGTGTAAGTGGGAATCCATGAGTGTGAAATAAAAGGAATATGCTCTGTGTATAAAGGAGGAATCATAGGTTGAAAGTTAACTTAAGATCAAATTTGTACGTGTGGAGGGTAATGTTCTATCTAAGTACTATATGTTAGAAATGGTATTACTTTTTTTTTCTAAAATTATAAAAAATAATTATAGGTTAGGTTAGGCAAATAAGTTTGTCATGTATCTTGTAATGGCACATGAGAGCTCGACTGGATGCAGAGCCCAAAAGCTAGAGTGCGGATGGTGAATGCATCCGTGGTCTAGGGGTGATCTGCAAGGGCATGCACAATGAAGTAGGCCACCATCAGCAGAGCAGCTTTTTGCTGGTCTTCCTCAAGGAGAAGGAGATAGTAGAGAAGCCAAAGATGGGGATGTTTACAGAGAGAGTTTTTCCCCACAACTTTGATGAATCAGGGAAAATCACAAATCTCCGGTTCATAAAGGCACTTGCCCCACCATTAAGCTGAAGATGATGAACTGCCCTGTTGTATTTACAGAGCCAAAGAATGCTTAGGCATTAAAAAATACTTTCGATAGAGTTTGATATGTATCCGGCGTGGTTGCGAGTATGGGAGCATGCATACAGTTCTCTTCAGATGTAATGCAAAATGTGACACAATTTGTAGAGCTGCCGAGTATATGTCTTTGATGTACTTGTAAATACATGTTTATACAACACTTTGGGGTAGCCATAGTGCTACTTAATAAAAGGCACAAATAACACATATACTATTGTCCATAGGTGCAAATGACATTGATGTATGTAAGGTCTAAAATGAGACAATATTGGGCTATGTATATGTATGTGATGTTGTTAGGCTTGTGATATTTTATGTATCATAGTATGTTGATTACTAGTCTACTATGGTTATGTTTGTGAACGTTGTTTTCACAAACATGTGTTCACACAATTGCATTGGCATACATCAACAAGTTGTCCTATTTAGGGTGAACCACTTGCGAAGTTGCCATTGCTCTTTGGTGTTCGTCGAGTCTACTCTGAAAGCTAACTTGGAGCTATCAAGTTAGTGCTTTTTAAGCTCCATAATTTTTATAAGTTATAGGAGTTGTTGTAGGACTCCAACTTTTTATGTTGGTGCACACGAGTGTTAATCTCCGCTACCCAAGTTGATGGATATTAACCCACTTATTTGTTGGGCTGAAGGAATGGCTGAAGGAATTTGCCTATGTGGTTTAATCTATGATTCTTTTTTAACCATATTTGTTCGAAGAGAGTTCTCCAATGAGTTTATCTATCTTGATTGGTTTGTTAATATAGTGTTTTACCCAACTAAAGTTTGCTTTGTATTTGTTTGCAAAATTCATCGTAGTGTGGACGAGACCAAACTAAGCCCACTATTCTTCCCACTAGTTGATATAATAAAATGTCTTTGGTTCATTAAATAAAATGTCTTTGGTTCATTTAATAATAGAAGGGTCATGTCTTTGAATAATGTCAGGTTGCATTGTTTAACAACCGTAGTGTTGTTTGCTTGCTTGGTATAGCAACATTGCTTGGTCCATAGAGACGCAAGTCTTTGTGCATGGTTTTCAACATGCCAAACCAAGTCTATGATTCAAAAGAAATTGTGGATTATGTTCAAGCTTTGAAACTTTGATTCAGTTTGAAGAACATTTTTTGCTTACAAAGATTTTTGAGTTGGGTTTTGACCCATTTTATGGGAAGGGGAAAAGTTAGAAGCTTTCTTCCCACCTTATTTACCTCAAATTGTTAAATATTTTTAAAGCTAGAAGGATGTTTCATCTCTATAATTTTCTTTTGAGATAGAAATCTTATAGAGATTTGTAGTAATCTCAAGATTTGAGGTTTGTAGAGATCTCGGACTCGGGTTTTAGAAATTTTGAGCAGCTTTTGAGATTCATAGAGCAATCCTAAGCTATGGGGTTCATAGTAACCCCAAGCTTGGAATCAATAGATTTTGAGTATGTAAAACCCAACTATTAAGGTTTGTTTTGTGAAGATTTTTTGGAACACATCTTTGTTATGTATCTTCCAATATTGAATTTCACCAACAATCAATAGTTTGATAATAGTTTATTTATTTGAAACACCTTAGTTACTATTTAAAAATTGGAATGCAAAAGGAAAAAGATGGAAGCCACATATGATTGCGTGACTTGTCTGTTGTTTTCTTCCTATTAAATGTCTATTCAAGTTACATCCATAATTATTGGAAGGAAGAACAAACATTGTATATGCCTTTCTTATGCACTCTCAATATTATTACATAATTTTACATCTTTCAAGGACTTATTTTGTGAAGATTTTTTGGAATACATATTTTCAAGTTACATCAATCATTATGGGAAGTAAGGACAAACTTTGTATATGTCTTTGTTATGCACTCTCATAATTTTACATCTTTCATTTTTAAAGAACTTCTTTTGTGAAGAGATTTTTTGGGATACATCTCTATTATGTATTTACCAACATTGAATTTCACCAATCAATAGTTTAACAATATATTAATTATTTGAAACACCTCAAACACTATTCCAAAATTGGAATGCAAAAGGAAAAAGATGGAAATCCACATACAATTATGTGAATTCTTTGTTGTTTTCTTCCTATTAAAGTGTATATTTTCATGAGTAGATTTTTTTGGGGTAAGATATAATATTATACATACATACATACATACATACATACATATATATGTGTGTGTGTGTGTGTGTGTGTGTGTGTGTGTGTGTATGTATGTATATATCTCTATATGCGCAACACACACACACACACACACACACACACACACGTGTGTGTGTGTGTGTGTGTGTGTTGTTGAGATATCTAGCTCAACTAGTGCTACAGCGGACATTGATGACCTGCTTGGGTGGTGATAGCTTCCCACATCTACACCACTGGCATGGTTGGTGAGATTATGGGTGATATGCGGCCAGTGGGATGACAGGCTATGTGACAGCCATTTTGGATTACCAGAGACTGGCATAGTTATAGAGCCAACTCATTTATTTGGGTTCACATTATGGATTGACCCTTGTAGTAGTTGAGTACTAACCCATATAGTGCGTACTCTTATCTTTATGTTATGTTGGTTGAAGAAGAAGATAGAAGAAAATTCAGCTATCCATCTCTCTCTTGTGTGTGTGTTTGCTTGCTAGGGTTTGAAGCTCTCCCTCTCCCCCACATTCTGTTTATGGTCTCTCAGAGCCTGGATTGTGTGAGAGCTAAGAAGGCAAGCAAGAGGCAAGAAGCAAGGAAGGAAGCGGTACTACACGGGTAAGAGCACCATCATCTCTTTCCTCTTCTTGGTTTAGGTACAACACCCCCTTAGTAGCTCTGGGAGCTACACATCTCCGATTGAGGAGCTGTCTTTGTGGGAGTGGAGCTACAGGTTTTTCAGCCAGATTCACGATTCGGGTGCGTTACGGGCCCCGTTTCATCACTGTAGGGTATTTTTGACAGTTTTCTAGAAGTTTTGGTAAAGAATTGTTTCTACTCGAAATCTGGTTATTGCAGTGCAGTAGTGCATTTTGGAAGTGCAGATAGGGTTTGCACATGTATTGTTGATACTGGGTGTATGTACATGTACTCTGGTCACATTTGGTGACACACAGACTATGCTGAAGCAATAGTTACAGGAGATACTGTTGTATTACAGGTTGCATACAGAAGTTGTCTGTTTGCAGGTTATTTGATGTTGCTGCTGCAGGAAAATATGTCTGTTTGCAGGTTATTTGATTGCTGCAGGAAAACATGTCTAACAGAATTAATTAGATTGTTAGTGAGAAGCTGGATAAGAATAACTTCTATGCCTGGAAGTTCATTAATGACCAATTTCCTAATGGGTAAAGGATTTTGGGATTATGTAGAAGGAGACAATGAGAGGAGCCTCCAAAGTTATCTGGGGAGAATGCCACTCCTACAGATATAAAGGCATTCAAGGATTGGAATCAGGATGCAAGAAAAGTCATGTACTGGCTTTCAATTAGTGTCACAGACACTACGATAGGACACATATAGGATGCAAACACTCTAGCAATTGCATGGCAGAATCTGGTTCAGATGTTCTAGACTAACATAAAGGCAAGGAAGTTGCAGTTAAGCAAGAGTTGCATACTATGGAAAAGAAAAGCATGTCCATCAATGAATATGCCCTTAAAGATCAAGGGCATTGTTGAATCCCTTGGGTCTATCAATATATCAATGGAGGATGATGATTTGGTGAGTGTCTTCTCTGAATGAGCATGATGGCAAAGAGTACAAGCCATTCAAGACCTCCATTGTAGTTAGGGAGAATATTTCCAACTTTCGGGACTTGATGATTTGGTGAGTGTGTGTCTGAATGAGCATGATGGCAAAGAGTACAAGCCATTCAAGACCTCCATTGTAGTTAGGGAGAATATTCCCAACTTTCGGGACTTGATATCTATGCTAATCACAGAAGAAGAAGCTTTAGGTGAGGATTCTTCTTCACAAAGCAAGAACACATCGGAACATGCCTTCTACTCTAATTCAGGTAGAGGCAGAGGTAGAGGCCGTGGTCGAGGCCAAGGTGGTAGTGGCCGACAAGGAAATCAGAATTCTGGATAACAACTGTCCAATGATTCACAAAGCAGCATTCATACATAGGTGAAAGAGGCCAACCTAGAGGCAGGGAGAGCCAAAGAGACCAAGGTGGTTGGCAAAGAAATCAAAATGCAAATAGCATAGAGTGCTATTATTGTGGCAAACTAGGACACAGGGCAAAGGACTGCTACAAAAAGCAGAATGACATTAAAAGTGGGAAGTTGCAGCAAGTTAAAAATGCATCATCTAGCAAACATGGAGGTGATGAATCTAGCAAACAGAAGTGAGCAACTGTTTGTGATGCATCACATGCTTAGTTCCATAACACGGGATGTGTCAAGATCTCAAGATATATGGTATGTAGATTCTGGTACCTCTAACCACATGACCAGTCATGCTGAGTGGTTTAGAGATATGCAGAAAATTGAAAAACCAGGTTATGTAGAAATAGGTGATGATACTACGTATCCCATTGTACATGTTGGTAAAGTGCCATTGTCTATGGAAGATGGCAAAATGAAGTACTTGGCTGATATACTTCATGTTTTGAATATTACAAAGAACCTGGTTTCTAATGGACAGATGGTTGAGTAGGGTCTACAAGTGAGGTTTAATCCTCAAGGATGTTTTGTGGAAGACTTCAAAAATAAGTGTTGCTTGGTTGCAAAGAGTAACAGAAATGGCAGGATGTTTACTTTGGATGTGAAGATGCCTGAGATAAAGCCTAGCCATGTTTGCGCATGGAACAGGTGTCATTGCACATATTGATATATGGCACAAGCACATTGGTCATGTGAATGTACAACGACTGAAGTCTATGTAGGCCCAAAATATTGTTGCAGGGGTTTGCCAAAGTTTAAGGTTGACGGTATGCATAAGGTATGTGAAGCATGCCAACTTGGTAAGCAGGCCAAACATGCTCTCCCACATGAAAAGCATATCAGTGCAAGGCCATTGGATGTCATACATTCAAATGTATGGGGACCGCCGACCAAGACTGCAACAATTGCAGGTTGCAGGTACTATGTTACATTCATTGATCACCACACTAGGAAAGTGTGGGTTTATTTCATGAAGAAGAAAAGTGAGATGTTTGCTCAATTTTAGAGATTTAAAGCCTTGGTCGAGAAGGAAAAAGGCATGCAAATAAAATGCCTAAGATCAAATGGTGGGGGAGAATATTTCTCTAATAAGTTCAGCGATTTCTTGAGAAAGCAGAGAATCAAAAGGTAGTTTACGTGCAGGTACACCACAATAGAATGGTGTTGTAGAAGGCACATTGCAGAAGTGGCACGTGCCTTGATGGGGCTGAAAAGAATATGCCACATTACTTTTGGGCAGAAGCCGTAGCAACTACTATGTATATTATGAAGATGACGCTCACTTGCAACTGTTCATGGTATGACTCTTGAACATAAGTTTACAGGCATAAGACCAGATGTGTCTCACTTGAAAGTGTTTGGGTGTATTGCATATATACATGTTCTTGATGAAGTGAGAACAAAGTTGGATCCAAAGGCAAAGAAATGCATCTTCATTGGTTATGCTATGGAGCAAAAAGGTTATAGATGCTATACCGTACCATTCGTGAGATGCGAATAAGCAGAGATGTTGTCTTTGATAAGATGAGTAGCTGGTATGCACCAGTAGTGAAGGCAACAGAAGATGCAGATGTAAGAAATGCTGATGTTGCACTACATGTAGAGTAGCAATCATCACACGTGCTGAGTGGACCTGGGAAGTCCTTGAGCATTGGATCCAATGTTAGCCCATGGTCAGGCAGGTTGAGGAATGATGTAGGTACACATGTATCACGAAAAGGGAAGGAAAAAGTAGATCAACCTTTTGTGCCTGATTTGTCAGTAGGTCACTCATATGTGGATGGTGACTCTAGTGGCTCTGAGTAGAGCCTTGATGAGGAGATTGGCATTCCGTCAGTGGTTACTCTTGGTGTAAGGAGAACCAGGGTTGTTTTGAAGACACCTGCTGACAGTGATCCAGGTGTATGCAAGTCTGCGAGGACGAGGGTTAGATACCCAGTTGACAGGTTGAGATATGATGGATATACAGCCCATCATTATGCTTACATGGTAAAAGCAATACAAGAGGTTGAGCCCACTTGCTTTGAGCACACAATTGGAAATAAGAAATGGGAAGATGCCATGGATGAGGAGATGGTAGCATTGGATGCAAATGCAACATGGGAGTTAGTGCTACCTTTGCCTAAGGAAAAGAAGGCAATTAGATGTAAGTGGGTGTATAAAGTCAAGCACAATGCTGATTGTTTAGTGAGCAGGTACAAGGCAAGATTGGTTGCCAAGGGCTATGTGCTCACTAAACAATGCTGATTGTTTAGTGAGCAGGTACAAGGCAAGATTGGTTGCCAAGGGCTATGTGCAGACTTATGGCATAGACTATGAGGAGACATTTAGCTCGGTTGTAAGAATTGCAACCGTGAGAGCTGTCATTGCGAAGGGTTGGTCTTTATATCAAATGGATGTAAAGAATGCTTTCTTGCATGGTGATTTGCAAGAAGAAGTGTACATGATGTAGCCACCAGGTTATGAGAGTGATGCATATCCAGATTTTGTGTGCAGGTTACGCAAAGCCTTGTATGGCTTGAAGCAGGCACCCAGAGCATGGTCAAACAAGATCAGGGAGTATCTTGTTACCATTGGATTTTAGATATCCAGCGTAGGTTTTTCACTATATGTGAAAAAGACAGATAGAGGGAGCATGCTATTAGTCATCTATGTGGATGACTTGATTATCGCTCATGATAGTGATGCAAACATACATGCTATCAGGATGCTTTTAAAGCAAAAGTTTGAGATGAAGGATTTGGGTGAGCTGTGGTATTTCTTGGGTATAGAGGTGGTGAGATCACCTCATGGCATTTTGCTATTGTAGAGGTAGTATGGCCTGGACATGTTGTTCGAGTATGGTATGACAGGATGTAAGCCTATTTCAGTGCCATTGGAGCAGAAAACAAAGCTTTCTGCAAATATAGGTGAGCTTTTGGAGGACCCCACTACATACAAGTGCATAGTATAGAGATAGATTCAAAGCTAATGAGGAATCATAAGATCTCATGTTGATGTGAAGTTAGTAGATCCAACACTAACATGTAGTCAACATATCTGAAGTTGACATGGAGTCAGCATATCCAAAGCTGATGTGGTATTAATAAATCCAAAGTTGACATGACATTAGAAAATTCGAATCAGTAAGTTTGAAGCTGAAGTAGAGTCAGCAAGTCCGAAGGTGACATGGCATCAAACAAGTCCAAAGCATTATGACCATATATGGATCACATGGACCATACAAAGCACACCGAGAGAAGAACAAGCATATGGGGATTCCATATATAAAGATCACATGGACCATGCAGAGCACACCGAGAGAAGACCAAGCATATAGAGATTCTGTGGAGTATATTCCACACACATGTACAAACCATATGGACCATCCAAGGCCATGTAGACCACACCAAGACAACATAGAGAATGTAGAGGTATCGAATAGCCCATTCGGACCATGGATAGATCACAAAGGATGAGGTAGAGCACACCTTGAGAAGTTTAAGCATATAGAAATCACATAGAGCACATACCAACCATATGAAGATCGCATGGACTGTACAAATTACATTGGGAGAAGAGCACATACCAACCATATGAAGATCACATGGACTGTACAAAGCACATTGGGAGAAGAGCAAACATGTGGAGATTCCATACAACCCATCTCGCACATTTACATACCACATGGATAATCCAAGGCCATGCAAACCACACCAAGATGACACCGAGCATGTAAATGTCTCGGGCAACCCATTCAAACTATGTACATATCTCAAATTACAAGGTAGATCACACCTTGAGAGAAGACCGGGCATATAGAAATCACATGGAGTCCATTCCAATCATATGTGAATAACATGGATCGAACAGAGTACACCAAGAGAAGGCTCAGCTTGTGGAGAACCCATACAACCCATTCCACACATGTATGGACCATCCAAGGCCATGATCTATGACATCATGCACATGGACATCATGTGGATGATACATCCCATTCCAATCATATGTGAATAACATGGATCAAACAGAGTACACCAAGAGAAGGCTCAGCTTGTGGAGAAACCAATCCACACATGTATGGACCATCCAAGGCCATGATCTATGACATCATGCATGGACATCATGTGGATGATGCATGTATGTCCATTGTAAGATTCCTCCCTCCAGCTTTTGAGGTGATTCCAACTTTCCACCCCCTAAGAGATAACAAGGTCAAGCTCAGGATATGGGAAGTTCTAGAATGGAAGAAATATTCTTTTCTTAGAATTCAATCACTTGGAATTCAACTTTAGAAGTTCCACCCTTGAACAAAGAAGTGAAATGCTATAACTATCAAGGATTTGGACATCGCAGTATGGATTGCCCAACTCCTTTTGGATCAAGGTTTTCAGGGCAGGGAAGTCAGGAACCAAAATTCCAGACTCTAGCTCCTTCCTTCCAGAGTAATCAGGTTCCTTTTCGTCAAAATCAGGGAAATCCAAGAGGTAGACCCTTTAACCAACCCTCAGTTTCAATCCAAAGTAATGCAAGACCTCTGTCTCACAATAGGGGAAGTCAAAGAGAGATGTTTCCAAATCGGCCGTCTACTTCCAAGGCAGTAACGCTGGAAGCGATTGAAGAAGAAGAAGATGAAAGAGATTATACTCCACCTACGAGATGAGGACATCTCGCGTTTTTTAAGTGGGGTAGGATGTAAGATTCTTCCATCCAACTTTTGAGGTGTAAAGGTGTAAGAACCTCCCCTTCTATTCTTGTAATTATTCCCCTCTCTGAAATAGAAGAAAGATCTTGTTTTACCCTGTTTTGGCCTAGAACGATCTTGTTTTATCCTGTTTTACCCTGTTTTGGCCTAGAGAGAGAAAATATCTAGAGAGATAATCCAAAATTAAGATATCTTTGGATATAAAAATCCTCCTAGTGTCTAAAATGGATTCCCCTAAAATAGAAATTCAAAATGAACTTTCCAATGTGCATTTGGAATTAATTGAAAAAGTGTATAAAGGACCTTAGCCTAAGGGTCTACATTTTCAGAAATTTTTTGGATTATGGTCCCAATGGGCCAATTGGATTAATCCAAGTGTGGGGATGAGATAAATCCAAAAGAATAAAAGAAAATACCCAAAAATGAGTAAATGCTCACATAAGATGAAGAGTTGACTGAGTACAAGGTTTATTAGTTAAAAACTATGAGATATTACTAAAAAATGAGATATTTTGGAATAATGATGCATTTTTGACACCTTGGTAAGGAGAGGGGGAATCTTGAGGTAGGTGCCTATTTCACACATCTGGAAGGGTTTTTAATTCAAAAAAATTGTGATCTTTTTATCTCTCCTCTCTCCTAGATCAAACCAAATAAAAAAGGGAGCCAAACTGGTCCAAATCTTGTCCAAATTGAGTCAAGTTGAACCAAGAAAATTATAAACCCAGTTGAACTTGGTTAGTGGCCTCCCTCACCTATAAATAGATCCTTTGTCTTTTGTAAAAAAATATGTGAGTTATACCATGCCAGTATTACATTAAAATAATCATATTTTATATTATCCCTTAAAAATCCTCTACTTTTGGAGAGCTTGGAGCTTCTCTCTCTCTTCAACAACTCTTGGATCTTTCTTCTCAACTTACTAAACCAACTGATTGGTTGGGGGCTTCACTTCTAGATAAAGAAGCAAGCCAAACCTTGAGGTAAGAAGGAATTTTATGGTTTTTGTTAATATTCTCAAATGATTTCACTTCTCAACCCCTCTCAAGCTTGAGAAGTTTCTAGTTAGTTGTTTGTAATGCAAATCAAGCTTTCCTTAAGAATTTTAATGATTAATCACCAAAAAAGTTAATCTTTATGCTTATTTAGAATGCTTTTTATGTATATCTCTCTCTCCCAAAAGAATAGTCTTTCCTATGGCTAATTCTTTAGAAAAAGAATGCTTCTCATTGATAAATTGTTAATTCAAAACCAAACTCTAAGCTTGTAAAGCTAGAGGATAAGAAAAGGTATTTTTATGCTTTTATGATAACAAAAAAATGGTAAATACTACTTTAAGTGATTCTAAATGTGAAAGAGACAATCCTATCATTTTGGGAAAAGAGGAATAATAGAAATAGCATAAAAAGAGGAATTTTTGATATATTTATTTTATGCAAAAAGAGAAATTTCCATGATATTTGAGATCCAAGAAATTAAATGGAAAAAAAGGATTTTTTAGTATAATTCAAATTATGAGTATTTATCAAAAGTAGAATTTTGAGCATTAATGGAAAATATAGATAGAATTGATTTTTGTAAATCCCATGAATCTCTTTTTTTGACAACTATTTCCATATTCCTTCTCAATTCCTCAATTGAATTATATTCAATATTCTTCTTTTGAATAAAAGAATTTATGGATTTGTAGAAATCAATTCTACCCATATTTTCACTTTTGGTAAATAATCATAAATCGAATTATACTAAAAATTCCTCTTCTTCCCATTTAATTTCTTGGATCCCAATTACCATGGGAATTCCTCTTTTTGCATTTAATTATTTACATTCCAATGTCATGGGAATTCCTCTTTTCCCATCAATTATTTCTCATAAAATAAATTTATCTTAATTAAAATACCCATTATTTCGATATGCTAGAAATTTATCTTTGTCCGTCTAAATGATGGAATTCCAAATGTCATAATAATTCCTCTTTTGATATTTAAATATTTCTCATAGATAAATAAATTTATCTAAAAATTAATCTTTGAATTTAAATAAATTATCCCATAATTCCAATATACTAGGAATTTCTCTTTTTCCATCCAAATATTGGAATTCCAAATGTAATAGGAATTCCTCTTTTAATATTTAATTATTTCTCATAGATAAATAAAATTATCTAAAAATTTATCTTTAAATTTAAATAAATTATCCAATAATTCCAATGTGATAGGAATTTCTCTTTTCCTATCCAATTGATGGAATTCCAAATGTAGTAAGATTTCCTCTTTTATTATTTAAACTTATCTATGCAAAAAGATAAATTTATCTAAATTTTTTCTTAAAAATTAAATAAAAATCTTCATTAATTTCTTTACACTAGAAATTACACTTTTCTTATTTAATTATTTGAATTTCAATATGGTGAAAATTCCTCTTTCATCATATAAATTTATCTATGCAAAAAGATAAATTTAACTAAAATCTTTCTTTAATTTTTACATGAAATATACATTATATTAGTATTCCAAATTTTTCTCTTAATTCTTTGGAATACATGGATTTTCATTATCATGGGGATTACTCTTTTAACATAAAAATAAATTATTAGAATTCTTTTTTTTCTAATTTATTCATTAAGCATAAACATAAAAATCCATTTCTCCATGATTTCAATGAGAATCATTCAATTAATCTAGGATGATTATTCCTATAATATGGTAGGAAGTCCTCTTTTCATATTATGAATGAAAATGTTTTATGTGTTCATTTTATAGAAATTTTGCCATAGCTCCCTGCTATTACTGATAATTCTCAATTTAATTGAAAGAATGAAGTTTAATATTATTGACATGATTAGAATGACCACTAATTGGATCATTATCCAATTATGGATTGATTCATAATTTCTCTATGAAATAAATATCATAAAAGCATTAAAAAGCCATTATTTTGGCCTCCAATTAGACAAGCATAGAAATTACTGTTGGATTAGAGAAATGCTTCATGAGAAGCTTCATTTGGATTGAGAATAGGTCATAGGAATGACCTTTCTTTGGGGGGAGAGAGAAAGGCTTAAAAACCATTAAAATTAAGCATAAATAGAAATTTATGTGTTTCTTTATTACAATTCATAAAAGAACTTCAATAGTAATCAAAAGCCATTCAAATTAAAGCTTCTCAAGCTTGAGAGGGGTTGAGAAGAGAAGCATTTTGAGTTTTAATAAGAAAAAGACAGATTGATGAAGAGAGAGAGAGAGAGAGAGAGAGAGAGAGAGAGAGAAGCTCCAATCTCTTCAATTTTGTAGAGGTTTTTAGAAGATAATAGAAAAATCATTATTTTAACATAATACTATAGTTCTCATATTTTTTTTACAAATGGCTAAGGATCTATTTATAGGTGAGGGAGGCCTCTAACCAAGTCCAACTAATTTCTAGAATTTTCAAGGTTTTGTTTGGTTGAATTTGGACAAGATTTGGACCTAGTTTGGTTCCCTTTTGATTTGGTTTGATCCAAGAGAGAGGAGGGATAAAAATATCACAATATTTTTGAGTTTAAAACTCTACCACACATGTGAAATAGGTGCCTCCTTGAAGGGCCCCCTTTTCCTTACACATGTGTCAAAAATGAATCATTGTACCCAACATATCTCATTTTTTAAGTAATACTCATAGGTTTTTTACTAATAAACCTTGTACTCAATCAACTCTTCATCTTATGTGGGCATTTACTCATTTTTAGGTATTTTTCTTTTATAAATTAGATTTATCTCCTCTCCACACTTGGATTGATCCTATTGGCCCATAGGAACCTTAATTGGACCATAATCCAAAAATTTCTAAAAATCTAGACCCTTAGGCTAAGGTCTTTTATACCCATTTCTATTAATTCCAATTGCACATTGGAAAGTTCTTTTTGAATTTCTGTTTCAGGGGAAGCCATTTTAGACACTAGGAGGATTTTTATATCCAAAAATATCTCAATTTTGGACTACCTCCCTCTAGATATTTTCTCTCTCTAGGTCAAAACATGATAAAACAGAATCTTTCTTTTATTTCAGAGGGGGAAATAATTACAATATCAGAAGGGGAGGTTCTTACATCTGTACACCTCAAAAGCTGGGAGGAAGGAATCTTACATCCTACCCTACTATTTGGGGCGAGATGTCCTCATCTCGCCCCAAACTAGAGCACAACTCTTTTCCTTAAGATCCAACTGATTCTGGGGTTTCTTATATTCTAGTCAACCCAAGAGAATCCTAGGAAAAATATCCCTTATATAGAACTCATCATTAACTAACAATTCATTCAGATCATATCATTCATATCTTTAACACAATAATGGTCCATTAGATCGAAAAATTTCTTTTTGAACATTCCTCCATGGAATTTCAGTTAAACAAGTTCTCAATTTGTCATTCTATTAACTTGATCCACCAGGTCAAGTGTTAATAGTAGCAATCTGACAACACAATCCACTAATCTCATAGTGATTTGTTGAGGTCATTATCATCATTCCAGTTACGAACATTATCACAGGGACTTGTCCCATTCATCCTCATTATGGTTTTGCTCAGCTTATCACTTTTCAACCAAAATTCAGGAATCATTATCATCATTATCATCATTCCAGTTACGAACATTATCACAGGGACTTGTCCCATTCATCCTCATTATGGTTTTGCTCAGCTTATCACTTTTCAACCAAAATTCAGGAATCATCTTTTTCCGATCAGAATCCAAATCAATTCATCAATTCTCAACCATAATTTTAAAATCATATCAACCACATTGGAATTGATCAACTAGATAGAATTTTTGCTTATAATTTCAAGGTCTTAGATTTACTCGTATATACTGCCAATAAAGAGCTGCAGTTATACCCTCGGTATATACGGGTAGTCACGGTCCTTGGAATTATAAGGTAAATACCATCATGTGTAGGCCTCAAGCAAGTCAGGGATTCTATACAATTGCAGTACTTCCATCTGAAGACCCAATTACTAATTTACAAATTTCAATCTTAATATCAATTTGTATGAATTTCATCACACAATTCCAACCTTTTACTGTTACTTCATAAATTTTTGACATTTTTGGCTTCTCACTTGGTCCACTATAGCCAATTCGCTCTGATACCAGCTGAAAGATCCCTGTCCCCTCTGCGCAATGGATTCGGGGTTGCTAGCAGCGGAAGTAGCACTCCTTGCGCGATGCAGGGTCCTCTCATGTGGGGCCTCGCCCACGGATATCCGGATAGGAGACTAATCCCTCGGTTCTTCCAAAACCAAACCTGAAAAAACTTCCCTTGCCCAGAAAGCACGGGTGATTTCTCCGGGATATTTTTACTCTAACGTAGTCAAGGTCATCACTGATCCGACCGAACCTAAAGTCACTTAGTTAGATCAAGGAAGAAACTTACACTTGGATCATAGAGATCAATGCTTTTTTTTCCCATCGAGAGGCATAGCCGCCATTGATTCCTTTTTCCATAGAACAATTACTATCCGAGATTTACTTCATCTAACGTACTACAACAGAAATTGAGTCTCATTTTACGGATCCATCAGTCCTGCCTATTCGGGTGGGTTTGCCAACCGCCTATCCACTATAGTGATAGGATCCAATTAAGAATTTGGTTAGGTTTTATCCCGGGTACTAGGGAAAAGAGTTCTCGGGTCCCCTAGCTGGATGTTCATGCAAACTTAAAGCTAATTACACCACTTACACATCCACCAATATGAAATTGCTTTCTTCAACAATTCAGCTATCTTTAAAACAATCATTTAATGAAGCCATAGTATCACTGATGACAATTCTCCAAAATATCCGGTTGAATCTTAATTTCCAATCATTCCTTCATCGAAGTATCTATGGCATCATTGGTAACCAGAACGCTCACCACCTGTCCACTCAGGGGCCTTTTCGATAGTTCCTAGCTAATAGTACCCGGTAATATATTCACTTATAAAAAATTCAAGATGGAATCTCCGTTGAAGATCAGCAAGATCAACTAACAGATCCATATAAAAGAGCCATGGACTCATCCGTTGAGGACCAGCAAGGTCAATCAACTAGATCCATGCCCGGTTTTAGGAAATAACTCTTACTCCTTGTTCCAATATCTTCCACGATGCATGTGTGGGTATCTTCAGCGACCCAGAGCCCAAGCACCGTATGGTCAGGACCCTCTAGGATCCTTCATAGGTCACCTAGCGCTTCACTCATAGGCCGCTTCCTTGGTTCCTCATCCACCGTACCAAAAGCTCACCATTTAAGGCTGGTCAAGACCTCGGTTGACCTTGCTACGCAAGATGTCCTCCGTTGACTCTCTGTCAGCTGTTGCAACTTTATCAGTCTCCACGACCTTATTCACAAGACGGTCAAAATGCTTCCCCAGCATTCTTGACATAAAATAGTCATTTACAAACAGGTCACAAATACAGTTTCTATAATGAACTCTCGTCTTTCCACATTGTTCCACATCAATCCATATTACTTAATCCACATCCAATTCATATGTGTACCCATTCTCATCCAATCACATCATTTTCCATCTCATCACATCAGATTCATTCACATCACATATCATCCATTTCGACGGAATCCTTGGAATGAATTGGCTCCACAAAAATCAAGTTGACATTCACTGCTATCACAATGGAACCATTTCCTTCCGTGACCTTCACGGGAACAAAGTTCAAGGAACTAGAATTTTCGGACCCCCAGATCTACAATTAGTAAAAGCTTCTAGGTTACTGAAAGGACTTAGAAAGAAGCAGCTCATTTATGTTGTCAAAATGAATCCGGCAGACACAAAGTTAAAGGCTAAAGAACTTTAAGTGAGTATGATGATTTATTCCTAGCAAAGCTAACTAAGATGCCTCCGATTCGGGAAGTAGATCATGAGATAGAATTGACTCCCAGAGCTTAGCCAGTAGCCGAGTACACGTACAAAATGCTAGTCCCTGAAGCCATTGAACTCAAGGAACAGCTTCGGCAGCTATTAGAACAAGGGTTTGTAAGAACAAGGGCAGCTATTAGAACAAGGGTTTGTAAGACCCAATGTTTCACCATGGGGAGCGCCAGTTCTCTTTCAGAAAAAGAAGGATGGAACGTTAAGACTCTGTGTGGATTGTAGAGGTCTTAATCAGCTGACAGTTAAGAATAAGTATCCTATCCCTAAAATTGATGAGTTTCTAGACAGGCTAAATGGAGCCCAGATCTTCACAAAGATAGATCTCAAATCAGGGTATTACCAGATCAGGATTAATGATCAAGATATCCCAAAGACAGCCATCAATACTCGCTATGGGCACTATGAATTTGTTGTCATGCCGTTTGGAATGACAAATGCCCCAGCTACATTAAAATCACCTAATGCTTGCAGGACATTCTCAGAGAATACTTGGATGATTTTGTTCTTGTTTTCTTTGATGATATTCTGATTTACTCAAAGAATGCAGCTGACCATGAAGCTCACGTTCGTAAAGTTCTTGAGATTCTAAGGAAGCACCAACTCTTTGCAAAAAAGAGCAAATGCACTTTCTCTGTCGACCATATTGAATACTTGGGCTTTCTGGTATCCAAAGACGAAATTTCTCTAGATTTCGCAAAAGTCCAAGCAGTCAGATATTGGCTTGAACCAAAGATAGTGAAAGAAGTCAGGGGATTCTTGGGATTAACTAGTTGGCATAGAATTTTTATACCTAAGTATGCTCTCATAGCTTCCCCCCTGACTAATCTTCTCAAGAAGAATACCCCGTTTCAATGGTCTACTAGGTGTTAGAGCGCTTTTGATAAGCTAAAGACTGCCTTGGTAATCAATCCCATTCTGAAGTTGCCAAATTTCTCTCTACCCTTTGAGGTAGTAAACTGATGCCAATGGTTTTGCCCTGGGAGATGCACTCATGCAGGAAAGTCACGCAATGGCCTATGAATCCTGAAAACTCAGAACGCATGAGAGAAATTATGTTGTCCACGACTTGGAAGTACTTTAAGTAGTCTATGCCCTGAAGTTGTGGAGACATTACCTACTGGGTCAAAGATTCACTCTGATGAGATGACAGATCATTAGAGCTTAAAGTGGATCTTCACTCAGAAGGATCTCAACATGCGCCAAAGAAGGTGGATGCAGACCCTGAAGGAATTTGATTTTGAAATCAAGTACCACCTAGGCAAAGAAAATGTGGTAGCAGATGCCCTCAGCAGAAAAGCCTCCTTGCTTGCAATCACAGTGGTGTCAAATCCATTGATTAATGAAGCAAGAGAGAAGATCATGCAGGATAGATTCTTTGGCTCTATTGCTACCCTACTTATGCAGGAAAGCAAAACTCCTCAAGAGTTGAACCGAGTTCAAGGGTATAGCCTGGATGAAGGAGTTATGTATTATAATAGCAGGCTATGCATTCCTAATGATGAGGGAACTAAGGGTCAAATTTTGAATGAAGCCCATGATAACCTTATAGCAGGACATCCAGGATTCATCAAGACCTACATGTCTGTAAAGAAAAGCTTCTTTTGGCTTGGACTAAAAAAAGGATGTACTTAATCATGTACGTCAATGCCTGATATGTCAGAAAGTCAAAGCCGAGAGAGTACCAATGCCTGGGAAGTTACATCCCCCAGATGAAGTGGGAATGTATCAGTATGGATTTTATTACTGGACTACCTTTAGTGCAATCAGGTTACAACTCCATCTTTGTGGTAGTTGACAGACTAACCAAAGTTCCAGTAAAAGAAACCTACACTGCAGTGGATGTGGCCAAAGTGTTTCTCAAGGAAATCTTCAGATTGTATGGCCTACATTGTATGGCATACCCAGCACGAGAATAGTAAGTGATCGAGATCCCATATTCATATCAAGATTTTAGACTGCATTCTTCAAAGCATTAGGAACTTTCTTGGATCTCAGCACAGCTTACCACCTTGAGATCGATGGTCAAACAGAAAGGGTGAGCCAAGTAATCAAAGATATACTTCAGTCATGCTGTGGGGGGGCAGGGAACCCAAGAAGTGGCTAAGCTATCTGCACCTAGTCGAATTTGCCTACAATGCTTCTTATCACCGAAGTATCGAGATGAGCCCTTTCAAAGCTCTATATGGACAAGATTGCCTAACACCATTAACTTGGTCCGACCCATTGATCGAGATGTCTAGACAGATGCTTGATGACATGGAGCAGCAGATGTAGTCAATCTGCAAGAATATAAAAGCTGCCCAAGATAGACAAAAGCAGTATGTAGATAAGAAGAGGTCAGGCAAAAAATTCAAAGAATCAGATATGGTCTTCATTCGAGTATGCCCCAAAGGAAGTTCTTTATCTCTCTTGGGAAGTACAAGAAGTTCTTTATCTCTCTTGGGAAGTACAAGAAGTTATCCCCCAGATACTATGGGCCATATCTGATTACAAAGAAAGTAGGTGACTTAGCCTATGAACTTCTTTTGCCTCCTCATCTCAAAGTACATAATGTATTTCATGTCAGCCTACTTAAGAAGTATGTACCGGAGCCCGAATCATGTGCTTAATGAGATGAACTCTTAACTTCTTCAACCCAAGGGCAGATGGAACTCCAAGCTGAAGAAATCCTTGATGTTCGAGAGAAGGTTCTCCGGAACAGAATTTTGAGAGAATTATTAGTCAAATGGAAGTTCTATCCTTTTGAAGACGCCACCTGGGAGAAAAAAGCTGAACTGATGCGAGATTATTCCTAGTTTGCGAGATGAGGACATCTCGCGTTTTTCAAGTGGGAGAGGATGTAAGACTCCTCCCCAGTCCCTCAAGATGTTCAGTTTCTTCCCCTGTAATCAATCCCCTTTTCAGAATAATAAAAGATCTTGTTTTTATCTGGTCTAGAGAGAGAAAATATTCTAGAGAGAGATAATTTAGTTTTTTAGATATCTTTGGATGGAAAAATATCCCTTTTTATTAAAATAAATTCCCCTGAAACAGAAGTTTAAAAAGAAATTCCTAAGGTGCATTAGAAATAAAATATAATGTGCAGAAAAGACCTTAACCTAAGGGTCAAGATTTTTTGAAAATTTTGGATTATGATCCAATTAAGGTTCCTATGGACCAATAAGATTAATCCAAATGTAGGGAGGAGATATATTGAAGAATCAAAGAAAAAACCCCCAAAAATGAGTAAATGCTCACATAAGATGAAGAGTGGACGAAGGACCAAAGAAAAGAATTAAAAAAACTGAATTTTGACACCTCAGTGTGGGGATCTCCCCTCATGAAGTAGGTGCCTTTTTCTCATCATTACCCCCAATTTTTAATCAATACAATGAGATATTTTCATCTCTCCTCTCTCCTGTTTCAAAACTAGATCCAAAAAGTAAGGTGAACTGACCCAAAAATGGTCAAAAATTGGCCAAACTGATCTTGAAAATTCTAGAATCAATTTGCTTGGTTAGAGGCTCACTTTTTTCTATAAATAGAAGCCTCTCCCTTTGTAAAAGCTTAATGGGGTTTATGCAATGTTACTCTACTCCTGTCCTGAGCCATCTACATTGAATTTTTTAATAATTCAATTGTTTTTGGCCTAATCCTCTCCAAAGTGAATTGGTGGCCACTCTTGCTTCAAACAAGAGTAGAACCCTCAATCCCTCAAGCCAAAGAAGAGCTTACAAGCTCCATGTAAGCTAATTTTCTTACTTTGTTTATGAATTTTTAATGAAAAATCTGTGGTTTTCTTGATTTTTATGTTTTGCAAATGTTTGAATTAAATTCAAATGCTATGCCTTTGATGAAAAGGCCACCCCCTTCTCTTCTTTACATTCCAACCTTTCTCAATCCTAGAAAGATTAACCAAGTGATTAACCAAACTCTTCTTATTGTTTACTCTCTTGAATTTAGAAAATTGTGTAGATTAGAGTTCTACAATTCTAAATTGGGTTAATTAAGTTAAATAAAGAAAGATAAAAATGAGAAATGGACAGCCATACAAAGGAGGTTATAGCAAAATTTTTCAAAATTTTGGTGAAAAAGAAAGTTTGTTTTTATGTTATTCCAAAAGAGTAATTCCCACCATTTTTGCATCTAAAAGAAATATTCTAATTACTCCATGTACATATTCACCTATGAATATGCATGGATATCACTGATATTAATTACTAAATTTGATTTCTATGCATATAAAGATGAATAAAGGAATTTTTAAATTACAAAAGTGTTATTCTTATTAAATTTGATTTCTATGCATAGAAAGATGCATAAAGGAAATTTTTTTAATTACAAAAGTGTTATTCTTATTAAATTTGATTTCTATGCATAGAAAGATGCATAAAGGAATTTTTTTATTACAAAAGTGTTATTCTTATTAAAGTTGATTTCTATGCATAGAAAGATGAATAAAGAAATTTTTTTATTATAAAAGTGTTATTCTTATTAAATTTCATTTTTATGCATAGAAAGATGCTTAAAGGAAATTTTTTATTATAAAAGTGTTATTCTTATTAAATTTGATTTTTATGCATAGAAAGATGCATAAAAGATTTTTCTTATGCATAGAAAGATGCATAAAGGATTTTTATTATTATAAAAGTGTTATTGTTATTAAATTTGATTTTTCTACATAAAAAGATGCATAAAGGAATTTTTTATTATAAAAGTGTTATTCTTATTAAATTTGATTTTTATGCATAGAAAGATGCATGAAAGAATTTTTTAAATTATAAAAGTGTTATTCCTATTAAATTTTATTTTTATGCATAGAAAGAAGCATAAATGAATTTTATTAATTACAAAAGTGTTATTCTTATTAAATTTGATTTTTTTTGCATATAAAGATGCATAAAGGAACTTTTTTATTTATAAAAGTGTTATTGTTATTAAATTTGATTTTTATGTATAGAAAGATGCATAAAGGAATTTTTTTATTATAAAAGTGTTATTCTTATTAAATTTGATTTTATGCATAAATAGATGCATAAAAGGATTTTCTTTTCATAAAAGTGTTATTCCCATTGAAGTTGATTTTTATGCATAAATAGATGCATAAAGAATTTTTATATCAAAATTAGAATTCTCTTAAATTCTATGTTTAAATTCTCTGAGTATTTGATAAACGAATAATTAAATACTCTAAGAGAGAAATTTCTATCGTTTTATATTCACACAGATTGTAAAAAGAAGATTCAGGAAATCTATCGGGATCGAAATATTTAGATAAATGATTAATTTATTCCTCATTGGAATTCGTAACTAATTTAGAAATCAGTTAAGTGAATATTCAAAGAAAGAAATTCAGAAAAATAGTAACAAAATTACCAAACCTTTTCGAGAAAGATAGTTCAGGAAAAATCTTATCCGACTCGAACCTTGAACCAGACTACAGACTATGACCAAGACCAAACTCTTTCGTCAGTTTCGAGGAAAGAAGGTGTGACCAGTTTAGAAAAATACACTCAAAACTCCCGCCAAATCTGAAACTAAGTTTGAGACTCTTCGAATTGATATGTGGATCAAGGTTATAGAATTTGAGGAATTCTTGTATGAAATTCAGAATGCCGATCAAGAAGTTTTGAGGATACTGATTCAAGAAATACTCCTTGTATTTAAAAGAAAATCAAACTGTTGAAAACTTGCTTAGAAACCCCGTTTTCTTAACGGACTGTCTTATGCCAAAATGCTGGAGGGAGAATTTGGTATATGTTTTTCTAAGGGAAGTTTGGTTGCAACAGCTGGCGGTCGGGGAGTGTTCAAAGGACAGCTCACGTGGCAAAGCCTGCCCAGTTATTGACCAGCCTCGGTATGGTTAAAAAATGGTGCGCTTCCGGTACGATGGGCGAGGGCCAGCGACGAAGCGGTCCCTGAGTGAAGTGCCAAGACACCTAAGAAGGATCCTGGAGAGTTTTGACCAAGAGATGCACGGGCTCACGGTGCCTACTACTATGACACCCATGCGTATATCGTGGAAGATATGTATGATGGACAAAATGATTATTATAATCTGTTACTAGATCTCGTTGGTGTTGCTGACCAGTTGGTCTCAACGGAGAGTCCAGAGTGATGCTATTTTTTTTAGAAACAAGGGACTAGATGGAATTTTTGAGTTATGACATCTGTAACCAATAACTCTTTGTCAATGGATTATTTTATATGTTAAAGTTTTAAAGAGGAGTGTGTTCGTGTCTGTATTCGAAAGCAAAAGTTAAGAAAGGCATTCAATTATGGGTGGGTGAGTAATTGTCTAGTTCTATCGATTCTAGTGGTTGGGACCCATGGGCCGGATGGGGTTTGCTGGAATCAGTGGAGTTTTAATAATTAAATTGAAATAATAGAAATACGCTTAGAATTCGAGTAGTTAAATAAAAACTTGAAGAATTTTCTCAAATGATTAGATCAACGGCTGTGCCTAATTTCGGTTAGGAAAAAAGCGTTGATTTCTTCAAACTCAGTGATAGTTAACCTTCTATCTAGTTTAATCAGGTGAAGGATAGTTTAGTCTCTTGACCTCGTTAGAAAATTCGTTTTTAAGAAAATCAAAAAGGTGAAATCGTCCCCGTTTTTTGGACAAGGGAAATTTTCCCGGTTTCGGTTTCGGAATGACCACCAAATTAGTCTTCTGTCCGGACATTCGAGGGCGAGGCCCCGAGTGGGAAACCCTACCCTGCGCAAGAGGAAGCTACTTCTACTGCTAGCAACTGGGAATCCGGTGCACGGAGGGGACAGAGGGGTCTGACACATCTCATCCATTCACATTCATCACACCCATTCACATTCATCACACCCATTCACATCCATCACATTCATTGCATCCACATCACATCACATACATCCCATCCACATTACATCACATCCAGAATTAGCCATAGGAATGACTATTCTTTTGGGAGAGAGAGATATACATAAAAAGCATTCTAAATAAGCATAAAGATTAACTCTATTCTTTTGGGAGAGAGAGATATACATAAAAAGCATTCTAAATAAGCATAAAGATTAACTTTTTTTGTGATTAATCATTAAAACTCTTAAGGAAAGCCTGATTTGCATTACAAACAACTATTAGAAACTTCTCAAGCTTGAGAGGGGTTGAGAAGTGAAATCATTTGAGAATATTAACAAAAACCATAAAATTCCTTCTTACCTCAAGGTTTGGCTTGCTTCTTTATGTAGAAGTGAAGCCCCCAACCAATCAATTGGTTTAGTAAGTTGAGAAGAAAGCTCCAAGAGTTGTTGAAGAGAGAGAGAAGCTCCAAGCACTCCAAAAGTAGAGGATTTTTAAGGGATAATATAAAATATGATTATTTTAATGTAATACTGGCATGGTATAGCTCATAGATTTTTTTTACAAAAGACTAAGAATCTATTTATAGGTAAGGGAGGCCACTAACCAAGTCCAACTGGGTTCTAGAATTTTCCAGGTTCACTTTGACTCAATTTGGACAAGATTTGGACCAGTTTGGTTCCCTTTTTATTTGGTTTGATCTAGGAGAGAGGAGAGATAAAAATATCACAATTATTTTGAATTAAAAACCCTTCCACATGTGTGCGCCTATCTCAAGATTCCCCCTCTCCTTACCAAGGTGTCAAAATTTCATAATTATTCTAAAATATCTCATTTTTTGAGTAATATCTCATAGTTTTTATCTAATAAACCTTGTACTCAATTAACTCTTCATCTTATGTGAGCATTTACTCATTTTTGGGTATTTTCTTTTATTCTTTTAGATTTATCGCATCCCCACACGGATTAATCCAATTGGCCCATTGAAACCTTAATTGGACCATAATCCAAAAATTTCAGAAAATGTAGACCCTTAGGCTAAGTTCCTTTATACACATTTTCAATTAATTCCAAATGCACATTGGAAAGTTCAATTTGAATTTTTGTTTCAGGGGAATCCATTTTAGACACTAGGAGGATTTTTATATATCCAAAGATATCTTAATTTTAGATTATCTCTCTCTAGATATTTTCTCTCTCTAGACCAAAACAGGGTAGAACAAGATCTTTCTTCTATTTTAGAGAGGGGAATAATTACAAGAAGAGAAGGGGAGGTTCTTACACCTTTACACCTCAAGAGCTCGAGGAAGGAATCTTACATCCTACCCCACTTAAAAAAACGTGAGACGTCCTCATCTCGCAAGTGGAGTATAATCTCTTTTATTTTCTTCTTCTTCAATCGCTTCCAGTGTTACTGCCTTGGAAGTGGATGGCCGATTTGGGAATATCTCTCTTTGACTTCCCTTATTCTGAGAGATCTTGCATTACTTTGGATTGAAACTGAGGGTTGGTTAGAGGGTCTACCTCTGGGATTTTCCTGATTTTGACGGAGGGTTGGTTAGAGGGTCTACCTCTGGGATTTCCCTGATTTTGACGGAAAGGAACCTGATACTCTGGAAGGAAGGAGCTGGAGTTTGAAATTTTGGTTCCTGACTTCCCTGTCCCAAAAACCTTGATCCAAAAGGAGTTGGGCAATCCATATTGCAATGTCCAAATCCTTGACAGTTATAGCATTTCACTTCTTTGTTCAAGGGTGGAGCTTTTGAAGTTGAATTCCAGGGGATTGAATTCCGGGAAAAGAACATTTCTTCCATTCTAGAACTTCCCATATCCTAAGCTTGACCTCGTTGTCTCTTAGGCGGTGGAAAGTTGGAATCACCTTCCCAAGTTAGAAATCTTTTGAAAGATGATGGTGCTGGCTTTGGCGGGACCTTGACATCAAAGGCCTTGGTGAAATCCTTTGCCATCCACACTGCTTCGGCCATGGAAACTGGCTTGGCATTCTTCACTAGGATATTCAAAGGTTCGTTCAGTCCCTGAATGAACTTGGCCATCACCTGTTCTTCATCCAGTGGTGGCGAGTACTTGAGGAGGAGAGCAAACGCTTGGTGATACACTTCAATAGTTTTGCTCCCCTGGGTTAACTCTAAGAATTCGTTCATCTTGGTTTTCAAAAAGCCAGGAGGACAGAATCTCTTTCTTAGGTAAATCTTGAGATCATTCCAGGTCTAGGTGTTCTAATCTAGACGGTTTGTCTCGCAGTGGTTTCTCCATGCCACTCTAGCTGTTTCTGCTATCTTCAGTCTTGCAAGAGCCATTTTACTCTTCTCATTGTACCCGGTGACAATCGAAGCATTCTTCCCATTGCTTCGATCCACTTCTCTCCACAGCCTCGCCCAAGTTTTTCCCTTCAACCTTGAAAGGTCCAAGTTGCGATCTATGAAGAGTTTTATGAACATCTGAGTCAAGCTCTTCCTCATTGAGTTGGGGGTTAACGTTTCTACCACGATGACCTCGATCCATGATCCTATCAATACAAAAATTCTTATTAAGTCCCTTTATTTATAATTCAATTCTGACTTTAGATCCAACTGATTCTGGGGTTCTTTAGATCGGTTAGCCCCCCACAGAATCCTGGGATAAAGATCCCTTCTATAAGAAGGACAAATAGAACTCATTATCAGAGAATAATTAATTTATATTCTTAACACAAAAATGGTCCATCAGATTGAAAATTTCATCTGATCATTCCTCTATGGGAATTTTAGTTATGCAAGTTCTCAATTTGTCATCCCTTAATTAGATCCACTGGGTCAAAGGTTAACAGAAGCAATCCATCCAGCACAATCCACTAATCTCATAGTGTTTTGCTGAAATCATAATTGTCATTCCAGTTACTAATATCATCACTAGGATTTGTCCCATTCATCCTCATTGTGGCTTTGTTCAACTTATCTTCTTTCAACCAGAATTCAGAAATCATCTTTCAATCAAAATCCAAATCATCTCATCAATTCTCAACCAGAATTCTAAAATCATATCAACCAACATTGGAATTCATCATCTAGATGGAATTTTTGCTTATAATTTCAAGGTCTTAGATTTACTCGTATATATTGTAAGTAAAGAGCTGCAGTTATACCCATGGTATATACGGGTAGTCACGGTCCTTGGAGTTATAAGAAGGTAAATACCATCATATCTAGGCCTCAAGCAAGTCAAGGATTCCATACAATTGTGGTACTTCTATCTGAAGACCCAATTACCAATTTATGAATCTTTATTTTGAATATCAATTTGTATGAATTTCATCACACAATTATAATCTTTTACTGGTACATAAATTTTTGACATTTTTTGGCTTCTCGATTGTTCCACTTTAGCCAATTTGCTCTGATACCAGCTGAAAGATCCTTGCCCCCTCCGCACAATGAATTCTGGGATGCTAGAGCAGCAACGAAAGCAGCACTTCTTGCACAGGGTAGAGTCTCTCACTCGGGGCCTCGCCACCACGGATATCCGAACAAGAGACTAATCCCTCGGTTCTTCCAAAGCCGTGAATCCGAAAAAGATTCCCTTGCCTAGAAAACACGGGTGATTCCTCCAAGATATTTTTATTCTAACGTAGTCAAGAGCCTTAACTAACCAAACTGATCCGACCGAACCCGTAAGTCACATGGTCAAATCAAGGAAGAGACTTGCACTTGGATCATAGAGAACAACGCTTTTTTCCTCATCAAGAGGCACAGCCGTTAATTCTTTTCCATAGAACAAAGACTATCCGAGATTTACTTCATCTATCGTGACACAACAGAATTGAGTCTCATTTTAGGGATCATCAGTCCAGCCAGTCCCATGGGTTAGCCAACCGCCCAACCACTGTAGTGATAGGATCCATTTAGGAATTTGGTTATGTTTTTCCCTGGGTACCAGGGAAAAGAGTTCCCAGGCCCCCTAGCTAGCGCTTCAAGCAAACTTCAAGATAGTCACACCACTTACACACCCAATATGAAATTGCCTGTTTCACAGATTCAGCTGTCTTTAAAACAATCTTTTAATGAAACCATAGTATCACTGATCATAATCCTCCAAAATATCTAGCTTGAATTCTAATTTCCAATCATTTCTTCATCGGTGTACCTATGGCATCATTGGCAACCAAAAGGCTCACCACCTGTCCACTCAGGGGCCTTTTCAATAGTTCCTAGCTCATAGTACCCGGAAATATATTTACTTATGAAAATCCAGATGGACTCTCCATTGAAGATTAGTAAGATCAACCAACATGTCCATATAAAATCGCCATGGACTCATCCGTTAAAGACCAGCAAGGACAATCAACCATGCCCGAGTTCAGAAAACAACTCTAACACCTTGTTCCATTTTCTTCCTCGACACACACGTGGGTATCTTCGGCGACCCAGACCCGAGCACCGTATGGTCAGCACCCTCTAGGCTCTTTCGTAGGTCACCTAGCACTTCACTCATAGGCCGCTTCCTTGGTCCCTCATCCACCATACCAAAAGCTTGCCATTTAAATCAAACCGAGGCTGGTCAGGACCTTGGTCAACCTTGCTACGTGAGACGTCCTCCGTTGACTCTCCGTCAGCTGTTGCAACTTTATCAAATTAGGTCTCCACGACCTCATTCACGAGATGGTCAAAATGCTTTCCCAGCATTCTTGACATAAAACAGTCATTTAAAAACAAGTTTCATAAATACAGTTTCTAATGAACTCTCATCTTTCCACATTGTTCCACATCATTTCTCGTTATTCCACATTCTTCTACATCAATTCACATTGTTTATTCCATATCCAATCATATGTATTCCCATCATCCTTCATCCATTCTCATCCAATCACATGTATTCCCATCGTCCTTCCATTCTCATCCAATCACATGTATTCCCATCGTCCTTCCATTCTCATCCAATCACATGTATTCCCATCGTCCTTCCATTCTCATCCAATCACATGTATTCCAATCGTCCTTCATCCATTCTCATCCAATCACATGTATTCCCATCGTCCTTCATCCATTCTCACCCAATCACATCATATCACATCTCATCACATCTCATCTATTCACATCTACCCATATCCACATCACATCACATCACATCCATTCACATCACGTCTCATCCATTCACATCTACCTAGATCCACATTTCCTCACATTCATCCACCTTACATCGCATCCATCCATTCACTTTACATCACATTCATTTATATTCATTCAAATCCACATCCCATCATATCACATCCATCCACATCACATCTCATCCATTCACGTCTCATCACATCATACTCACATTCATTTACATCTCATCATATCATATTCACATCGTATCACATCCATTTAGATATCATCACATCACATTCACATCCATTCACATCACATCTCATCCATTCACATCCATCACACCCATTCACATCCATCACATTCATTGCATCCACATCACATCACATATATCCCATCCACATTACATCACATCCACATCTCATTCTCATCCATTCACATCACATCCTTTCACATATCATCACATCTCAATCTCATCTCATCACATTCACATCCACATCCATTTACATCACATCACATCCCATCCTCATCACATCCACATCCACATCCACATCCATTTAAATCACATCACATCCACATCCACATCTCATCACATCCACATCCACATCCATTTAAATCACATCACATCCCATCCACATCTCATCATGTCCACATCCACATCCATTTACATCACATCACATCTCATCCACATCTCATCACATCCACATCCACATCCATTTACATCACATCACATTACATCCCATCCACATCTCATCACATCTACACCCACATCCATTTACATCACATCACATCCCATCCATATCCCATCCATATCTTAACACATCCATATCCACATCCATTTACATCACATCACATCACATCCCATCCACATCTCATCACATCCACTCACACCTTATCACATCCACTCACATCTTATCACATCCACTCACATCCTATCACATCGTATCACATCCACTCACATCCTATCACATCCACTCACATCCTATCACATCGCATTCACATCTTATTCACATCTATTCACATTTAGTAACATTTTCTACTTTCGATACCGATGAGACTTTTCTAAATTTCTACCAATTTCTTGGCCTACTTAAAGGTACTTTTTTCTCGACGGATATTTTCATATTCTATCTCAATTTCTCAAGTGAAATATGATGTGAATGAATCTGGTGTGATGAGATGGAAAATAATGTGATTGGATAAGAATGGGTACACATATGAATTGGATGTGGATTAAGTAATATGGATTGATGTGGAATAATGTGGAAAGACGAGAGTTCATTATAGAAACTGTATTTGTGACCTATTTGTAAATGACTATTTTATGTCAAGAATGTTGGGGAAGCATTTTGACCGTCTTGTGAATAAGGTTGTGGAGACCTAACTGATAAAGTTGCAATAGCTGATAGAGAGTCAATGGAGGACGTCTCGCGTAGCAAGGTCGGCCGAGGTCTTGACCAGCCTCAGATTGATTTAAATGGTGAGCTTCCAGTACAATGGATGAGGGACCAAGGAAGCAGTCTATGAGTGAAGCACTAGGTGAAAGCGGTCTATGAGTGAAGTGCTAGGTGACCTGCGAAGGATCCTAGAGATGTTGAAATTTGAGCATTATGATGAGCTATGGTGGATCAAACACTAGAATCAACATCATTAACAAAGTGATTAATAAATAATTAAGATGTAATTGTGGGTAATTAACAAATAGATTAATGTAGGCATGGATACTCAAAAACTAGCAAATTCTCATTAGGATAATGCCTCAATTTATAGAGTTTACATCAAGCATCAAATCCCACTGATTTCTCCATGATTCACTCCACCTCTTTTCCCTGATTCTCTCCACCTCTTCACTTTTCCCAGAATATCTCCCAGAATATCTCCACACTTCCTAAATCTTCTCATGCTACCCTTTATTCTCTCCCAGTAGATTCTCCACACTTCCTAAATCTTCTCATGCTACCCTTTATTCTCTCCCAGTAGATTCTTCTCACCTTTTCACAGGTTCTTTCACATTTACTCATCCTCTTTTACAGCCTCTAACCAAGGGCTTGTTCTCGCACACACCCTATTCACTTGTATTTTTCCCCTCAAGTGAATACTCCTAGTACACCTAGACCCTATACCAAGTTTGCCTCCCCTTACTTGATAGTCCGCGACTAGTGCCTGCACCTCCCCTCAAGTTATCTTAGCACACCTGGACCCTATATCAAGTTTCTCTCTTACTTGATAGCCTGCGACCAGTGCCTTAAGTCCCTAAACTCATAGTCCTTGACACTCTCTCTCTATGTGTCCAAGGCTTACTATAGTTGCCCGCGACCTTGACTAAAGTGCTCACACATACATGTATCTACCACGTGGCCTACATCATCGGTGGCTCAGAGGTGGTTTTACTTTGTTGGGACAAGTTACATTGGGTTGTGGGGTCTCTCTCTCTCTCTCTCTCTCTCTTTCTCTCTCTCTCAAAGATTTTCACATGGCTCCTCACTCTTTGGAGCCTCACATCTTGTCTTCAATCTTCTTGTCGTTGGCAGCTTCTCTCCACGCGTCCACATCTTCTTTCAGTCTTCTTAGGGTAGCTTCTCTTCTTGTGGCAGCTTCTCTTCTCGTGTCCATGTCTTCCTTTAGATCTTCTTGGTGTGGATCCTCTTCTTGGAAAGAGATATTCTTCTTCTTCCATGGCTGGAGCCATGAGCTTGTCCGTCAGATCTTCTTGCTCCATGTGAGCAACATATTTAAATGTTTTGCTGACAGTTCCTTTGGGTTTTTTATGTTTATCTTGTGTCATTATGCAATGCAAACCCAAATTTATGCGGGAGGTCTTACCTCTTGCCTTATTCTAGACAAGGGCAGTGTCTGATCCCATATTTACACTGATGCAATGTGCCCAATACATAATGCGTATAGCATTCATTCTTATGCACATTCCCAAATGTAATTGTGGCTGTGAATAATCTTGATTTTGAGTGAGATTTACAGGCATTAACAAGGGTTAAATGCAAAATGATGATTATCACAATTTTATCATCAGCACAATTTTACCAAAAATTACATTAAATCAAGGGTAACCAATTTGTACGGGATGGTTGGAATATCAAACCAACTCCGAATTGCAATCTGAAGTTATAGGGATCTGTATCAGATACCTAATGGTTAATTTGAACCCTCAATTGTACCAAAATACAGTGATTAGTACTGATTAATTATTGATTAGTAAATTAATCCATTGTTTTATGTGTAGAAAACAAAGTATGCGGGGAGTCTAGATCTGGTGCCTTAGACTTCAAATGAGCTCAAATGATTTCAAAGCCATCAATAGCAATGAGTCTAGTCGAGGATTAAGCCAAGAAACACAAGATTTGACCAAATATTGAAAGCTTAATCTCTGTTTTACCAAAGTCACTTGCAGATTTGATGAAGAGCTTGGATCTCACTGTAGACTTGATGAAATTGAATTCTGTCTTCACCAGCTTGTAGAGCATGCTTGAAAACACTTTGGGCTAAGAGGAATTAGAGGCATTTGAACTGAGCAAGCATGCTTGAAAACACTTTGGGCTAAGAGGAATTAGAGGCATTTGAACTGAGCAAGCAGAAATCTCAAAACCCCTGGTAATTTCACGATTTCTCCCTCGTTCCTCGGCGGTTTGCGCTTTTGTTTGGATGAGCTTGAAGAGCAATGGGTTGTGCTAGAAGGGTTTGACCTAATTGTGAGTTTGCAAGGTGAATGAGTTCCTCCACTGGCTGGGGGTACATAGGTGAGTTGAAAAAAGAGGAAAAATTATAATTTTCTACTAATCCTAATTAGCAAAATAATTAGCAAGATCATGGGCTCACAAATTAGCATGGCTCTAATACCATGTTGAAATTTGAGCATTGTGATGAGTTATTGTGGATCAAACACTAGAATCAACATCATTAACAAAGTTATTAGCAAATAATTAAGATATAATTAGTGGGTAATTAACAAATAGATTAATGTAGGCATGGATACTCAAAAACCAGCAAATTCTCATTAGGACAATGCCTCAATTTATAGAGTTTACATCAAGCATCAAATCCCACTGATTTCTCCATGATTCACTCCACCTCTTTTCCCTGATTCTCTCCACCTCTTCACTTTTCCCAGAATATCTCCACACTTCCTAAATCTCCACATGCTACCCTTTATTCTCTCCCAGTAGATTCTTCTCACCTTTTCACAGGTTCTTTCACATTTACTCATCCTCTTTTACAGCCTCTAACCAAGGGCTTGTTCCCGCACACACCCTATTCACTTGTATTTTCAACAAGAGGGTGCTGACCATACGGTCCTCGGGCTCTGGGTTGCCGAAGATACCCACACGTGCGTCATGGAAGATATTGGAACAAGGAGTAAGAGTTGTTTTTTAAAACTGGGCATGGATCTATTTGATTAACCTTGCTGGTCCTCAGGGATGAGTCCATGGCTCTTTTATATGGATTTGTTGGTTGATCTTGCTGATATTCAATGGAGATTCCATCTTGAATTTTTTATAAGTGAATATATTACCAGGTACTATTAGCTAGGAACTATCGAAAAGGCCCTTGAGTGGACAGGTGGTGAGCGTTTTGGTTGCCAATGATGCCATAGATACTCCAATGATGGAGTGATTGGAAATTAAGATTCAACCGGGTATTTTGGAGGATTGTGATCATCAGTGATACTATGGCTTCATGAAATGATTGTTTTAAAGATAGCTGAATCTGTGAAGAAAGCAATTTCATATTGGGTGTATAAGTGGTGTGACTAGCTTTAAGTTTGAATGAACATCCGGCTAGGGGGCCCGGGAACTCTTTTCCTTGGTACCCGGGACAAAACCTAACCAAATTCTTAATTGGATCCCATCACTACAGTGGTTGGGCGGTTGGCTAACCCATGGGACTGGACTGATGGATCCATAAAATGAGACTCAATTTTTGTTGTAGTACGCTAGATGAAGTAAATCCTGGATAGTAATTATTCTATGGAAAAAGGAATCAACGACTGTGCCTCTCGATGGGGAAAAAAGTGTTGATCTCTATGATCCAAGTGGTGCAAGTTTCTTCCTTCATCTGACCAAGTGACTTTAGGTTCGGTCGGATCAGTTTGGTCAGTAATGACCTTGAGTACATTAGAGTAAAAATATCCCGGAGGAATCGCCCGTGCTTTCTGGGCAAGGGAAGTTTTTCTAGGTTTGGTTTTGGAAGAACCGAGGGATTAGTCTCATGTCCGGATATCCATGGACGAGGCCCCGAGTGAGAGGACCCTGCACTGCGCAGGGAGTGCTACTTCCGCTGCTAGCAACCCCTAATCCATTGCGCAGAGGGGGCAGGGATCTTTTAGCTGGTATCAGAGAGAAAATTGGCTATAGTGGACCAACTAAGAAGCCAAAAATGTCAAAAATTTATGAAGTAACAGTAAAAGGTTGGAATTGTGTGATAAAATTCATACAAATTGATATTCAAATTGAAATTCGTAAATTGGTAATTGGGTCTTCAGATGGAAGTACTGCAGTTGTATGGAATCCCTGACTTGCTTGAGGCCTAGACGTGATGATATTTACCTTATAATTCGAAGGACTGTGACTACCCGTATATACCGAGGGGGTATAACTGCAGCTCTTTACTGGTAGTATATACAAGTAAATGTAAGACCTTGAAATTATAAGCAAAAATGCTATCCAGATGATCAATTCGAATGTGGTTGATATGATTTTAAAATTCTAGTTGAGAATTGATGAATTGATTTGGATTCTGATTGGAAAAAGATGATTCTTGAATTTTGGTTGAGAAGTGATAAGCTGAGCAAAACCATAATGAGGATGAATGGGACAAGTCCCTGTGATAATGTTTGTAATTGGAATGATGATAATGACCTCAGCAAATTACTATGAGATTAGTGGATTGTGCTGTCAGATTGATACTATTAACACTTGACCCAGTGGATCAAGTTAATAGGATGACAAATTGAGAACTTGCTTGACTGAAATTCCCATGGAGGAATGTTTAAAAAGAAATTTTTCGGTCTAGTGGACCATTATTGTGTTAAAGATATGAATGATATGATCTGAATGAATTGTTATTTAATGATGAGTTCTATATAAGGGATATTTATCCTAGGATTCTATTGGGTTGACGAGAATATAAGGAACCCTAGAATCAGTTGGATCTTAAGGGAAAGAGTTGTCCTCTAGTTTGCGAGATGAGGACATCTCGTGTTTTTTAAGTGGGGTAGCATGTAAGATTCCTCCCCCCAGCTTTTGAGGTGTAGAGGTGTAAGAGCCTCCCCTTCTGATATTGTAATTATTCTCCCCTCTGAAATAAAAGAAAGATTCTGTTTTATCCTGTTTTAACCTAGAGAGAGAAAATGTCTAGAGGGAGGTAGTCCAAAATTGAGATATTTTTGGATATAAAAATCCTCCTAGTGTCTAAAATGGTTTCCCTTGAAACAGAGATTCAAAAAGAACTTTCCAATGTGCAATTGAAATTAATTAGAAATGGGTATAAAAGACCTTAGCCTAAGGGTCTAGATTTTCAGAAATTTTTGGATTATGGTCCAATTAAGGTTGCTATGGGCCAATAGGATCAATCCAAGTGTGGGGAGGAGATAAATCCAATTTATAAAAGAAAAATACCCAAAAATGAGTAAATGCCCACATAAGATGAAGAGTTGATTGAGTACAAGGTTTATTAGTAAACAACTATGAGTATTACTAAAAAAATGAGATATTTTGGGTATAATGATTCATTTTTGACACGTGTAAGGAAAAGGGGGCCCTTCAAGGAGGCGCCTATTTCACATGTGTGGTGGAATTTTAAAATCAAAAACATTGTGATATTTTTATCTCTTCTCTCTCTTGGATCAAATCAAATCAAAAGGGAAACAAACTAGGTCCAAATCTTGTCCAAATTCAACCAAACTGAACCTGGAAAATTCTAGAAACTAGTTGGACTTGGTTAGATGCCTCCCTCACCTATAAATAGATCCTTAGCCCTTTGTAAAAAAATATGAGAACTATACTATCCTAGTATTATGCTGAAATAATGATATTTTCTATTATCCTCTAAAAACCTCTACAAAATTGAAGAGATTGGAGCTTCTCTCTCTCTTCAATCTTCCTTGGTGACTCCTACAACATACCAAACCGATTGATTGGTTGGGGGCCTCTACTGTGATCAACGAATCAAGTAAATTAGAAGGTAAAGTGTGGATTATTGTCTTTTTCTTATTCAAACTCCAAATGCTTCTCTTCTCAACCCCTCTCAAGCTTGAGAAGCTTTAATTTGAATGGTTGTTGATTACTATTGAAGTTCTTTTATGAATTGTAATAAAGAAACACATAAATTTCCATTTATGCTTAATTGTAATGGTTTTTAAGCATTTCTTTCTCTCCCCCAAAGAAAGGTCATTCCTATGACCTATTCTCAATCCAAATGACGCTTCTCATGAAGCATTTCTCTAATCCAAAAGTAGTTTCTATGCTTAACTAATTGGAGGCCAAAATAATGGCTTTTTAATGCTTTTATGATATTTATTTCATAGAGAAATTATGAATCAATTCATAATTGGATAATGATCCAATTAGTGGTCATTCTAATCATATCAATAATATTAAACTTCATTCTTTCAATTAAATTGAGAATTATCAGTAATAGCAGCGAAGCTTTGGTAAAATTTCTGTAAAATAAGCACATAAAACATTTTCATTCATAATATGACAAGAGGACTTCCTACCATATTCTAGGAATTATCATCCTAGATTAATTGAATTATTCTCATTGAAATCATGGAGAAATTGATTTAGTTCAAGAGAAAATTTAGTTAAATTTATCTTTTTGCATAGATAAGTTTAAATGATAAAAGTGGAATTCCCACTACATTTGAAATTCCATCAATTGGATGGGAAAAGAGACATTCCTATCACATTGGAGTTATTGGATAATTCATTTAAATTTAAAGATGAGTTTTTAGATAATTTTATTTACCTATGAGAAATAATTAAATGTTAAAAGAGGAATTCCTATTACATTTGGATGGGAAAAGAGAAATTCCTAGTATATTGGAATTATGGGATAATTTATTTAAATTCAAAGATGAATTTTTAGATAAATTTATTTATCTATGAGAAATATTTAAATGTCAAAAGAGGAATTCTTATGACATTTGGAATACCATCATTTAGATGGGCAAAGATAAATTTCTAGCATATCGAAATAATGGATATTTTAATTTAGATAAATTTATTTTATGAGAAATAATTGATGGGAAAAGAGGAATTCCCATGACATTGGAATGTAAATAATTAAATGCAAAAAGAGGAATTCCCATGGTAATTGGGATCCAAGAAACTAAATGGAAAGAAGAGGAATTTTTAGTATAATTTGATTTATGATTATTTACAAAAAGTGAAAATATGGGTAGAATTGATTTCTACAAATCCCATGAATTCTTTTATTCAAAAGAAGAATATTGAATATAATTCAATTGAGGAATTGATAAGGAATATGAAAATGTCAAAAAAAGAATCTTTAATTAGGCCAAGCAATTGGCAGAAATTTAGAAAAAGTCCTATTATCGGTATCAATCTAGAAAAAGCTATTAAATGGAATAGTATGTGAATGGATGTGGATGTATGGATGTGGATGTGTATGTGGATATGGATTTATATGTGTATGTGGATATGGATGTAGATGTATGGATGTGGATGTGTATGTGGATATGGATGTAGATGTATGGATGTGGATATGGATATGGATGTATGGATGTACGGATGTGGATGTGGATGTGGATGTGGATGTATGGATGTGGATATGGATGTGAATGTATGGATGTGGATGTGTAGATATTTTGGAGGATTATGATTAGTGATACTATGGTTTCATTAAATGATTGTTTTAAAGATAGCTGATTCTGTGAAAAAAGTGGTGTGACTAGTTTTAAGTTTGTATGAATATTCGGCTAGGGGGCCTGGGAACTCTTTTCCCTAGTACCCACGACAAAACCTAACAAAATTCTTAATTGGATCCCATCACTACAGTGGTTGGACGGTTGGCTAACCCACGGGACTGGATGGGGTTAGGCTGGACTGATGGATCCCAAAAATGAGACTCAATTCTGTTATGGTAAGATAGATGAAGTAAATCCCAGATAAAAATTGTTCTATGGAAAAGAATCAACGGCTGTGCCTCTCAATGAGGAAAATTTAAGTGTTAGTCTCTATGATCCAAGTGCAATCTTTTCCTTGATCTGACTATGGGACTTTCGGGTTCGGTCAGATCAGTTCGGTTAGTTAAGGCTTTGACTAAGTTAGAGTAAAATTATCCTGGAGGAATCGCCCGTGCTTTCCAAGCGAGGGAAGTTTTTTCGGGTTCGATTTTGGAAGAACCGATGGATTAGTTTTTTTCTGGGTATCCATGGGCGAGGCCCCGAGTGAGGGACCCTGACCCAAGAAGTGCTACTTCCGCTGCTAGCACCCCTGAATTCGTTGTGCGGTGGGGACAGGGATCTTTCAGAAAGGGTCTGCTTGAGAAATCACTATAACGCGAGGACTTGTAGAGGAAAAAATAAGAACATGTTATCAATGTTTTAAACATCCAATTAAAAAAAGTAGAATATTTGTCTTAGTTTCTATTACTCTGAGAAATACAAAATGTTTTCATGATTGATGTAACTATATGCTGCCAGAAATACATTTATCTCCATTTATCTCTATGTGATGGTCGTTTGCACCATGAAAACTTGCCTCCTTGTAATGTCTTTACATTGAATGGTCCTTTCTTTTCTCCTTGGTACCTATTTCCAAAAATCAAAGTAATGTATATAAGTAATAATGATTATGGCATAGTTTTGAAATGAATACTTTTTCGAGGTTAGATTGAATAACATACCTTATGGTCATTGCACTTGAACACATAATCATTAGGCACTTGTAGGTCATCGTCATTTGCCAAGTCTGTTCTCACTTGACGCAGTGAGATGTTTGACCTTATATTGAGTACTGTCAAGAGCTCATGTTCAAACCATACCTCTAATAACATCAATGGATTTTCAGTGTCATCCTCCAAGTCCCGATCAATTGCTACATGTTTTCCATTGACATAATGCTATCTCATATAATGAAAGGCCAAAATAAAATTCTGGGAGCCAATCATATATTTACAGACATAGATTTCCTATGGATTTTGGAGGTAACCCCATTTAATTATTTCACATTCCAATTTTGACCTACGAAATCCAAACATTTCTCTGATTTATAGATAAACATTGACGATGTTTTTTTCGACCTCCTCGTCACATAAAAGAAGTCAACAAAAACATGCAATGGCATAAAGACAATGATTTTCACCTGATAAATTGCTTCATTTGGTCTTATACACCTCTGCATATCTTGGTATATCTTTAATCTAAAGCACTCACTTGTTTCTGCTGTTGGTATTGACCATTCTGGACTGTTGAATGAAGGCAGTGCTAATGCTTTCAAAGATCCATAACCTGTAACACTACGAGGTGGCGTGTAAAATTCATTATAAAAGAAAACTCCTCTCTCTGGCAAAGACCTGCTTGATGTTTCTTTGTATAGCTGCTCACCAATAGATGCATGAAAAACATCAAAGATTCCCACAATACTATCTATAGGCTGCCAGTCAACCAAGTTTGAAGGATATATATCTATACAGACGAATACAAGAGAAGCATAAGTATAGAAATGAAACACATTACATAAACATAATGTAAAAACATTTACTTACAGTTTGGTCTATGGAGTGGGATTCCATTAGGCAAACGTTGCAGAGCAGTTCTAAGTGCATGTAGACATGTTATATAGAGACTTCCTTAATGCTCCTACCTGTGTCAGAGAGTTTGAAATCTTGAACTCTGCCTTTGTAAGTGTCGATGAACTCATTCTTTGTTTTTTTTCACTTCCTCATCTGAACATAATCCAACTACCAATAGAGATTATGGTAGGAATCCACCTTTGATTATCCAGATCAAAATTGTTGTATACTATAATAGCTCTAGTAGAGGAGCAAGGATGCCTAGGATGTGTGGTTTCCATGCAAGCACATAGAAAATAAAAGCAGATGTAAGAAGATGGAAGAAAATGAGATGGAAGAAGAGATAACCTCCAAAACATGCGAAATTTTTAGAGGGAAATCCATTCATTAAATGAGCTAGGAACTTCGAACAAAACATTCCAAATTTTTTGAGAAAAAAGTACTTTTATTAAATGAGCTGAACGAGGGAAATTTTTAGATAGAAAACCGTTCATTAAATGAGCTGAGATTTATTAAATGAGTTGACAACACTCTAATTTTCATATATATTAAAGAAATGACATTATAAAGTGTTGGTCAAATGCATTTCGTATTTCTTTAATAACAATATATTCATTTAAAGAATATATGAAAAACGTCTAATTATCAAAAGTTCCATTACGGTGGCCCTCTTCCTATTGGTCGAAAGCCTTTCTCTCTCTAGAGGAAAAAGGCCCAAAGTTGAGTCCAAAATTCACCTAATGAGAGGTGGTTTCCCATGAGTGAGTCTTTCTCTCATAAAGTGAGCAAACAGACTCCAGATTGTAATCCATCTAGAGCGTTGAGTTTGTTATTGCACAAGCTACAGCAGAGTGGACAGTATGGCTCCTCCTCAAAGACACCAAAATGCTACCGCGAGAAGTGTGCATGACAACAACACAAGAGGGAATGCTCCGAACGCGAGAAGTGTGCATGACAACAACACAAGAGGAAATGCTCCGAATGTAGCCCTAGCTCTTCCCTTGGGAGTCCATCTAGAGAATTGATTTCATGACAACAACACAAGAGGGAATGCTCCGAACGCGAGAAGTGTGCATGACAACAACACAAGAGGAAATGCTCCGAATGTAGCCCTAGCTCTTCCCTTGGGAGTCCATCTAGAGAATTGATTTCATGATTGAACAAGCTAAAGCTACTCGAGAGAGTGGATAGTATAGCTACTCCTCCTTGAAGATTCCAAAATTATACCTCAAGAAGCATGCACGACAATGACACACACAAGAGAGAATACTCCAAACGTGATCCCAGCTCTTCCCTTGGGAGTCCCTTATAGAGGCAATGGCCAGGTTAGCTTGATAATCATCTAAGAAGAGGTATTTGGATTAATCCATAATGTTAGCATTTATTAAGAAAGATAAAGGATGCTACTTTTCCTTGTTTTGAAAATATCAAATTTCTAGTAGAATTATTGCTTTCTCGAAAAGATAGTGGTTTCTCGTATCTTATGAGATTGGGTTAAATTATTGTGTTGCTATCTTGCTTAAATTAAAGTACAGGTACATATTCTCCCCCGCCTTGATGCTAATATCATTCCTATGCTAATGTAGCCGGGCGACGACATTAACAAGGCTTGGAGTTGGCCCAAGGTATCCCTCATACCATTCAGAAGTTGAAACTCACCGGTTCGGTAAGAGTTATGGATGCTGCCTAGTTCTGCGGGCCTACGCTAGTGTGGTGAATAAGCCCACCCTAATGTGTAAACATCCCTTCGAGGAGTGGGAGGATCAAGCAACGGAGCCTAAGAGGGTGACACGCTAGCTTGAGTCCTCGCTGGCTACCAATGACGAGGTGTATGGTCCCGTAAGGATTGCCTAGTCTATATAGACTGGAAGGCCGAGTTCTAGATCATCGGCAGAATAAAACATGGATCAAGAGAGCATGGATCTGGCTATAGTTGGACTTTAACCTTTGTATCTATTTTTCATTGAGTCCCTTGTCTTCTAGTATTGTTGTATCATTATTTTAAGTTAAGTGGCTATTTTAATGAACACTGTGTTAGATCCTTAATTAATGAACTTGTCTAGATATGTCTCATAGTGTGGTAGGATTAATTAGAAAACAAAAATGATGAGTGAGTTGGGTGGAAATTGGGAGGGTGGATCGCCCCTGACGGTGCCATCCTATGGACGTGTGGACCCGATTAGTTGGGTAGCTTTCTAGCAAAACTAATCAATCGCACTACATTAGGTAAGTCCTGCTGTGATTCTACTCTAGAGGACTAGGTCAGCGGCCTCACACAAATGGGAAAAAAGACGTTGCTTGTTCTAGGAATCAAGAATAGAGAGTTATGTAATTTCTATTTACATGGTCTTCTCTTTTCCTTGTTCTTTGTGATCTATACATGGTCCAAAAAAGGTACCCAAGACCTTTACACGATTGATGTCATCTTGGTGTGGTCTGTATGGTCCATGTGTCCCCTCGTACATGGTTAGAATGGGCTTTGTGTGATCTCTAGATGCTTGATTATCCCATGGTGTGCTTTGCATGGTGGTCCATGTGATTTGTACATGGTCAGAATGAACTGCCACTCTCAATCATCTCACGGCATTGTGCTTTGCATGGTGGTCCATGTGATCTGTACATGGTCAGAATGGACTGCTCAAGACCTTTATATGCTCGATGTCACCTCGATATGGTATGTGTGCAATCCATGTGATCTGCATACGAGTGGAACAAGCTTCCCAAGATCTTTGCATGCCCAGCCTTGCCATGTATAGCTTGTATGGTACATATGGCACCAACTCAAGCACATACATGGTAAAAATAGTCTACCCGAAGTGTTTACATGCTTAGTATCATCATGACATGGCTTGTATGGTTAGAATGGGATGCATGTGATATTTATGTGGTCGGTATATCCCCTCTATGTGGTGTCTTTGGTTTGTGTGTGTAGCCATAAAATGGGCTTTATATCTCGTTGGTGTACATGTTGAGAATGGGATTTTTAAGTGGTTTGTATGATCCACATGGTTTTTGTATGGTTGGAATGGACTACATATAGTCCATTTGATCCGTATATTATTGGAATGGGATCATGTGATGTTTACATACTTAATATATACTTTGTTTGGTCCATATGGTATGTATGGTCCGCATCAGTTCAAAATTGATTGGATGTGATCTTTATGTGGTTGGTATTGTCCCCTTGTGGTCTTTATGGTCCAAACTATATGTGTATCCTTTGGAAAGCTATATGCAATCTTTATGTGCTCAATATAGCCCTTGTATAGTATGCATGGTCTATATGGTCTATTTAAATGGGTGGAAATAGACTACATATGATCTTTGCCAAAATCCTATCCATGAGCTAAGATCTACAAAGTAGGATCCCCATGCAACAAATTTTACCCAACCCCTAAGCCATGTTGGATCACTGTCAAGATGTGAGAAGCTTAAATATTCTACAATGGAAACCCTTATGTTTGGGTCTAAAAACATTGTGGATCACCAACCAATCTCCAAAGTTAAAGAGATTCAAGAGATGGCCTTGAATGCCATTTTGAGCCCAACAATTGAATTGGGTCGTCCCAACCAAGATGATAGAAGCACAAGGCAGGCTTCTATAAGAAGGGAATCCCTACATTTAGGTTCCAAAGCACCACAAGCCTTCATGCAATTAAACTCTAAATAAAAGATGGAGTGAAGACCAAAATCTATGCCTCTGCTGATGCTAACCCCAAAGCTTAAGCGAGAATGGAGAGCAGTGGGTTCCACCTCAACTCATGTGCTAACACCACCCTTTGGAGAAGTCAGAGGAGTCCATGTATGCTAAGCAATAATAAGAGGCATTACTTACCTATGTATGGTGGCATTACCCATCCTTGTTCCCATTTAAAAAGAGCCACCCATGTTCTGCCATATATATAGGCAGTGATGTGTGTGAACACACTTAGGACTGCCGGGGCACTTTTTCCCTCTTTATGAGGTTTTTTCCCTCGGCTTGTATATATGCCCATTATTCTAGGGCTAACTTATCTTTGTACATTGACACAATCTAATACATTGTGTGTTGTGTGCATTCTTGCTTCTTCTTCTCCAAGCTTGGTATGCTTTCCTGCAACCCTAATTCTAACAATTGGTATCAGAGCAGGCATCGGCTCCCAGGGCTACGCCACTAGCACCCTCCGACTCACGTTCTCCGATTGAGGTGAGCTTTCACGAGAGCTTGCAGGTCCCTATACTCACGTAGAGCTTCGCGTTCTCAGAAATTGCATCTGAGGTCGTTTCGGGCTCCGTTTTTACATTTCAAGTTCTGCACAGGTGTTTTCATCATTTTGTGCAGAAATTTAGACAGTGCAATTTTCTGCAAAATAGGCATACGTATTCTATTGTGGACCGTGCTACATAGTAAGAGTTGTTTTCTATTCAGTCTTTGCTTCATTACAGGTAGCTTTTGCATCAGTTTTAGTCAGTGGCCATGGTTGATAATAGCAATGATGTATTTCACATGGTCTGCTGATGACAAATTGGATGGAGACAGTAACTACCCACTTTGGGCATATATGATGCAATATGTTTTGGTTGCAAAAGGAGTGTGGAACATTGTGCAGGGTATGGATGTACGTCCAGGTTGTTGCAGGTTCTAGGAGCTCTACTGTTGGCTGATGTTTTACCCACTACTGAACAAGCTCGTTGGGATGGTAAAGATGCGCAAGCTCATGCCTTGATTGCACTTTTTGTCAAACGTAACATCACCCCACATATTGGTTCAGCTAAAACAGCAAGCTAAAACAGCAAAGCAGGCTTGGGATATTCTAGTTGGTTTGTATGCAGGTCATAACGAGGCAAAAATCTCTTACCGTAAAGAGCTAGAATCGAAGATTATGCAGGAAGACGATGACATGAATGTTTTTCTTGCTGAGATTAAAGATCTCAAGGAACAATTGATTTCTGCAGGTGAGATTATTCCTGATCATTCTCTTGTGCAGACTGTTCTTGATGCTTTACCTGAGTCATATCAGATTTTTGCTTCCACGTGGAGACTTGTTACTGAGGAGACAGACCTGATGTTGTCAATTATGATACTTTAGTCAACAAGCTCTTGCAAGAAACGCAGTCCATGCAAAATCGGGCTAGGCAGCGTGCAGTTGATCAAGCATTTGTTGCTGCCCAGCAGAGAAGAAGTGGTAAGGCAGCCCCTTCCACTATTTCTTCTCCTATTAGTAGGTGTGCAACTTCTTCTCCTTCCACAGGTAGCAACAATAGGTCTGAGAAGGCTCTTGATAAAGGCAAAAAAAAAATGAGATGTAACTATTGTAAGGCAACTGATCATGTCATTAAGAATTGCCCTAAGCTAAAGGCTAAAGAGGCAAAGAAGAAAGAGTCAAATGCAGCCACAATAGCGGATGCTTCTACAAATGCAGATTCTACAAATGTTGTGCATGACACAGAATGGGCGTTTAGCATGTATTGCCAGTATGATCCATCTGTACATGATGCATGTTTGGCAGTTTATGTTGACTCTCATGTATGGTATTTTGACAGTGGTGCTACAAAGCACATTACCTCGCATCGTGATATGTTCACTTGTCTTGAGGCTGTCCCTAATGGGAATACTATCACATGTGCCAATAATGCTTCTTACCCAGTGAAGGGCATTGGTAAAATTATGCTTACTACTGCAAATGGCAGCGCTTTCACACTTTTAGATGCTTTGTATGTGCCAGGGATAAAGAAGAATCTATTGTCTATCTCTGCGCTTGCTAGACTTGGACTTGTAGCCAAATTTGTGGATGACAGATGTACTGTTCATGATTTGACTTCTGGTGATACGATTATTGTATCTGGCACCTTGTTTCGTGGGCTGCTGTATAGGCTCAATTCTTATGACAAGTGTGTGGAAGATTCAGCAAATGCAATTTCTGATGAAAAGGCAGTTTCAGATGCAAAACTATGGCATGCTCGTTTTGGTCATCTGAACTTTGCTAGTTTGCTGCATTTGCAGAAATTTGATATGGTTGCTTCATTGCCCCCTCTTGAGGCACCATTGAAACATGTTTGTGAAGGCTGTATTTTGGGCAAAATGCAGCGTTCTGTGTTTCCAAAGGATGGTTAGAACTGTGCGGGCCAATCGCAAATTGCAACTTGTACATATAGTGATGTATGTGGGCCTATGCAAACTCTGTCATTTGGTAAACACTTGTACTTCGTGACTTTCATTGATGATTACTCAAGGCATGCATGGGTATATCCACTGAAGGCAAAGTCCGAAGTGTTTTTGTGCTTCAAACAGTTTTTACTTATGGTTGAAAATGTATCCAATTGTAACTTTTAAAAATATACTTTTATATTATTTATATAATTTTTAATGTTTAACATAGTTCGTGAAAACTATGATGCACGTATAATGATTGGGATGGTGCTATAATGGAACACCATGCGTGGATGGCCCGAGTGTTAATAACCTCGGTTGATAGATGTACATGTCTTTAGTTCAAATCCTAGCACTATTTTTGTGCACTATCATCGTATAATAATAATTAAACTCAAAATATAAGTATGCCATGAAGGGCTAGCGTGAAAGGATACATTTGAACTATGTAGAAGTCAACATCTAAGAGCTAATAAGTGTGGCACATGAGAGAATTTTTATACTATTTTATTGTGTACATACAAGTCATGGGAATGGTGGACAAAGGGGGTCCTACATGTGAAGTGCTCGGACCTCGTGGAAAGTGGACAATTCCATGACGTACAAGCCTCAAGGTAAGGTAAAAGCGGCTCATGGTATATCCTTGCAATGAATGAAAGAACCCTTGAAATATAGGTATCCCTTTTATCTACATACACATCAACGTGTATCTCTTTTGATCTGCATACACATCAACACGTAAACTATATGTATACCAATTAGGCAGATATACAATTAGTCCCTTGCTTGTAGTACCCAAGGTTGATTTTGAACTCGGGCTCTTCCTTCAAGATGATGTGATGCCCAAATTTTTTGAGAATTTCTTCAAGATTTAAAATATTCTTTTAGATGTGAACATAAGTTCTTGAACATTTGAAATGTTAAAAAAATGGGCATGATGTAGCCAAAAATCAAGCTTGGTTGTGACCCTTTCCATGTCCATCTATTACAAATACTACTTTCATGTGATGTGGTACCACAAACATTATATAGTGTGACCTTCAAAAACTTACACTTTATTGTACAAGAAATGACATTGGAAAGTAGATAAACTGTGTGTATGCTTAATGGGAAGAAAGTTCGAATGACAAACTCAGTGAGAGTATATCACTCATTATTAACTCACATGCTTAGTCACTTATTGAGTCGAACGTGCACAAATGCATATATGTTTTCTCCACAAATATGTTTGTTGTGAGCCTAGTAGTTATGAGAAAGCTAGAGCCAAAAGTTGAAAGAAACTCATACTGGGAGGGAGAAGGTAAGGTGTATAATGGAGCACGTACGCCTCTTGCTAGCACACATATGATTGGAGCTAGGACACTTATGATTGGACGTAGCGCGCTTATGATTGGAGCACCGAGGCACCCATTATCATTTGGGCATATGCACTAAAGTTTGGATTGTGGGAGTGGTGGTGCAAGAAAAATGTGGGGCATTATTGAGAGGGTGCTTTTGAAAAAGCTGAGATTGGCCGGCAAGAAAGGGTGGTACCTAGTAGTTAGTGCGCCCATGGGAAAGTCTCTTCAAAAAAGTTCACTTGTAGGTTTTATTAATAATTGAATAGATTAAGGGGAATGAGTTATACGGGTAAAGACCTTCTTTCTATTATTACAAAAAAGGAGGCCAATGCAATCTTGGGGACATTTGGGACCTTTACACGTGCCCCATCTTGATAATGATCTCAAGGGATTGCATGGATTTGAGCAATATGTTTCCCTTTATGGGATCCCCCCCATGCTTTCATGATTTACTCCCACACGTTTCTTTTCCTTATTTTGATATATTAAGCTTTAGCCCCATAAAAGGTTGCAAGCATAATCACATTTGATTAAAACTTGCTTAACAGCTTGCAGGGAGAATTAATATCTTAATTAAAAGTGCGCTTTAGGTAGTGTGCTGTCAGGAGGTTACAAAATCTGATCCTACCGTATATTGCCCATCAACATTACCTTTATTTATACCTCTTACGCATTAATTAATCACATGATCCCCTGGTGTATATATAAGAGAAGATGATAGGATTGAATAACATCAGGGCCAGAGTGCTAGAAGCTTCTATTTATATTCCATGGAGCTTTCCAATCACAGCCGTAGCTTAGATCCTGAGAAGCTTGCTGTGATTAGTACTGATGATGATCAGAGCACTGCTAGTCACGCTAGCCCTTGCTGCAAGTGCGCCATCGATTCAGCTAACAGAAGGGCCGCCGGTGGATGGAGAGCAGCAAGCTTAATCCTTAGTTAATACTCTTTCATTAAGCCAGCTTAATGTTCGTAAATATATTTCTCTGTCATTCAAAGCATATGCTTAATTTTCATCAAAGGCCCTATGCTTAAGTATTTTACCGCATGCAATGATTAGTATTAGTACAATTTAAGCCATGAACTTTATGATTGTAGGTTCTCAATTATTACGCTACAATCAAAGTAATTTGCAAGTAGCGTTCTTCTCTAGGAAATACACGAATTGAGCCTTTGATAACACAGATACTCAACTATATTAATAATGCATTAGTTCTCAAGGAAAGCTGTAATTCATTGCATGCATTGGTTTAGATACAATGTGAATGTGTGAAGGAAATGCTTGGACTATGGTGTGATTAATTTTGTGTAAATGTACATGTAATGGCAGGTATGGAGTTGTGTGAGAGGTTGGCAACATTGGGGATCGGATTGAACTTGGTAACCTACTTGCATGACCACATGCACCTGCCCATCCCAAGGTCTGCCAATATTGTCACCAACTTCTTGGGAACCTCTTACCTCACTTGTCTGTTGGGTGGCTTCATTGCTGACACTTACCTGGGTCGCTATGGCACCATAGCTGCTGGCTCTTGCATCCAATTACTTGTAAGCGTTTCTGTTCTTTCATAAATTATTATACTTTTCATTTTCTAGTCAATCAAATCAGTATACCAGAGTCTCAAAGTAGATCAAATGTGGAGGCAATGATTATTTGCTTACTATTGTCTTGCTAGGCTTTCTCAAACACCTCCATACTGATCTCTTAGGTACTCAATTGGTCTTTTTCTCCAAAAAATATATATATATATATATATATATATAATCTTTAAATAGTAATTATTAGCATCTCTTTGAAGGGAGAATGATATGTGTGCAGGGGATAATTCTCATGGTAGTTTCATCAACCGTGGAAAGCTTAAAGCCAGCGCCATGCGAGGAGGTGGCTGCTGCGACCTGCAAGCCGGCACGCTGGCAGCAACTGATGGTATTACATGTGGCATTATACATGATAGCGTTTGGGACAGGAGGGATCAAATCGAGCGTGTCCGGGCTAGGGGCGGACCAATTTGAGGAAGGGGATGCAAAGGGCCGGCGGCAGATGCAGTCCTACTTCAACTGGTTCGGGTTCAGCATATCGACGGCCTCCATGTTGGCCGTCACGGTGCTCGTTTACGTGGAAGACAACCAAGGGCGAGCTGTTGGCTATGGCGCCTGTGCCGTCTGCATGGCTATCGCCCTTGCCTTGTTCGTGGGCGGGACCAAATTCTACCTCTCCAAGCCGCCCGCCGGAAGTGCCCTCACGCAGATCGCCCACGTCCTGGTTGCCGCTTGCCATAACCGTCGCCTTCCTCTTCCACTCGATCCCTCTCACCTCTACCATGGATCATCATCATCATACCCCCAGCTTGCAGCAAAAAACCAGAATCAGCATGAGTTATTATCATCCAAGGGGCTTTGCATCAAGTGTTCCACCAAGCGGCCCATCGGTCATACCACCCAGTTCTTGTAAGTGGCTTTCTTTCTTCCTTTTTTTGAAGTTTTTTTGTCTTCTTTTCACTGCTTTCATGCTCAGCACATAATCAGCAATTAGCATTAGAACACAAGCATTTCATTTTTCTGTAAGGGGTCTCTGAGAGTGTGTGTGTGTGTGTGTGTGTGTGTGTGTGTGTGTGTGTGTGTGTGTGTGTGTGTATGTGTGTGTGTGTGTGTGAGAGAGAGAGAGAGAGAGAGAGAGAGAGAGCTTCCAAATGATCTATGACACACAATACATACCATAAAGTCCATGTAGTCTGAGCTAAATCACATGAGAGAGAGAGAGAGAGAGAGAGAGAGAGAGAGAAGAGGGAGGGGGGTGTGGTGTGGTGTGGTGTGGGGGGCAAACAACAAGATGAGGTAAAGAATGATGTGTGTGCATGTATGTGTGTGTGTGTGTGGGGGGCAAACAACAAGATGAGGTAAAGAATGATGTGTGTGCATGTATGTGTGTGTGTGTGTGTGTGTGTGTGTGTGAGAGAGAGAGAGAGAGAGAGAAACTCGAGAGAGACAGGATGTATTTTAAATAAGATTTAATACAATCTAGATATCTCCTTAAAGAAAATATTCCAAGATCTTTTAGGCTTGCCTTCTACAGAGGCATGCCAAAAACAGAAAGGTTCAAGGGGGAAGAGGGTGTTAATTTATACACGAAAGTAATGTGCACATGTTAAACATTTAATAGATACAAAATGAGTTTTCCAAGATCTTCTAGCGTTCAATATATTTTATACCAACTAATACTTATGAACACCATCTTTTCAAGTTTCAACTTTTTCCATACCTTAGAACATTATTTATTTCAAAAAGAAACAATAAGTGATAGAACCCTCTCTTGTAAGCAGCGTGCACAATATGCAATGACATACTTTCCATATAAACAAATTAATTCTTCCCTAAGCTTGTAACGTATGATAATGAAATCCTTTCTATTTTAGCAAACTATAGTGTCTAGTTTCTTTTTAGAAATAACTTGATTAGCTGCATTAGCATTTACCTTTTCTTGTGAGGAGTGTTTTTCTAGACAAAAAAGGTAGTGCAAGTATAGATGTTCAAATTTTACAAGTGTAGACCGCTTTAGTAAAACATTGTGTTTTATCAATCTTCCTTCCATCCTTATAGAAATCCATGGTGCAAATGGCTAACCCCAGCCCTAATTATTTAATAGAGTATAAATATAGGTCCCACCCAAGCCCTGACTATTCATGCTAGAGTTTATTGGCCCTATATGGCTTTGTTTTTATCTTACTTAAAGGAAAAATGGTTCTATTCTAAACTTAGTCCTTGTGCCACTGGAATTCAATAGCTTTTAGTAATATCATTAGCTATCTACTTCACTTTACTGTGCTTTCTCAAAATTACACACTTAATACTCATGGTAGCCATACAAAGCATGCATGGATGCACACATGAAATATTTTCACATTCTATAACGCCTTGTTACCTTGCTCATGAGTACATGTCTTGCACTTTTGGTCATCAACACCATACATGTTTTATCAATGTGTGTGCTTACACTAAAAAGGAAAGTGAAATCTATTTATAGAACAAGGTCTTTTATGGTTTCAAAGTAATCTTTTTTTTTTTAAAAAAAGTGTTTGTAGTGGACTCTAATGATCTTACATCATAAATCTAAGGGTATTTTGTTTCCATAAACATTGTATAAAGAGGAAAATAAGCATATGTGTGTGTGTGTGTGTGTTTTCAGGTTTCTTGACAAGGCTGCCCTTCTACCCCAATCCAATACCATATTTGAGGAACTTCAAAGCCCATGGAGGCTTTCTTCCATTGAGCATGTGGAGGAAGTAAAGATGTTTTTCCGGTTGTTTCCCATTCTTGGGACTACCATTGTGTTTTGGGCTGCTAATGCACAAATGCTCACGTTCTCGATTGAGCAAGGTGCTACATTGAATAGGAAGCTTGGAGGAAATTTTCAGATTCCTCCAGCTTCACTAGCCGTCTTTGTGCAAATAAGCATTCTACTTACAATACCCTTGTATGATCGAGTGTTGGTGCCACTAGCAAGAAAATGGAGACACAATGAGCATGGGATATCAAGCCTTGAACGCATAGGAGTTGGCTTAGTTTTTTCCATTTTGGCCATGCTTGTGGCATCATTTGTGGAAAAGAAAAGGCTCCAATTAGTCCATAAGATCAACACAACAAGTAGTGCTAGTGTTATGATTCCAATGCACGTTTTCTACCTTGCACCCCAATATGCACTTGTAGGAATAGGAGATGCCTTTGCTTACATTGGGCAATTAGATTTTTTCTTTAGAGAGTCTCCTCATGGCATGAGAAGCTTGGGCACTGGGCTATGCCTTAGTAGTGTTTCATGTGGATTCTTCTTAAGTAGTGCACTAGTTAGTGGTATCAATAGATGGACCAAGCATGGTTCTAATCCTGGTTGGTTAGCCAATAACCTAAACATTGGGAGGTTAGATTACTTCTACTTGCTCCTTGCCCTTTCTAGCTTTCTTAGTTTCATAGCCTACCTTCTATGCTCTCATTGGTATGAGTACAATCACACATGGATTATGAACACAAGCCCCCAAGAGGAATCAATATGTGATGATAAGTTGGAAAACTTATAGATAAATGAGTTGTTTTTATTTAATATGCTATTGGCAAAATACAAGGAGCTCTAAGATATAACATTCTTTAGTAATAGTGATTTCTTATTATTGCAACAATAAATAATCTTTAACAATTTGTTATTTTATATCTACTACAAAGGGTGCATCTGTGCATGAGAGAAAGCAAAGCCACGACCCTTTCTTTCCAGCATGGTTAAATCACCTTGAGTGTGCTCCCAGAAAAAGTTTAGTTAATTATTGTACTTTGATTCTCTAAACTAATATTTGTAAACCCATAGAGAAGTTATGCTTTGATCAGAATGTTTTCAGAATGAAGAATTACAAGAATATGTGGTTTACTATATTGAATGTTGGGATCTAATTTAAAAATAATAGTATGCACATCATAAACAACTAATGACAAATAGGCACTATATGATACAAGGATTAAGGGATCAAGAAACACTAAAAGGATAGAGGGTTTGACACATTAATTAATTAATCAGTCCCTAACGGACCTGATTAATTAATTAATACCTCAAGCGTAGCTAAGGAATTAATTAATTAATACCTTGGCGAAGCCTAAGGTACCAGCGAAGAGGACCACCAGCGAGCACCAAAAAAACCAGCGACCACCAGGGTCACCGGCCGGGGAAAAAAAGACGGAACACTAACGACCACCCAAAAAAAAAGACGGAGCACCAGGCAACGTTTCCTCTCTCTCTCTCTCTCTGTCTCTCTCTCGTGGGGCTTCTGCCCGCTTTTCAGAACGTTGGTCGTTTGTGCTCTGTCTCTCTGCAACGTTCGCTCTATCTCTCTCGTGGGGCTTCAACCCACCTGAGAAAAGCAACAAGACGAGATTGTAAAGCTTGCTGCGAAGCTTCCAGAGATCGAAAGCAAAAATAATAATAATAATTTATCCCTTTCGAGAGTTTAAAGGATAACCTTAGTTTTTTTTTCCCATCATCAACTTTACCCACAACTAATTAATTAATGAAAAACAATATCTTGGTTCCATATATTGAGGGTCGTTTTTAGTGACTCTTGTTTGTGTTGCTACATGAAACAAAATCAATTACAAACTTAATAAAATAATATTATTTTTGAATTTCGTTTCGCAACACAATTCTTTTCCCTAAGTGAGACACTGAATCCAGTCTCTATATTAAAAAGTCTGTATGTTTTTAAAATTCAATCCATGACGTCCATTTTATATATATATATATATCTCTCTCTCTCTCTCTCTCTCTCTCTCTCTCTCTCTCTCTCCAACACATAGATATACACAATCATGTCTCTATATCTCTCATACTCTGATAATATATCATCTCTCTCTTTCTTACTCTCTCTTACACTATCATTGGTCTATCATCGTGTGTAAGGTTGGCTTCTCTTTCTTAATAGTTTTGTACATTGAATTGTTTATATATATATATTTTTTGGTTAAAGTACATGTAAACATATATATTTTTTGATAAGAGTTTATTAATTGAAATAAAAGAATGTACTTATCCAAAGGAACACTTTAAGTGGAAGGTTGATATGTTCTAGGGGCCTTTTAAGAGGCATGATTCAGAATTTTAAGCATTTTTAAGTGTTGACTTACTTTGATTAGTTACTTTCATTGTATATTTTTATAGGTATAATCGCTTATGATGTGGCTTATAAGATGCATATTTATGATTATTTAAGATTACTTTTTATGCATATCTTGGGGTCACTTTCATTTAATTTTTATCCCCCCAAAATTCAAATTTCATATTTGAAACTTTGGAATCCTTTCACCTTCCCCTTCTCCCTTCTGCTTCTCTTCCTTTCTCCTCCCTCCTCCCCTCATCCTCATCCTCTTCCTCCCACTACTCCTCGTCCTCCTTCAAGTTGTGACTAATATTGGCTTGGGATGAATTACATTTCCTTGATCATTAATAGCCTTTATATTTTGAATAAGAGTAGTGCATGCATTAGTAGGTGCTACCAAAGCTTTCTATTTGCATTAAAACCATTAAAAGAACGTGATCCAATAAGAGCATTGTAGGGTGAGAAAAAGATTAACGATTGTTATTAAAGCCCATAGCTTGTTGGTTATTTGGAAAAGAGGCATTGAAGTCTTGAGTAGGCTTGGTTAAACCTCTTTTACATTCTACATCATGTTTTAAAGCAATAGCATCATCCAATGAAGTAGGCTTAAGCATGTTTACCTCCACTTGAATAGTTTCCTCAAGATCGGATTCATAGCGATGTTGAATAGTAACTTCAAGCATGTCTACAAAGTTGAAGTAGAGTTTACCAAAACTTCCCAGAGTGTATTGAGGAATTGTCTTATGGTTCCTCCTTCCTTCTTCCCTAGTTATCCCTCCTCCTCCTCCCCCTTCCCCCTCCCCCTTCCCCCTCCTCCTCCTTGTCTTCCTCCCTTCCTCCTCCCTTGTTAAAACCACTATGGTTAACGTGACCTTTCGCGTGGCTACTATACCTCCTTTGTAATTCATCTTTTTGTAACCGCACTAAGCACTAATTGTAAAAGAGACATGGGATGACCGAGCTTACGGTTTGTGTAATGCCGATCATGAGGAATTGATGTACATAGAGCTAGTTAAACTAGGAAGACTAGTTTTGAGCCTCCATTTGTAATTGGGTGGTCGGACATTGTAAATATGAGCTCATGTATATAAGACTTTTTATGAAATATGAAAAGGAAAAATCCCATTTTTCTCAATAGAGTCTTGCCTTCTTCCTTCTCTCTCTTGATGTTATGGTGGCTTGCTTGCTTGTGATTGTTGGTGTATGTGAATAGTAATGGTGTTACTCTTCCTTCTCTCCTTTACTCCCTTCTCATTGCTCTCCACCTTGTCTTGTTTGCATATGATTGGCATGAAATAGAGGTTGAGCTCTCCATATCTCCTTCCCTCTTGCTCCTAACTAGCTTGCTTGGATCCCTCCCTAGCGACCTCACATTGGGAAGTTAACCCTAATAGGATTGGCCAAGTGCTAATCACCGAATCACCGAATTCGACCCTTGCATGCACTTCCTTCTTCTTCTTCTTCTCTCTTGTGCTTGTGAGGTAGTATGTTAATCCATTAACATCTTTGGCGCCGTTGTTGGGGAGTGACATTTGGCTTAGGGTCCTCTACTTGATTCATTAGCTAGAGCTTGATTTAGTCCAGCTGTTGTGCAAGTCCACCGATTGGTTGATTAACATTGTTTGTGTTTTTGTTAGAGATTACCCAAAGTTTGGATCGTTGATTGAGCATCGCAGCATTTAAGTCTTCACGGAGAGTAGGGAGAAGCAAGTAAGTGTCCCTATTTTCCCTCAACATTCAAGGAATTTTTCATTTCTATGTTTTTTCATGTCTACAGCCATGTAGACATGTTGTTTTATTACCTTGATTTCTCCATTCCTATCCTTCTTGAAATGAAGAATCCTTCCCTTCCAATGGTGTTCCAAAACACCACGGTTAAGAACTCGATGTGGACCTGTGGCACTTGGTTGAGTGAGGAAAAGAGAGGGCACAACAGCTTAAGAAATGATTAAAGAAATACAAGATTATGAAGAAATACAAGATTAAACTAGTTTGGTCTGGATGAGCAAGAGAGAGCAAGATGAGATTAGGGAGAGTACAGTAGCTTTAGAGATGATTATGCAATAATAGAAGATTAAAGAAGCTTGTAGAAGAGAATTAGAGAGAGATTAAGAGCTTAGAGAGCTAAAATGAGCTTGAAAAATGGGTTTCCCACCATAGAATATGATTAGGTAGCCTTTTTTGAGGTAAAAACACCTTTTTGGAGGGAAAACCAAAATTTTAAATTTTTAGGTTTTTTTTGGCCGAGCTACACTTTTTTATTTAAAAATGTTAGTCCATGTCATTCAAAAAGGAGATTTGACCCTTGCCTTAAACTTTGGTGTGACCTCTAGAGAGAGGTGGAAGATAGGGGGACAAGGCTAAGAAATTTAATAACTACCCTATATTTTATAGCTAAAGCCAGTGGATAGAATGTGCACTCCCCCCCCCTATATTTTATAGCTAAAGCCCAGTGGATAGAATGTGCACTCTCCCCCCTTCCCATTGGTGGATATCCTGATTAGTAAAGGACCCATTTTATAGTCTATTTTCTCCCTAATGCCCATGAGTGGCAAACCATTTGATTAGTAAAGGACCCATTTTACAGTCTATTTTCTCCCTAATGCCCATGAGTGGCAAACCATTTGCAAAGGACTCAGTCGTCCTCACAACTACACTAATTACTGTAGTCCATCTATGCCAGACATGCCATAAAACATTAGAAGATGAAAAGGAGAGTGATTGAGGATTGCACACTACTCCCAAAGCCGGAAGACTTTGAGAACTGGATGCATATCCTTGCCACCTAGACATCTTGCCTAGAGAAACTGGTATAAGATTTGTCACAGCGGATGGGCAAGAGCTTAGATCATTATATATGCTTAGTTTAGCATATCTGCCCAATATAGCCATGCAAGAGCTTGAACTTGTTGTTTGAGCTAAGCCATCAAGGAATACACGCTCCCATAAAACTTATAGGCCTGAGGGATTCCCTAGGCTAGAGCGATACATCTTCCCAGATCACTATGAAGCCCATTGGTTGAAATATGTGGGTGCCGTGGGGAAGCACATGAGAATTTCAATGAAATGTGGCAAAAAGAGTTTGCAAACAGCTCTCTTTTGGTCCACACTACTGTCCCATAGCCAGTTAAACCCATTCAATCAGAACCATCCCTTGAAAAGCTTTGCCGCTCTGCATGTAAGGCACACAACAAAAATTTAGCACTCATAGAAAAAGAAGCCAAAAGGCTAATTGTCAAGGAAATGGCTAAAGCTGAAGAAACATGATAGGTGCCCAAGCACTTTAAGACCTTTTAAATGGTCGACCGCTGCTCAAAGGTCTTATAGTGGGAAACCTGGGACCTCATATGACGGTCCACCAACCAAGGTTAAGGAAGTGAACTTGGCCAGAAGACCTGAGGCCCGTATTCATTGTTGCAAAAGACCTTTTAGAGAAGAAGAGGTCGAGCTCATTGGTCTCTTGACTGAATTCCAGGACTGCTTTGCTTGGAAGTACACGGATATGAAGGGTATACCCCCAGAAGTTATTAGCACACCATTCCCATGGTTGAAGGATGATCTAGGTTTGTCAAACAACGAGCCTACCCAATGAACCCCAAATATTCCAAGATGGTTTGCAAAGAGATTGAAAGATTTATTGATGCCAGATTCATCTATGAAATTAAACATATGGAGTTGGTATCGTGACCGATTGTGATAGTGCCCAATAAAAACAGAAAAGTCAGGGCTGCATTGACCTCAAAAAGGTTAATGATGCCACCATAAGGGACCACTATCCTTTACCATTCACTGAACATGTGCTAGAAAGAGTAGCAAGAAAGGAAGCTTATAGCTTCCTAGATGGATTCTTAGGATACAACCAGGTGCTGATTAATCCTAAGGACTATCACAAAACTGCTTTTGCTACTGAATAGGGTACTTATGCATATAGAGTCATGCCCTTTGGGTTGACCAATGCCCCCGGAACCTTCCAACGCTTTATGTGTATGGCTTATAAGGAATATCTCTTGAAATTCTTGGAAGTATTTCATGGATTATCCATGTGTCAATTCTTGTTGGAAGGATCACCTCGCATGTTTGCGCAAGGTGCTAGAGCGATGTAGACTATACTGCATCTTGCTAAACCCTCTTAAATGCCAATTTTGGGTTCGACATGGAGTGATCCTGGGACATATTGTCTCCAACCAAGGAATATCGATTGATGACAGCAAAGTGTGGCCCATTCTCAAGCTAACCCCACCTACCAACTTCAAGGGTGTCCAACGCTTCATGGAACACATCGGTTATTATTGGTGATTTATTTTTATGTACGCTAATATTGCTAGACCCCTATATGGACTCCTTATAGTTTTCGAGTGGACAAAAGAATGCCAAAGGGCCTACACCACACTCACAAAAGCCTTGGCAAGCGCTCCAATCCTTAGATCCCCTAACTGGGATTTCATCTTCCATGTCCATATTGACACCTCAGCATTTTCCATAGAATGCGTGGTAGCCCAACTAGGCAAACACAAGATGGACTTCCCCATGAGTTTTGCCAACCGCCAACTCAATGAAGCTGAGAGAATTTACACTATATAATTAAGAGAGAAGGATTAGCAATGGTTTACATGGTTAAGAAGTTCCGCCATTATCTTTTGGTGACCAAGTTTGTCTTCTTTGTAGACCATCAAGCCCTCTTGTACCTGGGCAATAAGCCATGTATGAAAGGCAGAATCACCAAGTGGCTGCTTATCTTGCTCGAGTTCAATTTCATCGTTCGTTACGGTGAGGAAAGGCTCTCAGCATGTTCTTGTAGACCGCATGTCAAGGATCCCCAATGGCAAACAGCCAGTGGGAGTAGACGATGATTTACTAGATGTCGCCCTGTTAGAACTTTGCTTAATTCATGAATGGGGTGAAGAAGTGGCTCACTTCTTAGCCATTGGCTTACCACTTGATCCTCTCCTCAACAAGGACCGTGCCCATCGTTTAATAAAAAAAGGCGGACTTATACCAGCTTATCATTGCAGGTCAATTTTACAAGTAGGGCACAAGGACTGAAAGATCCTTGTCCCCTCCGTGCAATGAAATCGGGGTGCTAGTAGTAGCAGCGGAAGTAGCAATTCTTGCACAGGGCAGAGACTCTCACTCGGGGCCTCGCCCACGGATATCCGAACAAGAGACTAATCCCTCGGTTCTTCCAAAAACCGAACCCGAAAAAACTTCCCTCGCCCAAAAAGCACGGGTGATTCCTCCAGGATATTTTTATTCTAATGTAGTCAACAGCCTTATCTAACCAAACTAATCCGACCGAACCCGTAAGTCACATGATCAGATCAAGGAAGAGACTTGAATTTGTATCATAGAGACCAACGCTTTTTTTTTCCCTCATCGAGAGGCACAGCCATTGATTCTTTTCCATAGAACAAAGACTATCCGGGATTTACTTCATCTATCGTACCATAACAGAATTGAGTCTCATTTTAGGGATCCATCAGTCCAACCATCCAATCCCATGGGTTAGCCAACCGCCCAACCGTTGTAGTGATGGGATCCATTTAGGAATTTGGTTATGTTTTGCTCTGGGTACCAAGGAAAAAGAGTTCCCAGGCCCCCTAGCCGGCGCTTCAAGCAAACTTCAAGATAGTCACACCACTTACACACCCAATATGAAACTGCCTGTTTCACAAATTTAGCTGTCTTTAAAACAATCTTTTAATGAAACCATAGTATCATTGATCATAATCCTCCAAAATATTTAGGTTGAATTCTAATTTTCAATCATTCTTTCATCGGTGTACCTATGGCATCATTGTTTGGCAACTAAAACGCTCACCACATGTTCACTCAACAAGGGCCTTTTCAATAGTTCCTAGCTCATAGTATCCGGAAATATATTCACTTATAAAAATCCAGATGGACTCTTCGTTGAAGATCATCAAGATCAACCAACAGATCCATATAAAAAGAGCCATGGACTCATCCGTTGAGACCAGCAATGACAATCAACCAGATCCATGCCCGAGTTCAGAAAACACTCTTACTCCTTTTCCATTTTCTTCCTCGATGCACGTGTGGGTATCTTCGATGACCCAAAATCCGAGCACCGTATGGTTAGCACCCTCTAGGCTCCTTCGCAGACAGCAGGTCACTTAGCGCTTCACTCTCATAGGTCACTTCCTTGGTCCCTCATCCACGGTATAGCGGAAGCTCACTATTTAAATTGAACCTGAATGTGGTTGATATGATTTTAAAATTCTGGTTGAGAACTGATGAGTTGATTTGGATTCTAATTGAAAAAGACGATTCCTAAATTTTGGTTAAAAAGTGTTAAGCTGAGCAAAAACCACAATGAGGATTAATAGGACAAGTCCCTGTGATAATGTTCGTAACAGGACAAGTGCCTGTGATAATGTTCGTAAACTGGACAAGTCCCTGTGATAATGTTCGTAACTGGAATGATGATAATGACTTCAACAAATCACTATGAGATTAGTAGATTGTGCTGTCAGATTGCTACTGTTAACACTTGCTAGAATCAATTCGATCTTAAGGGAAAGAGTTGTTCTCTAGTTTGCGAGTTGAGGACAGAGTTGAGGACATCTCGTATTTTTTAAGTGGGGTAGGATGTAAGATGCCTCCCTCCAGCTTTTTGAGGTGTGCAGGTGTAAGAACCTCCCCTTCTGATCTTATAATTATTCCCCTCTTTGAAATAAAAGAAAGATTCTGTTTTACCCTGTTTTGACCTAGAGAGAGAAAATATCTAGAGAGAGATAGTCCAAAATTGAGATATTTTTGGATATAAAAATCCTCCTAGTGTCTAAAATGAATTCCCTTGAAACAAAAATTCAAAAAGAACTTTCCAATGTGCAATTGGAATTAATTAGAAATGGGTATAAAGGACCTTAGCCTAAGGGTCTAGATTTTCAGAAATTTTTGGATTATGGTCCAATTAAGGTTTCTATGGACCAATAAGATCAATCCATGTGTGGGGAGGAGATAAATCCAATTTGTAAAAGAAAAATACCCAAAAATGAGTAAATGCCCACATAAGAAAAAGAGTTGTCTATGTACAAGGTGTATTAGTAAAAAACTATGAGTATTACTAAAAAAATGAGATATTTTGGGTATAATGATTCCATTTTGACATGTGTAAGGAAGGGGAGTCCCTTCAAGGAGGCGCCTACTTCACATTCTTGAATGAGTTTTAAACTCAAAAATAATGTGATATTTTTATCTCTCCTCTCTCTTGGATCAAACCAAATCAAAAGGGAACCAAACTAGGTCCAAATCTTGTCCAAATTCTACCAAACTGAACCTGGAAAATTCAAGAAATTAGTTGGACTTGGTTAGAGGCCTCCCTCTCCTATAAATAGAACCTTAGCCCTTTGTAAAAAAATATGAGAACTATACTATGCCAGTATTATGCTGAAATAATGATAATTTTTACTATTCTCTAAAATTCTCTCCAAATTGAAGAAATCTTGTCCAAATTCAACCAAACTGAACCTGGAAAATTCTAGAAATTAGTTGGACTTGGTTAGAGGCCTCCCTCTCCTATAAATAGATCCTTAGCCCTTTGTAAAAAAATATGAGAACTATACTATGCCAGTATTATGCTGAAATAATGATAATTTTTACTATTCTCTAAAATTCTCTACAAATTGAAGAAATTGGAGCTTCCCTCTTTCTTCAATCTCCATTGGTGGCTCCATCAACATACCAAACCAATTGATTGGTTGGGGGCCTCTACCGTGATCAAAGAATCAAGCAATTTGTAAGGTAAAGGGTGAATTTTGATCTTTTTCTATAATTTCTATATGTTTCTCTCTTCTCAACCCCTCTCAAGCTTGAGAAGCTTAATTGGAACGGCTTTTTAATGCTATTGAAGTTAATTAACGAATGGTAGTAAGGAAATACATAAATTTTTATTTATGCTTAATTTTAATGGTTTTTATGTAATTTCTCTCTCTCACTCAAAGAATGGTCTTTCCCATGACCTATTCTCAATCCAAATGAAGCTTCTCATGAAGCTTTTTCCTAATCCAAGAATAAATTCTATGCTTGTTTAATTGGAGGCCAAATTAATGGCTTTCTTATGCTTTTAAGTTAGTTATTTCATGAAAATTTATGATTCAATCCATAATGGGTTAATGATCCAATTAGGGATCATTCTAATCATATCCATAATTCCTATCATATTGGAATTATGGGGTAATTCATTTAAACTTAAAGATGAATTTTTAGATAAATTTATTTATCTATGAGAAATAATTAAATGTTAAAAGAGGAATTCCCATTACATTTGGAATTCCATGATTGGATGGAAAAAGATAATTTTCTATCATATTAGAATTATGGGGTAATTCATTTAAACTCAAAGATGAATTTCTAGATAAATTTATTTATCTATGAGAAATAATTAAATGTTAAAAGAGGAATTCCTATTGCATTTGGAATTCCATCATTTAGATGGACAAAGAGAAATTTCTAGCGTATTGAAATAATGGATATTTTAAATGAATTTATTTTATAAGAAATATTTGATTGGAAAAGAGGAACTCCCATAATAATTGGGATCCTAGAAATTAAATGGGAAGAAGAGGAGTTTTTAGTATAAATTCGATTTATGATTATTTTACCATAAGAGGAAATATGGGTAGAATTGATTTCTACAAATCCCATGAATTCTTTTATTCAAAAGAAGAATATTGAATATAATTCAATTGAGGAATTGAGAAGGAATACGAAACTAGTTGTCAAAAAAAATCTTTGATTAGGCCAAGCAATTGGCTGAAATTTAGAAAAAGTCCTATTATCGGTATCAATCTAGAAAAAGATATTAAATGGTAATAGCATGTGATTGGATGTGATAAGAAGAAAATAGGATGTGATAAGATGTATATGGGCTGTGTGATAGGATGAGAATGGATGTAATAGGATGTGAATGAAAATAGGATGTGAATGGATGTAATAGGATGTGAATGAATGTGATAAGATGAAAATAGGATGTGATAAGATGTGATGTAATGGAAATAAATGTAAATGTGAATAATGAGATGAGAAAAGGGTTGAGAGGATATGTGAAAGGGTGAGATGGGAAGTACACAGATGTGAATACGGATGTATATATGAAAGAAGGGATATGCATGTGTATGTGGATGTATAAATGTGGATGTGTTTGTAAAAGAATAGATGTGAAGGTGGATGTGGATGTATGAATGTGGATGTGGATGTGGAAGTATAAATGTGGATGTTGTTGAGATTCAAGCTCGATGTCAGTGTGAGCCAGCTATGCTATGTGCTGGCAGATTAGGTAGGAACATGTGTGAGACATAAATGACCGCGTGTCCAGCTGGTCATAGTGTGTGGACATTAGCTAGGGTTAGTAGAGTGTGGACACAACTCATTGTGTGTTGTGTGGATTATGGATTAGTGCATTATGCTTGGTGTGGGAGTGGACATGGCTTCCCTCTATGGTTAGGGTTTGCAATATACATTAGGGTTTGCTCCTGTGTGTGTGTCTCCTCCCCCTCTACCGTTCTTTCAACATGGTATCAGAGCCTTGTGCTGTTTATTAGGGTTTATGAGTGAGTGAGTGAAGAGGGAAGAAGAAGCTGTGAAAAGAAGCTGTGAAGCTTGCCATTGGAGCTGTGAAGCTTGGAGCACACCGAATCTTATCAGATCTGAGAGCTTGGCCTACCGGGTAAGGTCTTCTAAACATCCTTGAGCGGATTGCAGGTGATACATGCAAAAACAAAGCAAAATAGAGCAAATCAAAGCAAAGCAAAATTCTGGTTTTTGAAGCTTTCCATTAAAGCTTGGGAACATTGATGTATGGTGGAAATACATGTAAATCTGGCAAAGCAAACATGTATCTGACAATGAGAGATGTAATGGAAACTCTTATGCAAGCCCTGTTGTGATTTTGGAGCATTTTGGAAGCATTTGAATGTGTGAAAATTTTGGTTTTTTTAGCTCTCACAAAACAGTGAAAAAGAAGCCCAAAATTGAAGCATTTGGAGCATGTATTTGGCAAAAATCCAATCATTGGTGGATTACACACCTACCTAGGAGTGTTAGGGACTTGATTACATCATCAAATAGCATTACAACCTCTCCCAAAGATCCCTACAGCAGGCGGCGCAGTCCATACAGAGAAAACAGAGCATATTTCTGGTTTTTTCACTACGAGGAGATTGATTTCTCACTTGGTGCTTGATATATTCCACAAATTCCTTAGCAATTGGATGCTTTACATCTTGGAGAAGAGGGCTATGTGATTTGTTTGGTCAATGATGCCTAATTGAGCTGGGAATGAGCTGATTAAAACAGGCTGTCCAGGCTGTCCACTGGTTGCAGAGGGCTATGTGATTTGTTTGGTCAATGATGCCTAATTGAGCTGGGAATGAGCTGATTAAAACAGGCTGTCCAGGCTGTCCTGCAGAGAAACAGGGCATTTTAATTGAGCAATTAATCTTTGGTGTTTTACAATTGGACAAATTCCTCTTACATGGAGTTGGATGGACACTATTGCTAAGCCAATGAATGCCTGGTTGCTCAATTTGGTGAAATATTGAAGAAATTAGACCCAAATTATTACTGGTTTTTTTGGTTTTTCTGGTTTTTCCAAAAACAGAGAAAGGGGTTTTCAAAAATTGATAATTACACATGTCAAATGGAGTTGATACTCAACATTGAGGTTCATTAGGTGTCAATGCAAGTTGCCTTTACTTGATTGCACCATTACATTGTGATTTGGAGCCTTGGAAGGCGTGTCAATTCAGGGTATCCCGCACTGAGTGAGTCAGTTCATCTCGGATGATTACAGGTTGATTTTCTACATCAAAATTGGAGTTTGTTGGCTACCTTGGAGTATCTGGAACATTCATTGGAGTGTGGTTGAGCTGAGGAAGGCTCATTTACAGATTTGAAGTGTGCGGAAGGTGTACGCATTGAGCAACATGTCGGACAATCCAGTTCAGATTGTTGGTGAAAAGCTGGATAGGAAGAACTTCCAGGCATGGAAGTACAGGATAAAGAGTTTCTTGAAAGGAAAAGGATTTTGGAATCTCATTACAGGTGCTGAGCCAGAGCCTGAGTTACCTCAGCAACCTACACAGCAGCAGCTTATTGCTCATAAGCAATGGTCAGATAGAGCATTCAAAGTGCTGCATTATTTGTCTATATGCATTTCTGATGCTATGCTCATACACATTAAGGATGCTGAGAATCCCAAAGATGCATGGGATACTTTGGTCAAGATGTTTGATACAGATACGAGTGCTCGCAAGTCTCAATTGCGACAGCAGATACACAATGTGAAAAGGAATAAAAGGAGCATACATGATTATGTGCAAGACATCAAGAAGTTTGCAGATGCTTTGGCCACAATAAATGCCCCCATGCCTGACGATGATTTGGTGGATATTACCTTGCGTGGTCTTGGCAAGGAATACAAATCCTTTGATACATCTATCTCAGTGAGGAGTACAGGTCTACTCGACTTCGATGAGTTGGTTTCACTCTTGTTGGTTGAGGAAATCAAGCTCAATGATTCATTTCTGGATGCATCTACTAGCCATGATGATGGCAGAAATCAGGCTTTCTACTCGCAGAGAGGCTTTAGAGGCAGGGGGAGATTCGCATCACGTGGACGTGGTGGTAATGGTCGTGGATGGCAGGATAGGCCTCCACAACAGAATTTTCAGCCTTCATATGGTGCTCGAGGTGGTCGCGGATATGCACCTCAAAGAGGTCGTGGTAACCCCCGTGGAAGAGGACGTTGGCAAGGCCAACAAAATTCTATGCAAGATGTGGAATGCCATTATTGTGGCAAATATGGTCATATGGCGAGAGATTGTTTCCGCAAACAGAATGATTTGAGAGGGGGAAGAGCACAACGTGGTGGTCATTATGGTGGAAACTATGCACAACATGGTGGTAACTATGCATCAAGTAGCAATGATGGAACTGCAAATCATTTGTTTGCCATGAAGCATGTTGTGGGTTCTATGACAACAAATGCTGAGAATGATGATACATGGTATATGGACTCAGGAGCATCAAATCATATGACATGCCATGGTGAATGGTTTGAGCACATGAAGCCAATGGATGTCAAAGGCTATGTGGAAACAGGTGATGATACCCAGCATGTCATTACACATGTTGGAAGTGTACCATTGGTCATGCATAATGGTCAGACAAAGTCTATGTCAGATGTGCTGTATGTGCCTTCGATCACTAAAAGCTTGGCCTCAGTTGGTCAAATGGTAGAACAGGGATTACAGGTTAGATTCAATGAGCATGGATGCTTCGTTGAAGATTTTAAACATGGATGTAGAGTGATTGCTAAAGGCAAGAAAGAAGGAAGATTGTTTAAGCTGGATGCTGGAATTCCTGAGCTAAAATCAGCCATGTTCTCAAAGAGCAGGAATGTGGTACAGGACATTGATATGTGGCACAAGAGGATTGGCCATGTCAATATACAGAGATTAAAGAACATGCAAACAAGAGGCATTGTCAATGGATTGCCTAGGTTCAAATATGATGGACATATGCATGTTTGTGAAGCCTGTCAGTTTGGGAAGCAGGCAAGATTGAGATTTCCTAGAGAAGGAAATATGAGTAACAGGCCACTTGAGATAGTACACAGTGATGTATGGGGTCCTGCACAAAACCCATCTATCAACAAAGGCAGTTTATACTATGTTACATTCATAGATGATTTCAGCAGGATGACATGGATATACTTTCTGAAAGAGAAGAGTGAAGTGTTGGAAAAATTCATGGATTTCAAAGCTTTTGCAGAAAAGCAATATGGCTGTTGGATTAAATGTCTAAGGACAGATGGAGGTGGTGAATACACCTCAAAAGCTTTTGAGCATTTCTTGAGGAAGCATGGAATAAGGAGACAATTGACTTGCAGGTATACACCTCAGCAGAATGGTGTGTGGCTGAGAGAAAGAATAGAGTTATATGTGAAGTGGCAAGGGCAATGCTTAATGAAAAGAGCATGCCAGATTACTATTGGGCAGAAGCATGTGCTACTGCAGTTTATATATTGAACAAAACACCTACAGCAGCCATTCATGGAAGCACGCCAGAGATGCGGCTCACAGGTTACAGGCCAGACATTGGACATCTTAAAGTTTTTAGATGCATAGCTTATGTGCATGTGCCTGATGAAAGAAGAAGGAAGTTGGATCCTAAGGCAGAGAAATGTATATTTGTTGGATATGCACAGGATCGAAAGGCCTACAAGTGTTATAATCCACAAACTAGACAAGTGGTCATCTCACGTGATGTGGTGTTTGATGAGCTTGCTAGTTGGTATAAAGCAAAAGATGAGGGTGTTATTGAGTCACTTGAGGCTGATGTTCATGTGAACTTGCCACCACAAGCAAGTTCTAGTTCTACTACTATGTCTGGGCCAGCAGCAGCAGCCAGCAGAAGCTGAGAGTAGCAGTGTACGTCCATGGTCAGGACGTTTGAGGCATGAGAGTGTAAGCACTTGGAGTAGTGCTATGGATAAAGGCAAAAAGAAAGTTGAAGGAATTGGAATCACAGGATATGAGTCATCTAGTTCTGAGAGTTTGGATGAGGAGCTTGGCATACCTGTTTTACGCACACCTGGTGCTAGGCAGGACAGATATGTGCCACCACATGCTAGAGTTACAGGTGTACAGAGTGACCCACAGGCATTGCGGAGATCCCAGAGAGTCAGATATCCTGTTGACAGATTGACATATAGAGATTTTGCTATGCACTATGCATACATGACATCTATGGTGAAGCATGTGGAACCTACATGCTATACAGAGGCTATTAGAGAGCATGTATGGGAGAAAGCAATGGATGCTGAGATGGACGCATTGGTCCATAATGATACATGGGACTTGGTTGCACTACCAACAAAGGATAAGAACGTTATTGGATGTAAATGGGTTTACAAAGTAAAGTGCAAATCTGATGGTTCTATTGAGAGACATAAAGCAAGATTGGTAGCAAAGGGTTATGCACAGACCCAAGGATTGGATTATGATGAGACGTTTAGTCCAGTGGCTAAGATGGGCATAGTGAGAACAGTCATTGCTATGGCTGCAGCTAATGGCTGGGAAATGCATCAGATGGATGTTAAGAATGCATTTTTGAATGGAGATCTACAAGAGGAAGTATACATGGCACAGCCAGAAGGGTATGTACACCCTAGATATCCTACTCACGTATGCAGGTTGAAAAAGGCATTATATGGTCTGAAGCAAGCACCACATGCCTGGAGTGATAAGATGAGCAAATATCTTATCTCACTTGGTTTTCAGATTTCTACAGCAAATTCTTCACTCTATGTGAAGAAGACACAGCATGGGATTGTTTTACTAGTCATCTATGTGGATGACTTGATTATCACAGGTGATCATGGTGCAGATGAGTGGGCAATTTGACATGAAAGATCTTGGTGAGTTGAGATATTTCCTTGGAATTGAAGTGGTGAAAGATCATGCAGGTACTTGGTTAGTACAGCGCCAATATGCATTGGATATGTTGGCAAAGTATGGCATGACAGGGTGTAAGCCTATGAGTACACTTGAAGTGGTGAAAGATCATGCAGGTACTTGGTTAGTACAGCGCCAATATGCATTGGATATGTTGGCAAAGTATGGCATGACAGGGTGTAAGCCTATGAGTACACCATTGGAGCAAAATATGAAGTTGCGGGCTGATTATGGCGAGGAATTGGATGATCCTTCTATGTACAGGAAGATGGTTGGTAGTCTCATATACATGACTATCACACGCCCAGATTTAAGTTATGCAGTGGGGCTAGTTAGCCAGTTTATGCAGAGCCCAAGGAAACCACATTTGGATGCAGTGAGACGCATCATGAGATATGTGAAAACCACAGCACATTATGGTCTATTTTATGAGAGTGGTAAAAGCTTGGACATACATGGCTACACAGATGCTGATTGGGCAGGTAGCGCATATGACAGGAGGTCTACTAGTGGATATGCTTTTACACTTGGAAGTGCCGTGGTGAGTTGGAGTAGCAAGAAGCAACCTACAGTTGCTTTATCCAGTACAGAGGCTGAGTACAGAGGTGCAGCCATTGCTACTTGCGAGGCTATATGGTTAAAGAGTCTCTTGGCAGATTTATGTGAGCCTCTTGATGGCAAAGTTGTCATACATTGTGAGACAACATGAGAAGTATACAGTTGGCAAAGAATCCAGTGTTTCATGCGAGGACCAAACACATAGAGGTCCATTATCACTTTGTCAGAGAGAAGGTGCTGGATGGTACAGTTGATCTTCACTGTGTGAAGACTGATGAGCAGGTGGCTGATATCTTCACGAAGCCACTTAGCAGGGAGAAGTTTGAGTACTTCCGGACTATGTTGGGAGTACATGGGATGAGCTTGAGGGGGAGTGTTGAGAGCCTTGATATCCCAAGCTCATCTACATCTTCATCGACAGTACATCATGAGCTTGAGAGGGGCTGTTGAGATTCAAGCTCAATGTCAGTGTGAGCCAGCTATGCTATGTGCTGGCAGATTAGGTAGGAACATGTGTGAGACATAAATGACCGCGTGTCCAGCTGGTCATAGTGTGTGGACATTAGCTAGGGTTAGTAGAGTGTGGACACAACTCATTGTGTGTTGTGTGGATTATGGATTAGTGCATTATGCTTGGTGTGGGAGTGGACATGGCTTCCCTCTATGGTTAGGGTTTGCAATATACATTAGGGTTTGCTCCTGTGTGTGTGTGTCTCCTCCCCCTCTACCGTTCTTTCAACAGATGTGGAAATGGATGTATGGATGTGGATGTATGGATGTATGGATGTATGGATGTGGATGTGGATGTGGATGTATGGATGTGGATGTGGATGTGGATATGGATGTGGATGTATGGATGTGTATGGATGTGGATGTATGAATGTGGATATGGATATGGATGTATGGATGCGGATGTATGGATATGGATGTATGGATGCGGATGTATGGATGTGGATATGGATGTGGATGTGGATGAATGTGGATGTGGATGTGGATATGGATGTATGGATGCAGATGTGGATGTGGATGTCTGAATATGGATGTGGATATGGATATATGGATGTGGATGTGGAATGGATGTATGGATGTGGATGTGGAAATGGATGTATGAATGTAGATGTAGATGTGGATGTGGATGTATGGATGTGGATGTGGATATGGATGTATAAATGTGGATGTAAAAATAAATGTATGGATGTAGACGTGGATGTGGATGTGGATGTAAATGTATGAATGTGGATGTGGATATGGATGTTTGGATGTGGATGTGGATGTGGATGTGGATGTGGATGTGGAAATGGATGTATGGATATAGATGTGGATGTGGATGTATGGATGTGGATGTGGATGTGGATGTGGATGTATGAATGTGGATGTGGAAATGGAAATGGATGTATGGATGTAGATATGGATGTGGATGTATGAATGTGGATGTGAAAATGGATGTATGGATGTGGATGTGGATATGGATGTGGATGTATGAATGTGGATGTGGATGTATGGATGTGGATATGGATGTGGATGTATGAATGCGGATGTGGATGTGGATGTATGGATGTGGATATGGATGTGGATGTACGAATGTGGATGTGTAGGTTGAATAATGAATGCGAATGTGGATGTGAAAGGATGTGACATCAATATGAGTGAATGCATGAGATGTGATGACATGTGAATCAGGACATGAATGAATGATATGGGTTGTGAATGAATGATATGTGATGTGAATGAATGATATGTGATGTGAATGAATAATATGTGATGTTGTGAATGAATCTGATGTGATGAGATGGAAAATGATGTGATTGGACGAGAATGGGTACACATATGAATTGAATGTGGAATAAGTAATGTGGATTGATGAGGGATAATGTGGACTGATGAGGGATAATGATGAGGGATAATGTGGAAAGACGAGAGTTCATTATAGAAATTGAATTTGAAAACTGTTTGTAAATGACTGTTTTATGTCAAGAATTCTGGGGAAGCATTTTGACCGTCTTGTGAATAAGGTCGTGCAGACCTAACTCATAAAGTTGCAAAAGCTGATGGAGAGTCAACGGAGGACGTCTTGCGTAGCAAGGTCGGCCGAGGTCTTGGCCGAGGTCTTGACCAGCCTCGGTTCGATTTAAATGGTGAGCGTCCCGTACGGTGGATGAGGGACCAAGGAAGCGGCCTATGAGCGAAGCGCTAGGTGACCTGCGAAGGATCCTAGAGGGTGCTGACCATACGGTGCTCGAGCTCTGGGTCGCCGAAGATACCCACACATGTGTCGTGGAAGATATTGGAACAAGGAGTAAGAGTTGTTTTCTGAAACCGGGCATGGATCTGGTTGACTGACCTTGCCGGATGAGTCCATGGCTTTTTTTTTATATGGATCTGTTGGTTGATCTTGCTGATCTTCAACGCAGATTCCATCTTGATTTTTATAAGTGAATATATTGTCGGGTACTATGAGCTAGGAACTATTGAAAAGGCCCCTGAGTGGACAGGTGGTGAGCATTCCGGTTGCCAATGATGCCATAGATACTCCGGTGAATTAATGATTGGAAATTAAGATTCAACCGGATATTTTGGAGGATTGTGATCAGTGATATTCAACCGGATATTTTGGAGGATTGTGATCAGTGATACTATGGTTTCATTAAATGATTGTTTTAAAGATGGCTGAATCTGTGAAAAAGGCAATTTCATATTGGGTGTGTAAGTGGCATGACTGGTGTTAAATTTGCATGAATATCCGGCTAGGGGACCTGGGAACTCTTTTTCTTGGTACCCTGGCCAAAACCTAACCAAATGTCAAATTGGATCCCATCACTACACTGGTTGGGCGGTTGGTTAACCGATGGGACTAGGCTGGACTAATGGATCCGTAGAATGAGACTCAATTCTGTTATATTACAATAGATGAAGTAAATCTCGGATAAAAATTGTTCTATGGATAAGAATCAATGGATGTGCCTCTCGATGGGGAAAAAGCGTTGATCTCTATAATCCAAGTGCAAGTTTCTTCCTTGATCTGACCGAGTGTCTTTATAGGTTCGGGCGGATCAGTTTGGTTAGTAATGACCTTGACTACGTTAGAGTAAAAATATCCTGGAGGAATCGCCGTGCCTTCCGGGCAAGGAAAGTTTTTTTTCCGGGTTCGGTTTTGGAAGAACCGAGGGATTAGTCTCCTGTCCGGATATCCGTGGGGGCGAGGCCTCGAGAGTGAGAGGACCCTGCACCATGCAAGGAGTGCTACTTCCACTGCTAGCACCTCCGAATCCGTTGCGCGGAGGGGCAGGGATCTTTGAGCTGGTATCAGAGCGAATTGGCTAATGAGGATCAACTAAGAAGCCAAAAATGTCAAAAATTTACGAAGTAACAGTAAAAGGTTGAAATTGTGTGATGAAATTCATACAAATTGGTATTCAGACTGAAATTCATAAGTTAGTAATTCGGTCTTCAGATGGAAGTGCCGCAATTGTAGGGGGAATCCCTAAGGAACCCTAGAATCAATTCGATCTTAAGGGAAAGAGTTGTCCTCTAGTTTGCGAGATGAGGACATCTCGCGTTTTTTAAGTGGGGTAAGATGTAAGATTCCTCCCTCTAGCTTTTTGAGGTGTGCAGGTGTAAGAACCTCCCCTTATGATCTTATAATTATTCCCCTCTCTGAAATAAAAGAAAGATTCTGTTTTACCCTGTTTTGACCTAGAGAGAGAAAATGTCTAGAGGGAGGTAGTCCAAAATTGAGATATTTTTGGATATAAAAATCCTCCTAGTGTCTAAAATGAATTCCCCTGAAACAAAAATTCAAAAAGAACTTTCCAATGTGCAATTGGAATTAATTAGAAATGGGTATAAAGGACCTTAGCCTAAGGGTCTAGATTTTCAAAAAAATTTGGATTATGGTCCAATTAAGGTTCCTATGGGCCAATAAGATCAATCCATGTGTGGGGAGAAGATAAATCCAATTTGTAAAAGAAAAATACCCAAAAATGAGTAAATGCCCACAAAATTGAATAGTTGACTATGTACAAGGTGTATTTGTAAAAAACTATGAGTATAACTTAAAAAATGAGATATTTTGGGTATAATGATTTCATTTTGACACATGTAAGGAAGGGGAGTCCCTTCAAGGAGGCGCCTACTTCACATTCTTGAATGAGTTTTAAACTCAAAAATAATGTGATATTTTATCTCTCCTCTCTCTTGGATCAAACCAAATCAAAGGGAACCAAACTAGGTCCAAATCTTGTCCAAATTCTACCAAACTGAACCTAGAAAATTCTAAAAATTAGTTGGACTTGGTTAGAGGCCTCCCTCTCCTATAAATAGATCTTTAGCCCTTTGTAAAAAAATATGAGAACTATACTATGCCAGTATTATGCTGAAATAATGATAATTTTTACTATTCTCTAAAATTCTCTCCAAATTGAAGAAATTGGAGCTTCCCTCTTTCTTCAATCTCCATTGGTGGCTCCATCAACATACCAAACCAATTGATTAGTTGTAGGCCTCTACCGTGATCAAAGAATAAAGCAATTTGTAAAGTAAAGGGTGAATTTTGATATTTTTCTATAATTTCTTAATGTTTCTCTCTTCTCAACCCCTCTCAAGCTTGAGAAGCTTAATTGGAATGGATTTTTAATGCTATTGAAGTTAATTGACAAATGGTAGTAAGGAAATACATAAATTTCCATTTATGTTTAATTTTAATGGTTTTTATGTAATTTCTCTCTCTCACTCAAAGAATGGTCATTCCCATGACCTATTCTCAATCCAAATGAAGCTTCTCATGAAGCTTTTCCCTAATCCAAGAATAAATTCTAAACTGTGCATCTCGATTTTACATGCACAAACACCCCAAAGAAAAACAAATGTAGAGGGTGGTGTGGAGGCCAAATTAATGGCTTTTTTTACTTTTAAGTTAGTTATTTCATGAAAATTTATGATTCAATCCATAATGGATTAATGATCCAATTAGGGATCATTCTCATCATATCCATAATGTTAAACTTCATTCTCTTAGAATAAATTGAGATTTATCAGTAATAGCAGCAGAGCTAGGGTAAAATTTCTGTAAAAATTACACAAAACATTTTCATTCAAAGTATGAAAAGGGAACTTCCTACCATATTATAGGAATTATCATCCTAGATAAACTGATTGATTCTCATTGTAATCAAAGAAATATTGATTTTTAGGTTTATGCATAATTAATGAATTTTTAGATAAATCTATTTATCTATGAGAAAAAATTAAATGTTAAAAGAGGAATTCCCATTACATTTGGAATTCCATGATTGGATGGGAAAACAGAATTTCCTATCATATTGGAATAATGGAATAATTCATTTAATTTCAAAAAAAAATTAGATAAATTTATTTATCTATGAGAAATAATTAAATAATAAAAGAGGAATTCCCATTACATTTGGAATTCCATCATTGGATGGGAAAAAGATAATTTCCTATCATATTGGAATTATGGGGTAATTCATTTAATTTCAAAATTAAATTTTTAGATAAATTTATTTATCTATGAGAAATAATTAAATGTTAAAAGAGGAATTCCCATTACATTTGGAATTCCATGATTGGATGGGAAAAGAGAATTTTCTATCATATTGGAATTATGGGGTAATTCATTTAAACTCAAAGATAAATTTTTAGATAAATTTATTTATCTATGAGAATTAATTAAATGCTAAAAGAGGAATTCCCATTGCATTTGGAATTCCATCATTTAGATGGACAAAGAGATATTTCTAGCATATTGAAATAATGGATATTTTAAATGAATTTTTTTTATAAGAAATATTTGATGGGAAAAGAGGAATTCCCATGGTAATTGGGATCCTAGAAATTAAATGGGAAGAAGAGGAATTTTTAGTATAAATTCGATTTATGATTATTTTACCATAAGAGGAAATATGGGTAGAATTGATTTCTACAAATCCCATGAATTCTTTTATTCAAAAGAAGAATATTGAATATAATTCAATTGAGGAATTGAGAAGGAATACGGAACTAGTTGTCAGAAAAAGAATCTTTAATTAGGCCAAGCAATTGGCTGAAATTTAGAAAAAGTTCTATTATCAGTATCAATCTAGAAAAAGCTATTAAATGGTAATAGCATGTGACTGGATGTGATAAGAAGAAAATAGGATGTGATAAGATGTGTATGGGCTGTGAGATGGGATGAGAATGAATGTGTGTATGGGATGCAATAGGATGTGAATGAATGTGATAAGATGAAAATATGATGTGATAAGATGTGATGTAATGGAAATAAATGTAAATGTGAATAATGAGATGAGAAAAGGGTTGAGAGGATATGTGAAAGGGTGAGATGGGAAGTACACATATGTGAATACGGATGTATATATGAAAGAAGGGATATGCATGTGTATGTGGATGTATAAATGTGGATGTGTTTGTAAAAGAATAGATGTGAAGGTGGATGTGGATGTATGAATGTGGATGTGGATGTGGATGTGGATGTGGATGTATGAATGTGGATGGGAAGTACACATATGTGAATACGGATGTATATATGAAAGAAGGGATATGCATGTGTATGTGGATGTATAAATGTGGATGTGTTTGTAAAAGATGTGAAGGTGGATGTGGATGTATGAATGTGGATGTGGATGTGGATGTGGATGTATGAATGTGGATGTGGAAATGGATGAATGGATGTATGGATGTAGATGTGGATGTGGATGTATGGATGTGGATGTGGATGTGGATGTATGGATGTGGATGTATGGATGTGGATGTGGATGTATGAATGTGAATGTGAATGTGGATATGGATGTATGGATGTGGAAGTATGGATGTGGATGTATGGATGTGGATGTGGATGTGGATGTGGATGTATGAATGTGGATGTGGATGTGGATGTGGAAATGGATGTATGGATGTAGATGTGGATGTGGATGTATGAATGTGGATGTGGATGTGGATGTGGATGTATCGATGTGGATGTGGATGTGGATGTATGAATGTGGATGTGGAAATAGATGTATGGATGTGGATGTATGAATGTGGATGTGAATGTGGATGTGGATGTGGATGTGGATGTGAAAATGGATGTATGGATGTAGATGTGGATGTGGATGTATGGATTTGGATGTGGATCTGGATGTATGAATGTGGATGTGGATGTGAAAATGGATGTATGGATGTAGATATGGATGTGGATGTATGAATGTGGATGTGAAAATGGATGTATGGATGTGGATGTGGATGTGGATATGGATGTGGATGTGGATGTATGAATGTGGATGTGGATATGGATGTGGATGTATGGATGTGGATGTATGAATGCAGATGTGGATGGATGTGGATATGGATGTGGATGTACAAATGTGGATGTGTAGGTGGAATAATGAATGCGAATGTGGATGTGAAAAGATGTGACGTCAATATAAGTTAATGGATGAGATGTGATGACATGTGAATCAGGATGTGAATGAATGATATGGGATATGAATGAATGATATGTGATGTGAATGAATCTGATGTGATGAGATGAATGCGGATGTATAAATGCAGATGTGGATGGATGTGGATATGGATGTGGATGTACAAATGTGGATGTGTAGGTGGAATAATGAATGCGAATGTGGATGTGAAAAGATGTGACGTCGATATAAGTTAATGGATGAGATGTGATGACATGTGAATCAGGATGTGAAAAGATGTGACGTCGATATAAGTTAATGGATGAGATGTGATGACATGTGAATCAGGATGTGAATGAATGATATGGGATGTGAATGAATGATATGTGATGTGAATGAATCTGATGTGATTGGATGAGAATGGGTACACATATGAATGGGATGTGAATGAATGATATGTGATGTGAATGAATGATATGTGATGTGAATGAATCTGATGTGATGAGATGAAAAATGATGTGATTGGACGAGAATGGGTACACATATGAATTGAATGTGGAATAAGTAATGTGGACTGATGAGGGATAACGTGGAAAGACGAGAGTTCATTATAGAAATTGAATTTGTGACCTGTTTATAAATTATTGTTTTATGTCAAGAATGCTGGGGAAGCATTTTGACGGTCTTGTGAATAAGGTCATGGAGACCTAATTGATAAAGTTACAATAGCTGACGGAGAGTCAACGGAGGACGTCTTGCGTGTAGCAAGGACAGCTGAGGTCTTGACCAGCCTCGGTTCAATTTAAATGGTGAGCTTCCGGTACGGTGGATGAGGGACCAAGGAAGCGGCCTATGAGTGAAGCGCTAGGTAACCTGCAAAGGATCCTAGAGGGTACTGACCATACGGTGCTCAGGCTCTGGGTTGCCGCAGATACCCACACGTGCATCGTGGAAGATATTGGAACAAGGAGTAAGAGTTGTTTTATGAAACCAGGCATGGACCTGGTTGACTGACCTTGCTGATCCTCAACAACGGATGAGTCCATGGCTTTTTTTTATATGGATCTGTTGGTTGATCTTGCTGATCTTCAACGCAGATTTCATCTTGATTTTTATAAGTGAATATACTGTCGGGTCCTATTAGCTAGCACCCCTGAGTGGACAGGTGGTGAGCGTTCTGGTTGCCAATGATGCCATAGATACTCCGATGAAGGAATGATTGGAAATTAAGATTCAACCGGATATTTTGGAGGATTTTGATCAATGATACTATGGTTTCATTAAATGATTGTTTTAAAGATGGCTGAATCTGTGAAAAGGCAATTTCATATTGGGTGTGTAAGTGGCATGGCTGGTGTTAAATTTGCATGAATATCCGGCTAGGGGGCCTGGGAACTCTTTTCCCTGGTACCCGGGACAAAACCTAACCAAATTTCAAATTGGATCCCATCACTACGGTGGTTGGGCGGTTGGCTAACCCATGGGACTAGGCTGGACTGATGGATCCGTAGAATGAGACTCAATTCTGTTATATTATGATAGATGAAGTAAATCCCGAATAAAAATTGTTCTATGGATAAGAATCAACGGCTGTGCCTCTCAATGGGGAAAAAAGCGTTGATCTCTATGATCTAAGTGCAAGTTTCTTCCTTGATCTGACCGAGTGTCTTTATAGGTTCGGTCGGATCACTTTGGTTAGTAATGGCCTTGACTACATTAGAGTAAAAATATCCTAGAGGAATTGCCCGTGCCTTCCAGGCAAGGGAAGTTTTTTTTCCGAGTTTGATTTTGGAAGAACCGATGGATTAGTCTCCTATCCGGATATCCGTGGGGGGCGAGGCCGCGAGTGAGAGGACCCTACACCGCGCAAGGAGTGCCACTTCCGCTGCTAGCACCCCCGAATCCACCATTGCGCGGAGGGGGCAGGGATCTTTCAGCTGGTATCAAAGCGAATTGGCTAATGAGGATCAACTGAGAAGCCCAAAAAGTCAAAAATTTATGAAGTAACAGTAAAAGGTTGGAATTGTGTGCTAAAATTTATACAAATTGGTATTTAGACTGAAATTCATAAGTTAGTAATTGGGTCTTCAGATGGAAGTACCGCAATTGCAGGGAATCCCTGATTTGCTTGAGGCCTAGATTAGATGGTATTTACTTTATAGTTCCAAGGACCGTGACTACCCGTATATACCAAGGGTATAACTGCAGCTCTTTACTGGCAGTATATACGAGTAAACCTAAGACCATGAAATCATAAGCTAAAATGCTATCCAGATAATGAATTCGAATGTGGTTGATATGATTTTAAAGTTCTGGTTTAGAATTGATGAGAGTTGATTTGGATTCTGATTGGAAAAAGATGATTCCTGAATTTTGGTTAAAAAGCGTTAAGCTAAGCAAAAACCACAATGAGGATGAATAGGACAAGTCCCTGTGATAATGTCTAGAGGGAGATAGTCCAAAATTGAGATATTTTTGGATATAAAAATCTTCCTAGTGTCTAAAATGAATTCCCCTGAAACAAAATTCAAAAAGAACTTTCCAATGTGCAATTGGAATTAATTAGAAATGGGTATAAAGGACCTTAGCCTAAGGGTCTAGATTTTTAGAAATTTTTGGATTATGGTCCAATTAAGGTTCCTATGGACCAATAAGATCAATCCATGTGTGGGAAGGAGATAAATCCAATTTGTAAAAGAAAAATACCCAAAAATGAGTAAATGCCCACATAAGATGAAGAGTTGACTATGTACAAGGTGTATTAGTAAAAAACTATAGGTATTATTAAAAAAATGAGATATTTTAGGTATAATAATTCCATTTTGACACATGTGTAAGGAAGGGGAGTAGGCACCTACTTCACATGCTTCAATGAGTTTTAAACTCAAAAATAATGTGATATTTTTATCTCTCCTCTCTCTTGGATCAAACCAAATCAAAAGGGAACCAAACTAGGTCCAAATCTTGTCCAAATTCTACCAAACTGAACCTAGGAAATTCTAAAAATTAGTTGGACTTGGCTAGAGGCCTCGCTCTCCTATAAATAGATCCTTAGCTCTTTGTAAAAAATATGAGAACTATACTATGCCAGTATTATGCTGAAATATTGATAATTTTTACTATTCTCTAAAATTCTCTCCAAATTGAAGAAATTGGAACTTCCCTCTTTCTTCAATCTCCATTGGTGGTTCCATCAACATACCAAACCAATTGATCGGTTGGGGGCCTCTACCGTGATCAAAGAATCAAGCAATTTGTAAGGTAAAGGGTGAATTTTGATCTTTTTTTATAATTACTCAATGTTTCTCTCTTCTCAACCCCTCTCAAGCTTGAGAAGCTTAATTGGAATGGCTTTTTAATGCTATTGAAGTTAATTGATGAATGATAGTAAGGAAATACATAAATTTCTATTTATGCTTAATTTTAATGGTTTTTATGTAATTTCTCTCTCTCACTCAAAGAATGGTCATTCCCATGACCTATTCTCAATCCAAATGAAGCTTCTCATGAAGCTTTTCCCTAATCCAAGAATAAATTCTAAATTGTGCATCTCGATTTTGCATGCACAAACACCCAAAAGAAAAACACATGCAGAGGGTGGTGTGTAGGCCAAATTAATGGCTTTTTTATGATTTTAAGTTAGTTATTTCATGAAAATTAATTATTCAATCCATAATGGGTTAATGATCCAATTAGGGATCATTCTAATCATATTCATAATGTTAAAGTTCATTCTTTTAGAATAAATTGAGATTTATCAATAATAGCAGCACAGCTATGGCAAAATTTCTGTAAAAATTACACATAAAACATTTTCATTCAAAGTATGAAAAGAGGACTTCCTGCCATATTCTAGAAATTATCATCCTAGATAAACTGATCGATTCTCATTGTAATCATAGAAATATTGATTTTTAGGTTTATGCATAATTAATGATTTTTTAGATAAATTTATTTATCTATGAGAAATAATTAAATGTTAAAAAAGGAATTCCCATTACATTTGAAATTCCATGATTGGATGGGAAAAGAGAATTTCCTATCATATTGGAATTATGGGATAATTCATTTAATTTTAAAAATAAATTTTTAGATAAATTTATTTATCTATGAGAAATGATTAAATGTTAAAAGAGGAATTCCCATTACATTTGAAATTCGATGATTGGATCATATTGGAATTATGGGATAATTCATTTAATTTTAAAAATAAATTTTTAGATAAATTTATTTATCTATGAGAAATAATTAAATAATAAAAGAGGAATTTCCATTACATTTGGAATTCCATCATTGGATGGGAAAAAGATAATTTCCTATCATATTGGAATTATGGGGTAATTCATTTAATTTCAAAATTAAATTTTTAGATAAATTTATTTATCTATGAGAAATAATTAAATGTTAAAAGAGGAATTCCCATTACATTTGGAATTCCATGATTGGATGGGAAAAGAGAATTTCCTATCATATTGGAATTATGGGGTAATTCATTTAAACTCAAAGATGAATTTTTAGATAAATTTATTTATCTATGAGAAATAATTAAATGTTAAAAGAGGAATTCCCATTACATTTGGAATTCCATGATTGGATGGAAAAAGATAATTTCCTATCATATTGGAATTATGGGGTAATTCATTCAAACTCAAAGATGAATTTTTAGATAAATTTATTTATCTATGAGAAATAATTAAATGTTAAAAGAGGAATTCCTATTGCATTTGGAATTCCATCATTTAGATGGACAAAGAGAAATTTCTAGCATATTGAAATAATGGATATTTTAAATGAATTTATTTTATAAGAAATATTTGATGGGAAAAGAGGAATTCCCATGGTAATTGGGATCCTAGAAATTAAATGGGAAGAAGAGGAATTTTTCGTATAAATTCGATTTATTATTATTTTACCATAAGAGAAAATATGGGTAGAATTGATTTCTACAAATCCCATGAATTCTTTTATTCAAAAGAAGAATATTGAATATAATTCAATTGAGGAATTGAGAAGGAATACGGAACTAGTTGTCAGAAAAAGAATCTTTAATTAGGCCAAGCAATTGGCTGAAATTTAGAAAAAGTCCTATTATCGGTATCAATCTAGAAAAAGCTATTAAGTGGTAATAGCATGTGACTGGATGTGATAAGAAGAAAATAGGATGTGATAAGATGTGTATGGGCTATGATAGGATGAGAATGGATGTGTGTATGGGATGCGACAGGATGTGAATGAATGTGATAAGATGAAAATAGGATGTGATAAGATGTGATGTAATGGAAATAAATGTAAATGTGAATAATGAGATGAGAAAAGGGTTGAGAGGATATGTGAAAGGGTGAGATGGGAAGTACACGGATGTGAATATAGATGTATATATGAAAGAAGGGATATGCATGTGTATGTGGATGTATAAATGTGGATGTGTTTGTAAAAGAATAGATGTGAAGTTGGATGTGCATGTATAAATGTGGATGTGGATGTGGATGTATGAATGTGGATGTGAAAATGGATGTATGGATGTAGGTGTGGATGTGGATATATGGATGTGGATGTGGATGTGGATGTATGAATGTGGATGTGGATATGGATGTATGGATGTGGATGTATGGATGCGAATGTATGGATGTGGATGTGGATGTGGATGTGGATGTGGATGTATGGATGCGGATGTATGGATGTGGATGTGGATGTGGATATGGATATGGATGTGGATGTGGATATGGATGTGGATGTTGATGTGGATGTGGTTGCGGATGTATGAATGTGGATATGGATGTGGATGTATGGATGTATGGATGTGGATGTGGATCTGGATCTGGATCTGGATGTGGATGTATGAATGTGGATGTGGATATGGATGTATGGATGTGGATGTAAATGTGGATGTATGAATGTGGATGTGGAAATGGATGTATGGATACAGATGTGGATGTGGATGTATGGATGTGGATGTGGATGTGGATGTATGAATGTGGGTGTGGATGTATGAATGTGGGTGTGGATGTGGATGTATGGATGTGGATGTGGATGTGGATATGGATGTATGAATGTGGATGTGGATGTGGAAATGGATGTATGGATGTAGATGTGGATGTGGATGTGGATGTGGAAATGGATGTATGGATGTAGATGTGGATGTGGATGTATGGATGTGGATGTGGATGTATGAATCTGGATGTGGATGTGGATGTGGATGTATGGATGTGGATGTGGATATGGATGTGGATGTATGAATGTGGATGTGGAAATGGATGTATGGATGTAGATGTGGATGTGGATGTATGGATGTAGATGTGGATGTGGATGTGGATGTGGATGTATGAATGTGGATGTGGATGTGGATGTATGAATAAGGATGTGGATGTGGAAATGGATGTATGGATGTAGATATGGATGTGGATGTATGAATGTGGATATGGATGTGGATGTATGAATGTGAATGTGGAAATGGATGTATGGATGTGGATGTGGATGTGGATGTATGAATGTGGATGTGGATGTGGATGTGGATGTGGATGAATGGATGTGGATGTGGATATGGATGTGGATGTATGAATGTGGATGTGGATGTATGGATGTGGATGTATGAATGTGGATGTGGATGTATGAATGTGGATGTATGAATGCAGATGTGGATGTGGATGTATGGATGTGGATGTACGAATATGGATGTGTAGGTGGAATAATGAATGAGAATGTGGATGTGAACGGATATGACGTCGATATGAGTGAATGGATGAGATGTGATGACATGTGAATCAGGACATGAATGAATGATATAGGATGTGAATGAATGATATGTGATGTGAATAAATCTGATGTGATGAGATGGAAAATGATGTGATTGGATGAGAATGGGTACACATAAATTGGATGTGGAATAAGTAATGTGGACTGATGAGGGATAATGTGGAAAGACGAGAGTTTATTATAGAAATTGAATTTGTTACCTGTTTGTAAATGACTGTTTTATGTCAAGAATGCTGGGAAGCATTTTGACCGTCTTGTGAATAAGGTCGTGGAGACCTCATTGATAAAGTTGCAACAGCTGATGGAGAGTCAACGGAGGACGTCTCGCGTAGCAAGGTCGGCCGAGGTCTTGACCAGCCTCGGTTCGATTTAAATGGTGAGGTGGATGAGGGACCAAGGAAGCGGCCTATGAGTGAAGCGTTAGGTGACCTGCGAAGGATCGTAGAGGGTGCTGACCATACGGTGCTCGGGCTCTGAGTCACCGAAGATACCCACACGTGCGTCGTGGAAGATTTGGAACAAGGAGTAAGAGTTGTTTTCTCAAACCGGACATGGATCTGGTTGAGTGACCTTGCTGGTCCTCAACGGATGAGTCCATGGCTTTTTTTTAATATGGATTTGTTGGGTGATCTTGCTGATCTTCAATGCAGAATTCCATCTTGATTTTTATAAGTGAATATATTGCTGGGTGCTATGAGCTAGGAACTATTGAAAAGGCCCTGAGTGGACAGGTTGTAAGCGTTCTGGTTGCCAATGATGCCATAGATACTCCGATGAAGGAATGATTGGAAATTAAGATTCAATCGGATATTTTGGAGGATTGTGATCAGTGATACTATGGTTTCATTAAATAATTATTTTAAAGATGGCTAAATCTGTGAAAAAGGCAATTTCATATTGGGTGTGTAAGTGGCATGACTGGTGTTAAATTTGCATGAATATCCGGCTACGGGGCTTGGGAACTCTTTTTCCTAGTACCCAGAATAAAACCTAACCAAATTCTAAATTGGATCCCATCACTACAGTGGTTGGGCGATTGGCTAACCCATGGGATTGGAGATGGGGTTAGGCTAGACTGATGGATCCGTAGAATGAGACTCAATTCTATTATATTACGATAGATGAAGTAAATCTCAAAAAGTAATTGTTCTATGGATAAGAATCAACAGCTGTTCTCGATGGCAAAAAAAGTGTTGATCTCTATGATCCAAGTGTAAGTTTCTTCCTTGATCTGACCGAGTGTCTTTATAGGTTCAGTCGGATCAGTTTGGTTAGTAATGACCTTGACTACGTTAGAGTAAAAATATCCTGGAGGAATCGCCCGTGCCTTCCAGGCAAGGAAAGTTTTTTTTCGGGCTCGCAGTTTTGGAAGAACCGAGGGATTAGTCTCTTGTCTGGATATCCGTGGGCGAGGCCCCGAGTGAGAGGACCCTGCACCGCGCAAGGAGAGTGCTACTTCCGCTGCTAGCACCCCCAAATCCGTTGCGTGTAGGGGACAGGGATCTTTCACGTTATGCAGGTTTTTAATTTGTCATCCCTTAACTTGATCCACTGGGTCAAGTGTTGATAGTAGCAATCTGTCAACACAATCCACTAATCTCATAGTGATTTTCTGAAGTCATAATCATCATTCCAGTTATTATCATCATCACTGGGATTCGTTCGATTCATCCTCATTGTGGTTTTGCTCAACTTCATTTTTCAATCAGAATCCAAATCAACTCATCAATTCTCAACCATAATTTTAAAATCATATCAACCACATTCGAATTCATCATCTGGATAGCATTTTTACTTATAATTTCAAGGTCTTAGATTTACTTGTATATACTGCCAGTAAAGAGCTGCAGTTATACCCTCGGTATATACGAGTAGTCACGGTCCTTGGAATTATACGGTAAATACCATCATGTCTAGGCCTCAAGCAAGTCAGGGATTCCATACAATTGCGGTACTTCCATCTGAAGACCCAATTACCAATTTATGAATTTCATTCTGAATATCAATTTGTATGAATTTCATCACACAATTCTAACCTTTTACTGCTACTTCATAAATTTTTGACATTTGTGGCTTCTCGGTTGATCCACTTTAGCCAATTTGCTCTGATACCAGCTGAAATATCCCTGCCCCCTCCACGCAACGAATTTGGGGGTGCTAGCAGCGGAAGTAACACTTCTTGTGCAGGGCAAGGCCTCTCACTCGGGGCCTCGCCCACGGATATCCGAACAAGAGACTAGTCCCTCGGTTCAAACCGACGAACACGAAAAAACTTCCCCTGCCCAGAAAGCACGGGCGAATCCTCCAGGATATTTTTACTCTAACGTAGTCAAGAGCCTTAACTAACTGAACTGATCTGATTGAACCCGTAAGTTTCGAGGTCAGATCAAGGAAAAGACTTGAACTTGGATCATAGAGACCAACGCTTTTTTCCTCATTGAGAGGCACAACCGTGGATTCTTTTCCATAGAACAATTTCTATCCAGGATTTACTTCATCTAACGTACCATAACAGAATTGAGTCTCATTTTAGGGATCCATCAGTCCAGCGAGTCCCGTGGGTTAGCCAACCGCCCCACCGCTGTAGTGATGGGATCCATTTAGGAATTTGGTTAGGTTTTGTCTTGGGTATCAGGGAAAAGAGTTCCCAAGTCCCCTAGCCGGATTTTCATGCAAACTTCAAGCTAGTCACACCACTTACACACCCAATATGAAATTGCCTGTTTCACAGATTGAGCTATCTTTAAAACAATCTTTTAATGAAACCATAGAATCACTGATCATAATCCTTCAAAATATCCAGTTGAATTCTAATTTTCAATCGTTCCTTCATCGGTGTACTTATAGCATCATTAGCAACCAGAACGCTCACCACCTGTCCACTCAGGGGCCTTTTCAATAGCATCATTGGCAACCAGAACGCTCACCACTTGTCCACTCACAGGGGCCTTTTCAATAGTTCCTAGCTCATAGTACCCGACAATTTATTCACTTATAAAAATCAAAATGGAATCTCCGTTGAAGATCAGCAAGATCAACCAAGAGATCCATATAAAAAAGCCATGGACACATCCGTTGAGGACCGCAAGGTCAATCAACGAGATCCATGCCCGATTTCAAAAAACAACTCTTACTCCTTGCTCCAATATCTTCCCTGACGCACGTGTGGGTATCTTCGGCGACCCAGAGCCCAAGCATTGTATGGTCAGTACTCTCTAGGATCCTTTGCAGGTCACCTAGCGCTTCACTCATAGGCTGCTTCCTTGGTCCCTCATCCACCGTACCGAAAGCTCACCATTTAAATCGAACCGAGGCTGGTCAACCTTGCTACGCGAGATGTCCTCCATTGACTCTCCATCAGCTGTTGCAAATTTATCAGTTAGGTCTCCACGACCTCATTCACAAGACGATCAAAATGCTTCCCCTGTATTATCGACATAAAACAGTCATTTAAATACAGTTTCGATAACGAACTCTCGTCTTTCCACATTGTTCCACATCAATCCACATTACTTAATCCACATCCATTTCATATGTATTCCCATCCAATCACATCATTTTTCCATCTCATCACATCTTTTCTCATTTATCCTCATCAGATCTCATCCACTCGCATCTACCCATATCTACATCTCATCTCATCACATCATATTCATTCACATCTATCCCGTGTTTCATATCACATCACAACACATATCATCCATTCACATCTATCCCAGTTTACATCACATCCATTTCACATCACATCTCATTCATTCACAACCCGATTCACACCACATCACATCTCATCCGTTTACATCCCATATTATTCATTCACATCCTGATTCACATGACATCACATCCTGATTCACGTGACATCACATCTCATTCATTCACATCCCAATTCACATCACATCACATCTATTCATGTCCATCACATTCATTTACATCCATCATATCACATTCATTCTCATCACCATCCCATCACATACATTCTATCCACATTACATCACATCACATCATATCTCATTCATCCCATCCACATTACATCACATCCACATCATGTCTCATTCATACACATCTCATCTCATTCATCCACATCCATTCTTTCACATACACATCCACACCCATTCTTTCACATACACATGCACACCCATTCTTTCACATACACATCCACATCCATTCCTTCACATACACATACACATCCATTCTTTCACATACACATCACATTCTTTCACATACACATCCACATCCATTCTTTCACATACACACCACATTCTTTCACATACACATACACATCTCATCTCATTCATCCACATCCATTCTTTCACGTACACATGCACACACATTCTTTCACATACACATCCACATCCATTCCTTCACATACACATACACATCCATTCTTTCACATACACATCACATTCTTTCACATACACATCCATATCCATTCTTTCACATACACATTCACATACACATCACATTCTTTCACATACACATCCATATCCATTCTTTCACATACACATCCACATCCCTTTACATCACATCACATTCTTTCACATACACATCCACATCCATTCTTTCACATACACATCCACATCCACATCCATTCTTTCACATCCACATCCACATCCACATCCACATCCATGTACTTCCCATCTCACCCTTTCACATATCCTCTCATCTCATCATTCTCATCTACATCCATTCTCATTACATCACATCCTATCTTATCACATCCTATCGCATCCCATTTAAATCTTATCATATCCGTTCCACATTCTATCACATCCCATTTACATCTTATCACATCCGTTCCACATCGTATTCCCATTTAGTAGTTTTTACTACTTTGATACCAATAATGGAACTTTTCCTAAATTTTTGCCAATTGCTTGGCCTAAATAAAGGTTCTTTTTCTCGACGACTATTTCCATATTCTTTCTCAATTTCTCAAATGAGTTAAATTCAATATTCCTCTTTTGGAATAGAAGAATTCATGGGATTTACAGAAATCAATTCTACCCATATTTTCACTTTTGATAAATAATCGAATTACACTATGAATTTCTCTTTTTTCCATTTAATTTCTTGGACCTCAATTATCATGGGAATTCCTCTTTTTTCATTTGATTATTTGCATTCCAATATCATGGGAATTCCTCTTTTATCATCAAATATTTTTCATGAAATAAATTTATCAAAAATAAAATATCCATTAATTCAATATGCTAGGAATTTCTCTTTTCCCATATAAATGATTGAATTCCAAATGTCATAGGAATTTCTATTTTACCATTTAAATATTTCTCATAGATAAAATAAATTTATCTAAAATTCATCTTTGAATTTAAATAAAATATCCAATAATTCCAATATGCTAGGAATTTCTCTTTTCCTATCTAAATGATTGAATTCCAAATGTCATAGGAATTCCTCTTTTACCATTTAAATATTTCTCATAGATAAAATAAATTTACCTAAAATTCATCTTTGAATTTAAATAAAATATCCAATAATTCCAATATGCTAGGAATTTCTCTTTTCCCATCTAAATGATTGAATTTCAAATGTCATAGAAATTTCTCTTTTACCATTAAATATAATTATCATAATTTTCTCATTTCTTAATTATTTAATTACATAAAAATTAGATTTCCATTGAATGTGACAAAAACCATTCTTTTAACCTAGGATTGTCAATCCTAGAATATGACAGGAAGTCCTCTTTTCATGTTATGCATAAGAATGAATTATGTATCAATTTCTTAAAAATTTTACCACAGATCCGCCTCTATTACTAGTAATTTTTATTTTTTATGAAAAGAATAAGACATAGTAAAATAATTATAATAGTATAACTATCTTTTAGCATTAAAACCAATTTATGGATTTATCCCATAATATTACCATATTTTTCAAGCATATAAGTATAAAAACCATTTTCTTAAACCTCTACACAAGCCTAGAGTTTGATTTGTGAATAAAGAATTTCTCCATGAGAAGCATTAATTGAATATAGAATAGGTCATAGGAATGACCATTCTTTGGGGGAGAGAGAGATATGCTTTTTAAAAAAATATTTTAATTTAAGCATAAATGAAAACTTTATGTATTTAATCACTAAAATTCATTAGAGAGCTTCAATTGCATTAAAGATCCATTCAATTGAATACTTCTCAAGCTTGAGAGGGGCTGAGAAGTGAGAAACATTTAGAGATTAAGAAAAAGACCATAAAATCACTCTTTACCTCTTGTTTTGCTTGATTCTTTAGTCATTGGGCCCCCAACCAATCAATTGGTTTAGTATGTTGATGACTCCAAAGAAGGTTGAAGAGAGAAAGAAGCTCCAATCTCTCCAAATTGTAGAGGATTTTTAGAGGATAATAGAAAATATCATTATTTCAGTATAATACTAGCATAGCATAGTTCACATATATTTTTACAAAGGGCTAAGGATCTATTTATAGGTGAGGGAGGCCTCTAACCAAGTCCAACTAGTTTCTAGAATTTTCCAGGTTCAATTTGGCTAAATTTGGACAAGATTTGGACCTAATTTGGTGGCTCCCTTTTGAGTTGGTTTGATCCAGGAGAGAGGAGAGATAAAAATATCTTATTATTTTTTAGTTTAAAACTCCTCCACACATGTGAAATAGGTGCCTCCTTGAAGTGCCCCCTTCCAAGGTGTCAAAAATGTATCATTATAACCAAAATATCTCATTTTTTTGTAATATTCATAGTTTTTTACTAATAAACCAGTTTGTACTCAGTCAACTCTTCATCTTATGTGGGAATTTACTCATTTTTTGGTATTTTTCTTTTATAAATTGGATTTATCTCCTCCCCACACTTGGATTGATCCAATTGGCCCATAGGAACCTTAATTGGACCATAATCCAAAAATTTCTGAAAATCTAGACCCTTAGGCTAAGGTCCTTTATACATATTTTCAATTAATTCCAATTGTACATTGGAAAGTTCTTTTTGAATTTTTGTTTCAGGGGAAACCATTTTAGACACTAGGAGGATTTTTATATTCAAAAATATCTCAATTCTAGACTACCTCCCTCTAGACATTTTCTCTCTCTAGGCCAAAACAGGATAAAACAGGATCTTTCTTTTATTTCAGAGAGGGGAATAATTATAAGATCAGAAGGGGAGATTCTTACTCCTGTATACCTCAAAAGCTGGAGGGAGGAATCTTACAACAAAGGCTTCTAAGGCCAACCCTTATGTAATGCAACATGCCATGGAATTAGGGAGAAAGTATGTTAATATATGAATGGAAGGATCAATTTACCCACCCGATCCCTCAACACAACAACCACCTAAAGCTTCAGGCCACCTAACTTGTTTGGTCAAATATGTTTATGTTAGCTTCCCTGGTTACACAACAAGGCTTGCTAGTTAGGCGCAAAGCATTTGGATATCGTCACAAAGGATGCTGATGATGAAAGAAGCTCAGATCAAGCAATTAAATGATCACCTATCTAACAAGGAGAATGAATACAATGAGTTGATATAAGTTATTCATGCTCAGCATTTGTAGAACCATGAATTGGAATAAAAAGCAAAGGATCTAGAGGCTAAGAACAATAAATTAGAAGTGGTATTAGAAAAGACAGCCAAACATCACCTCTAATTTGGATGCACATGAACAAGTAAGGGAACAAAGAAACTTTTACCGAATTGTCAAAAAATAGTGGAAACTACAAACGTCGTATACATGCCGAGATTGATAAGCTGAAGAACCTTAAACAAGATAATGGGGCACTCTCACAAGTCTTGTCAAGATAGATGGTGAAGTCTAAAATTTCTTAGAACAATTAGTAATGATCTTGTGCATGCACAATTGTAAGATGTGAAGGATGCATTTACTACTACTGAATCTCAAGGTATTTGTGTGACAAAGTTGGTTTAAGTAGAGAATCCTATGAAATGATCTACAAACAAATGGATGCAAGTTTTAAGTCTGTGTTTTAAAACAAAAGGGTAACTCCGTATTGTGTTCTTTTAGTGTTAGAAAAGCAAGGCAGCAATTGAATAACAATGTCCTTGAAGTCATTGGTGAGCCTAAACACATAGTTAACTTGCATCATGTATTCAAGTATTTTGCTAAAGAAGTGACTTTTGATCTGAATCCGAACAACAATTATGTCTTGGATGTGTGCAAATTGCAAGTTGCAATGGTGAAGTTCTATGATATGTCTATTAAAGAATGTGGTGGCACAGTGAAAATTATACTAAAACTTGATGAGAGTGAAATTATGAAGAATCAAAAGATAGAAAGAGAAAGTTTAACATTGATGAATAGGGCATTGGATCCTTCCATAAATCCAGGTAATCCTCGGTACTTGAATATTCAATCTTAAAATGAAATTTGGTGACTTGCAACATTTGAGGTTCCAAAAGAGGATCATGAGATCCTAAAGACATTTTTCAATATAGCAGAGATTCCTAATGTGGTTCAACATAAAAAAAGCAAGTGAAATTCTACATGTGGATGGTTTTGGATACTACTCAGTGGAATGGCATCTTGCAAGTGATATGAAGACAGTAAAATGTAGGTTTCGTATCTTGAATGTTGCATGTGGATGGTTTTGGATACTACTCAGTGGAATGGCATCTTGCAAGTGATATGAAGACACTAAAATGTAGGTTTCGTATCTTGAATGCTGCATATGCAAAGTTCGCTTGTTTGTATTGCATGCGCTCAAGGAAAAAGGGTAAGAATGGATAAAAGGTATGGAATATGCATACTGGGAAGAATGGCACAATGACTGGTGATCAATTTGTATGGGATGACATTAATTCGTATGGGATGGCAGAACAATGGATAGGGTGGATCCAAAGTGGGACCCTATACTTGACATTTCTTTAACACGAGTTCATCCTTATACACTACATGCCATCAGCAAAATTGTGAAAATTTTGGTTTATGGATATATATGTTTTGCATATAAGATGCAACCGACGTCATAGGCCCAAGCAGTGTGTAAGAGAGTGGAGGAGGTTCTTTCATACATGGGTCTACACAAAGGGAAAGTGGAAATCAAGAAAGATAAGAAGAGGTTGGGTGCAAGTGGAAAGTGTTGTGCAAGCCAAGTTTTGGTGGAGCCAAGGCTAGAAAATTTTTGTCACCACCAAAGAACAATGAAGGCCATTTATTAGTTCTTGAACCATGGAAGTATGAGGCATAGAAGAAGTTACACATGGTTGTCTGAGATCGTTAATAATGGTGAGACTAGAATTGCAAAGGCTAATGTATAGATTGCCTTTGATAAGGTTGCTACTCTTCTACAAAAAATGACATATTCAATGAAGAAGATGCCAACGACTTTTAAGAAGCTATGACCACATTTTACAAGTACATGAGTACATGGTGGAAGCATGGACATCAAGTAGCATAACACATTATATGGTAAGATCTCCAATTTTGTATGTTCTCATGTTGTTGAGTGATTCTTATTGAAAATAACCAATGTGCATATGTTGTTGTCATTTTTATTCTAGAACATTTTGGAGAATCATGGTTCCTACTTTGCAAATTAGGGAAGCTTAGCTATCTGGTCTACCCAAGTCATGGAACACTCACATTGACAAGCTCGTTGTGGGTTTCAGAAGGCCACCTCACATGGCAGTGGAATCCATGCAGTCAGTGCATTGAGACAATTACTCATGTGGTGGTATAGGAAGATTACAGTTAGGTTAGAGGAGAAACAAGCCAATGCCGATAGAGCACATTGAATTAATGGAGCTTAATGCTTTGGATATTGAAAATTTAATTCTTTAATAAGCTTCACAATTATAATCAGTGACTTAAAATTTTAATTGGTTTCAATTTATGCTTCACTATATTTATCACCTCCCATGGATACTTTCAAACTTTCAGACATTAAAAACATGGTTAAGATTCAAGAGTTAAGGATATAACGATACACTACAACACGTTGGGGAATAGCAATGTTTATTTTGTCTCAGGATGTTAGGGATTCCACTCGTTACCCGTAGCAAAATAGCACTACCCTTAGTAGCAAAATTTTGTTGCTAGGCAGCACCTATAGCAATGAATTTTTTTTGTTCCGCAGCGCTTATAGCAGTGCTTTTTAGTTGCTGAGAAGAGCTTGTAGCAACGAAATTTCACTACTATACTATGATTTCGCTACTGTGCAGTGAGAATAATAGTGAGATTGCACTGCTATTTTTGCTGCATAAAATTTCAGAGAGTTGTTGGATGCTCAATTTAAGAAGTTACACATGTTACATACGCACAGAAAATGATTTATATTTTTAAAAAAACATCCATCAGAATCCTTAGAGCCATGTTTGAGCAAAAAAAAAGATAGTTGAAAAATTTGATAAACGAAATAATGTCAAGATCATGAATCTATCCCATCTTGTAATAAATCCATATGTGTTGCTTCATCAATATCTATATCTAATGGAAGCTCAATGAAAATATGGGGTTCCATACTATCAATATATCAATATCAAGATCAATATCACTATCACTATCATGATCCAATGGTGCAACATTGTCATGATTGATAGGTAACTCATCGTCTTCTTTGGATTGATGTTCCTCATGCTCTTGATCGCCCCCCTCCAAAATATTTTCTTCATCCTCTTCTTCCAAAATGAGCCGATTTGAGGTAGTACTTGCACCTCATCCAGAGATTCAACCTCCACATCTTGATCTTGAAATCTTGATATGTTTTGAATAAGGAAAAACTTGTATAACATACCACCACTTTGGATCAATTCGATCGGTGTGAAACACAACCTAATATCACAAAGCAAAGAGGTTACACTTCTTACACTACATAAAGATTTAATTTGGGATTGGTTGGGTTACTAACCTATTGACAGTGTTGAGGTCTTCCAAAATGCGCCGATTTGAGGTAGTACTTGCACCTCATCCAGAGATTCAACCTCCACATCTTGATCTTGAAATCTTGATATGTTTTGAATGAGGAAAAACTTGTATAACATACCACCACTTTGGATCAATTCGATCGGTGTGAAACACAACCTACTAATATCACAAAGCAAAGAGGTTACACAAAACAAAGAGGTTACACTTCTTACACTACATAAAGATTTAATTTGGGATTGGTTGGGTTACTAAACTGTTGACAGTGTTGAGGTAGTTCAGAAGTATCTTTCTCATCATTCCAAAGCTTGGTGTAATCAATTTGAAAGAACCCATTTGGATGTTTCTTCATGGGATCTTAAGCACCTCTATATCGCCTTGAACCATTTTATATCAAAGATGAATAGACTAAATGCTCTAAATCCAACCTCAAGAATATCTTGAATAGTTCCACAATACTCAAGATTGTCCTCTATGACCAACCATCTATGACCAACCACTTATGACCAACCACTTCTGCAAGTAGTCTTTGAAGGTTGTGCACATCAATTGTTAGAATGTTGTTGGGGAATTAGTGAGACCGAAGGACATAACCTTGTATGCAAATGTCCCCCACATTGTATTGAAAGCTGTCTTCTGGTGGTCTTCTGGTGCTATGGACACCTGATTATAGTCGGAGAATCCATCCAAGAAGCTGTAAGCTTCTTCACCAACCACTCTCTCCAAAGCATGTTCCGTATAGGGTAATGGATAATGGTTCTTCCTAGTAGCCATGTTGACCTTTTTAAGATTGACACATACCCTAAGTTTTCCATTCTTTTTTGGCACTATTACGATTGGTGACAACCAATCCGTGTGTTCTATCTCATAGATGAAATCTATAGCAAATGAGCTTACAAGTAGCTGCTTCTCCACCCACATTTTGATACTATTAAGATATCGTGATTGTGGGAGTCTTCATGGAGTTTTCTTTAGGGAGGAGGTGGAAGGTTTGGGGCCCTCCTTGACTTTGGCTGGTGCTGAGGCTGCAGGTTTGAGACTCATGGGCATTGTTGATGATGATGAGGTTAGAGTTTTTTGTGGAGTGGCTGTCGATGAGACAAGGCCTTTGAGCATGTGGTTGTCTCCTTTGAGGAGGTCTATTGATGAAGATGCATAGGATCTGGGGCCTTTCCTTTGAGTTCCTTGTTAGAGAGATAGATGGTTGGGCTGTGGGAACTTCTTCAGGAATAGCTATTGATTGCGAGGTTTTGGCATCGAACTTCATAGGTGAGGATGGTGTTGAAGGAGTAGAGGCTTTATCAGAGTTGGTTGTTGATGATGCAGATGGTAGTTCATTGTGTATAGGGGCTTTTGTGGAAAAGGCTTGTATCCTTTTGCATTCAGCATCATAGATATCCATTAAAGCTGGATCCTCTTCCTGGCAGTATGGTATTGTCAACTTTTTGTCGTTGACCATCATGATGACTCTATTGCTAGCAAAGCACAGTGGTGCTTGGGCAGCAATGGTCCATTTATGCCCTAAGATCAAATCTACCTCCCCAACACATACTCAACCACAAAAAGCTTGCAAAGTGAGGGGGTTAGTTTCAATATACATTGTATGTTCAAAGTATCCCATACATGGCATGTTCAAGTCTTGTGTAAAGGTAATCCTTTTAGGATGTGCCGTGAGTGTTGGTTGACCTAACAAAACCCATAGAGCTCAGGAGTCATGAGATTGTGTTCTCGTGTGATAAAGTTGTGCTTGAGTTGTGGTGATTTTATTTGTAATTTCCAATCCAACCAGAATCCTAGGGATCTTTTCAGTAAGATATGTTGGAAGTTCCAGCTCTTGCAAGGTCTCTTCCTCCCGTAATAGCAGTTGTACATTGCCTATGTAGGAGTGTTTAAGGTGACTATTTACATGGATTCATCTAGTGAATACAATGATTCACTAAGGCCCACCAAAGATGACATCATACTCAAGGGAATCTAGGGTAACATGAAATGTAAATTCCATATATCGCCCATTGATTATTTGAGTAGTGTATCTAAAGTAATATGGAACTTCAATGTTTTGTTCATTGGTTCCTTTTTCAAGACTATTGCTTGTAGGGATGAGTTTAGGTTGTCCCAACAACACCCAAGTGTCTATTGTCATGATGTTATGACTTGCTCGAGGGCTAATCAATGCGCGTTTCCACTGAACATCATTGCCTATACGGAAATCCAACCATACCATGATAGAATCTTCCAAAGGAACCATGGATGTTTTGGTTATTGTTTCAGCTTCAGATCCTGTGTTTGTTTCATATTCCCATCCACTTTCATCCTCTGCTTGGGTCTCAGCTTTTTAAAGAGTACCCACCAATGCATACACTGGCACACTTTGTTGAAATTTGAGCAAAATGATGAGCTAGGGTGGATCAAACACTAGAATCAACATAATTAACAAAGTGATTAGCAAGTGATTAAGACGTAATTAGTGAATAATTAGCACATAGATTAATGTAGGCATGGATACTCAAAAACCAGCAAATTCTCATTAGGGCTATGCCTCAATTTATAGAGTTTACATCAAGCATCAAATCCCATTGATTTCTCCATGATTCACTCCCAGAATATCTCCACCTTTTGCCTGATTCTCTCCACCTCTTCTCTTTTCCCTGAATATCTCCCAGAATATCTCCACACTCCTAAATTCCCTCATGCTACCCATTATTCTCTCCTAGTAGATTCTTCTAACCTTTTCACAGGTTCTTTCACAATGACATCTCCTCTTTTACAGCCTCTAACCAAGAGCTTGTTCCCACACACACCCTATTCACTTGTATTTTCAACACCTCCCCTCAAGTGAATAATCCTAGCACACCTGGACCCTATATCAAGTTTCCCTCTTACTTGACAGCCCGCGACCAGTGCCTCAAGTCCCTAAACTCCATAGTCCTTGACACTCTCTCTCTCTATGTGTCCAAGGCTACTATAAGTGCCCGCGACCTTGACTAAAGTGCTCACACATACATCTACCACGTGGCCTACATCATCGGTGGTGGCTCAGAGGTGGTTTTACTTTATTGGGGCAGGTTACATTGGGTTGTGGGTCTCTCTCTCTCTCTCTCTCTCTCAGAAAAGATGATCCGACTCCACTTCCCTTGGAGCCTCCATGAAGTTTGCCGATGTCGTTCCTTCTTCACTGGGTTTGCTGTAGCAGTCTCTCGCCATGTGTCCTGGCTTTCCACATTTGTGGCAAGTGAAGGTCCTCCCTCCTACTCTACCTCTTCCTCGTCCTCGTCCTCGAGAGAATCCTCCTCGGGTGAAGAATGCTTTTTCCTCTCCTGCTGTTGAGTCGAGCTCTTTCTTCTCTTTGCCTCTGCTCTCTTGCTCCAGTAGAGCTGCTTCTATCTCATGTATCTTCAATTCAGGTACATTCTTTAGTGTTGCTACAATGTTTTCATAATCTCCTTTGTCCACACTTTTCAAAAGTACAGCTAATGCTTCATCATCATCTACCTTTTTGCCAATAGAGCTGCCAGCTGTTGCTTAATGCTTTTATATTTGTTCAAGTGTGTGATTAAAGGTTCACTTTCCTTCATGTCCAGTTTGTAGAATTGCATTAACAAATTTATCTTGGAATTTTTTGCTTGTGTACCAAATAATTTATTGAGTTCATCCCATGCATCTTTTGCCCATTGTATCCCTGTGATATGATGAATGATCTCATCATTTAAACTGAGTGCAATAAGCCCCAATGCTTTTTCATTCCTACTCTTCCACTCATTTTCCCCTCTCTCTAGGCATTCATCTCTCCCTTCAACTAATCCCCACAGATTTTTTCTCATCAGCAAATACATGGTTTTTGTCTGCCATGTATAAAACTGTTCCCCATTTAATTTGGCTATTTCCTGTGTGATGTGAAGGGGGTCTTACCTCTTGATCCAAATTCAAGATTCAAGGGCAGTGTCTACCCTTTTACAACTCAATCTGGTGTTTAATAGATGATTACAACAATTTTATAAGCATAAAATCACCAGAAATTACATTAAATTGAGAGTAACCAATTTGTACAGGATGGTTGGAGTATCAAACCAACTCCGATTTGAAATCTGAAGTTATAGGGATCTGTATCAGATACCTAATGGTTAATTTGAACGCTCAATTCCACTTCAAATGAGCTCAAATGCTTTCAAAGGCATCAATAGCAATGAGTCTAGTAGAGGATTAAGCCAAGAAACACAAGATTTGACCAAATAATGAAAGCTTAATCTCTGTTTTACCAAAGTCACCTGCAGATTTGATGAAGAGCTTGGATCTCACTGTAGACTTGATGAAACTCAATTCTGTCTTCACCAGCTTGTAGAGCATGCTTGATTACACCTTGGGCTAGGAGGAATTGAATCAATTTGACTTGAGCTTGAAGAAATCTCCATTCTGCTTCAGAAAAACGGCGCCCAGCAAATCAGCAAAAATCGGCGCATACTGACGGCGGTTTGCTGCGTTTTTTACATAGGCTTGAAGCCATAGATGTTAGCTAGCTAGTGCTAAAAGCTTTTGCCCTAATTTGATATGTGCAAGATGCTAGAGAGCCTCCACTGGCTGGGGGTGAAGGGGAAGATGAAAAACTCACTAAAAATTAATTTTTTGCTAATTACCTACTAATCCTAATTAATTCACTAATGGGCTCATAAATCTGGTTGATTCTAGGCATGGCTCTGATACCATGTTGAAATTTGAGCAAAATGATGAGCTAGGGTGGATCAAACACTAGAATCAATATAATTAACAAAGTGATTAGCAAGTGATTAAGACGTAATTAGTGAATAATTAGCACATAGATTAATGTAGGCATGGATACTCAAAAACCAACAAGTGATTAAGGCGTAATTTAAGGCGTAATTAGTGAATAATTAGCACATAGATTAATGTAGGCATGGATACTCAAAAACCAGCAAATTCTCATTAGGGCTATGCCTCAATTTATAGAGTTTACATCAAGCATCAAATCCCATTGATTTCTCCATGATTCACTCCCAGAATATCTCCACCTTTTGCCTGATTCTCTCCACCTCTTCTCTTTTCCCTGAATATCTCCCAAAATATCTCCACACTCCTAAATTCCCTCATGCTACCCATTATTCTCTCCTAGTAGATTCTTCTAACCTTTTCACAGGTTCTTTCACAATGACATCTCCTCTTTTACAGCCTCTAACCAGAGCTTGTTCCCACACACACCCTATTCACTTGTATTTTCAACACACTTGGCCCTCTAAATGAGGGCTATTTGGAAACTTGTGAATCCTCACAGTCCTGTTTTATGGAGTTCGTTATGTTCTTGTATAACTCAGGTGGTTGAGCCATTAAAGGTGCAAGTGCTATGTGATGCTGGCTTTATCACTCATGAGAGAAGAGCATTCCTCAGGTGGTTGAGCCATTAAAGGTGCAAGTGCTATGTGATGCTGGCTTTATCACTCATGAGAGAAGAGCATTCCTCCGAATGAGGTTTTGAGAGACTGTTTTAATCTTGTAAGGGAATTATCTAATTCCTCACGTGCTTTCTGAAGCCTATAGTTCATACAGTCTGCTTCAAATGACTCTTCTGTTGAGAGTATGTCTTCCTCTTGAAAGGGGAAGCGGTACTCCTCTAAGCTTTTTGCTGTTTTAGGTTTGGCATTATGAGGTTCAATCACAACCCGGTAATCCTGTAAGACATTCAACCAAGCTAAGAATGCTCTCCTAAGCTTGCCTCAAAAGCTGGAGGGAGAAATCTTACATTGTGTGATTCAACTTTTAAGATCCATTGATTCTAGTTCTAGGATCACTTGATTCAACTTTTTGGGATCAACCGATTGCACTTTTGGGATCGTCCGATTCTACTTTTGGGATCCATTGATTCTAGTTCTAGGATCACTTGATTCAACTTTTTGGGATCAACCGATTGCACTTTTGGGATCGTCCGATTCTACTTTTGGGATTGATCGATTCTACTTCTCAGATTGCTCAATTAAACTTTTCAGATCAAATGACTCTACTTTTCAGATCGCTTGATTCTACTTCTCAGATCGCTTGATTTAACTTTTCAAATCAAACGACTCTACTTTTTTGAATATCCGACTCTATCTTTAAGGATCGCCCGATTCTACTCTACTAATTTTAGTTTGTAAATTCAAGAAAGGATTGCTTTTCTTAAAAGGCAACTTGATAATGAAAATATGCAAGAAAAGGGATCCATGAATGAACATTTAATAAAATTACAAGACTTGAGAGAGCAATTTTTGAATATTGATGAGATCATTACTGAAAAGGACATGATTTAACATCATCCTTAACTCATTTCTAGAATATTATCTGGGTTTTAATACTTTCCTCTGACTTTCTTTGAGAGGAAATACAACCCCTCTTACCTATCAGGAGCTTATAAGATTACTTTTACAGGAGGAACAGTTTAGAAAGAATGTCTTTGAGAGTTTTAGTGGTAATCAAGCTATAGCAACCAAGGATAAGGGCAAGAAATTTCAGTGGAAGACCAATTCCAACAAATAAGAGTGATTCGAAATAACCAAAGAAGGTTACTTACTGGGTGGCCAAGGCTGCGGTTGTATGCAATTGCTTCGGCTCCAAAAGGGTGGTATTGCAAAAAGCTTGGCCATGCAAATGAAAATTGTTTCAAACTTAAAATTAAAGAAAAGAAGAAAACGGAATCCAACAAAGGCTTAGTAGTTTTGCCTCTGATATAATCAAAGTTCCAAGAAAGAGAAATCTGGTAATTTCATTGTCTACATCAGGACTTCTGATTAATGGGGCTATTTATAGTTATAATCTCAAACATGATGCGATAGTTGATTTCTTAACAATGGTGCCTCTAAGCACATAACTTCTTAAAGAATTTTGGTTAAACATATGGAGATTGCACAAGGTGGTCACACTGTTACGTGTGCCAATAATGCCTCTTACCCCATTAAACTGTGCCAGGTGGTCACACTGCACAAGGTGATCACACTATTACACGTGTGCCAATCTCAGGGGGTTCACTATATGTAAACCCTCTATATCACGTGCGTTCAAGGCCTACTTTAAAAATCCCTTATCTGTAAATTTTTCATGAATAAAGCACACCCTTTTTCTATTTAACTTTTTAATACCACCTTTAAATGGTAACCTTCTGTATGTAAAAAATGTGTAAAAATGGGATTTTAAAAATCCCTTTTGTTAAACCCACGTGCTATGCTTACATATTTATGAGTGTCCCCCCCTCCCCCCCCCCCCCCCCCCGAGGTGCCAATAATGCTTCTTATCCCATCAAAGTTATTAGTGAGAGATAGTTCTCAACTACTGCTAATTGTGAGAATCTTCATCTTTAGAACGTACTTTTTGCTCCAAAGAATTCACAAGAATCTACTTTTTTACCCACTCTAGCAAAGGGGGGGGTCTTAATGTTGAATTTAAAGATGATAAATGCATTGTCTATGATAGAGAACACAGGACAAGAAGATTATACTTACTAGATTGTTAACCACAGGTATGGTTTATACAAACTAGACATGTATAACAAGTGTGATGTTGCTTGTCTAGCAAACACTTCTAATGTAATGAAAGATGCCACACTTTTATTTGGTGGTTTGATGCTTTTGTAGAAACATGGGATGTTATAGGATCTTCCTCCACTTGATCTACCCCACATTAAGATATATTTATGAAGAATGCATCCTTGGCAAACTTTTTCGCCAATCTTTCTCAAATAATGCAATAGATAGTGCTGATCACAAATTACAATCATACACACAGTGATGTGTCTGGTCCAATGAGGATGTCATACACACAGTGATGTGTCTGGCCCAATGAGGATGTCATGTAGCCTGACGCCATGCGTGAGTCACCCATAGCAATAGCAAAGCTTGACCGAACATGGAGTCCACATGTCAGAGCATGTGTGGTGAGTGTGTTTGGGGTTTAGGGGTGAGGCACTCAAGTTGAAAGATCATGGGTAGTTGGGCTATTATGGGCAGGTAGGCCCACTATATAAGCTTAGTTTTGTGGACACTTATCCACATTCCTCTACGCTTGGTTGGTGACCATGAGCTCAGAGCCCTCCTTGGCATGGTGACGTATGCAGTGGCGTAACATTGACAGCAATTTCGAAGTGCAAATGCCCACCTAAAGATGCTAACCACTGTCATGGACTCCAAAAAGTTTTTGTGACATTATAATTTTGTGTATGTGGACATAGATTCCGCAAATTGAAGGATGGATATCCTAGTGTGCTTTTAGTCTCTTTATTCTAATTTATAGTTTTGTAAATTGGTTTTTTATTTTTGCAAATATTATGGATGAGGAAATTTGCTTGTATGGGTCTAAATTATGGCTAAGGGAATGTGCCTACTTGGACCTAAGTAAGGTTGCTTTGCATGTGTTTTCAAGGTTCACCATAGACCAAAACAAACCTACTATTCTTGTTAGACAATGATGTGAAAGAATCTTTGGGTACATTACCAATAGTGTGTCATTTAGCAATTGTAGTGTTGTGCTAATTGACAATCAGAGTGTTCTTCTCTTGGTCTATAGAGATGCAAGCCCTTATACACGAGGCGTAGGACGCATGCCCTTCTGAATGGGTTCTCTTGGCAAGGGTGCTATTTCTCCATTTGTACATCCTTTTGAGATTCTTGACAAAACTTGAGATAACCCAGCATGGTTGTGTGTAAGCATGGATACACGCATATAATTCTCTTGTAAATATGTAGAATGTGATGCAGTTTGCAATTGCCAAGTATATATGGATGCACATGCTTGCAAATACATGTTTGCACATCACTCGGGTAGTTGTAGTGCTACTAAACACATGTGCACATCACTTTACGGGTTGTCATAGTGCTACTAAAAATATGTGCACATGCTCGGATTGGATTCAAGGGCATAGCTTATATAAACTTGGTGCTCGAGTGATCTTGTGCTTGTTACATATCTTATCTCTAGACAACGATTAAGCATCTTGGGAGTATGGCAACTACAATGTTTTGTTGTTTGACAACTGTAGTGTTGTGTTATTTAACAACCGTAGTGCTATAAACTTGGTCCATTGAGATGCAAGCACTCGTCCGTGTGGTCCATAGAGACTCCTGCCCTCTTGCATGGCTTCTCAAATGTTAAGAAGTTGAAATATGTTCAAAATTTGAAAATGGAACCAATGTGGAACAAATATTTTGTTGCAAAGATGTATGGGTCAAGTAGATTTAAAGATTCATGGTAATCTTAAATTCGGGAGTTTGTAGTAAGCCCAGGCCTGAAATCAAGTGATTTCAAGTATGTAAAGTATAAGGACATTTACTATTTGGGGTTCACCATGCTTAAGTTGAGTACGTAGTTATTCCAGTAGTTCAGGTGGAACAGGGTTAGATTTCATCGGTTTCATAAATTTGGAAAGTACATGACATATAATGTTATCTTGGGAAATATCAATGGTGAATTTCCTCACGTTTGTTTTGTAACTACAAAAAATTTGGAGTCCAAGTGGTTGGAGTTACATGTATCCCAAGATTTATCGGATTAATCTATACGTATACTCTGGAGTGAGTATTATGGAATTTTGAGATTAGACTTTTAATCTATAAGTATACTTCGGAGTGAGTATTGTGGAATTTTGAGATTAGAATTTTAATCTCCTGAACAGTGAACACATGGTTAAAATTGGTTCCTATACAAATGGTGATATTTTGCATCACTCTTGGGTTTTGGGGATGTGGAATCATCCAACCAAAAGAAAGAAGGTTCGTGGAATTTTGAGATTAGGAATTTAACCTATAAGAATACTCCAAAATGAGTATTGTAGAATTTTGAGATTAGAATTTTAATCTCCTAAACAGTGAACACATGGTTAAAATTGGTGCCTATACAAATTATTGTATTTTACATCACTCTTGGGTTTTGGGGATGTGGAATCATCCAACCAAAAGAAAGAAGGCTCATTTTTTTGTGCCAAAATAGTTTTTGTGATCATTTGGTGGTATGGGACACGAAGGCAATCACAACAAATTAACTTTCTTAGCTTTTGATTTTGTGGTGTGTAGTTGCTACATAGGTTATGTCTACACAATCTATGTTATTTGATTGACCATTGGTGGTTTTCTACATATGTCAAGTAGGATGTTGATCCAGAGTGATCGGATGGGTCTCTTGACATGGATATTAGAGTTTTAAAATTGAACATGATGGTTCAAATAAAACTCCAGGTTGGGAGTTGATCCTCTACAGAGATTACAGGCAAACCGCATAGTTTTGATACTAATCCAAAGTGATTGTACACTATGCAGATCTTAATCTTGATGCTAGCATGGAGTGCTCCTTAAATGTTTTTGTATTTAGGCAAGATGTTGTTATATGTGCACATAATTTCTAGCAATAATCGCCTTCCTCATCAAAAAGGTGTGCTAATCTGGAGAGATGAGCCGAGGTTTTTGTGAGAAGAGAGTGAGCACTGATCCAAGAGTGATCATACTCTTGGGTTATGTACTGAGAGACAGTGCTCAGGGGTGGACCCTTCATAACCACTTGATCCTGTGTCAAATGGGGGTGATGAAATTTATCGGGAAAAAAGTGATAGTAGTATATTTTAATCGATATTCGGTGTTGACTTCCAATGAGCTCAAATTTTATGGAAAGTCACATACCTTAGGTGCTTGATATTCTAGATAAATCCCTAAACTTATCAATTTACATGACCAAGTTGCCAAGAGTGTTCAGTGTGTATTTTGGATAGGCGTAGAAGTGTTTTCATGCTATGCTCAGGCATGGCCATGAGGTGGATCCACAAAATATTTGGGACAAGTTCTTGAAGGACTTTGCTATTTTTATTCACACTGATGAAAGTTGAGTCTACGACTAATATCATGGCTTGGAGGACTTATAGATACTGAACTGTAGAGCTTAGAGATTGACATAATTATTGATTAGATGCCATTGGATCAACAAGGATTGGGTGCTAGAATGTCTCTGACTTTGTGCCATAGTGCCAAATGTTTTACTTCAATTTGCAGTGAGCACTTCGTATAGTAAGTGGCTCAGCCATCTTGTAAGAGATGGATCTTTTGGATATTTCAACACATATGAGTATATCCATGAGTACAAAGTTACTACTAGAAATGTATAGAGTTACTCGACCAAATCGAGAGAGAGAGAGATTTGGTGTTTTGATAGACAAAGTAAAGTGAATACGTTCCTCTTTATTTTGCCAAGAAAAGCAAACTTGTACATATTTATGTTTTGTAATATGTTTATGACGTGCGTATGAAGACCATTATTCTTTGTTGGCATCAATTACAATTGGGTAGTATATCACCACCTATGCGACGGGTAGGGAGTCCATTGCCACTATAATGAGGAGGCAACAAAGATTTGTTATATGCCAGACTTCATATTAGTATTGAACACAAATTGGATGTTGTGTTATTCATGTCAAAGCAGTCTCAGAATACAGAGATTAGTTTTGTTTGTCTATTCGTGTAAGGTTTGTTGGAGGCATACCTAATCCACATATCATAGCATATGTATATACAGACAGCATAAGCGATAAAGGATTTCTCATTATATTGCTTTATAGTAAATCATTTCCCATAATTAAAATGGTTTACGATATTGTTTCTCCTAAAAGAGGTGTCCAGTGAGACCACACTTGTAGAGGTGTCTCTAGATGGTGCTATTAGCTTTTGGATGTGACCATAGATAGCCCATTAAAATGTTCGTAGAGACATGGTTGGCCATAGAGAAATAGATATGTATTTCCAAGCAACCAAAATGGTTTGCACGAGTAGACATGTGGATAGGAATGTATCTACTCATGGGTTGGGAGTGGTACTCTCATTGATACACATTACTCTTAATTTTCTAGTGGTGCTTAGACACTATATATCACATAGAAAATGTCTATGTGGAAATCATCTTCATTGCAAGATGTGGATAGGAATGTATCTACTCATGGGTTGGGAGTGGTACTCTCATTGATACACATTACTCTTAATTTTCTAGTGGCGCTTAGACACTATATATCACATAGAAAATGTCTATGTGGAAATCATCTTCATTGTGCAAGATGTGTAGAGTGTTATTGGAAGAACGCAAGAACTTTTAGAGAGAGGAAAGTGTAGCTTTCCGTAGACTGTACAGTAAGGTCAATTGAACTTTACCACATTATAGAACAATTTGCTAAAGACTTGTAACCTTTGCATAAATTTGTTGAATTAAAGTCCACGTGGTTTCTAACCATAAGAGAAAAACATCTTTGATGTCGTAGAACATGCAAATGAATTCCTTGAATGTTGGAGCACATTAATTATGAAGTTCTTGAGGATTTGAGAACTTATGGCGTATACTAAAGGCATGATGTTATTCGATGCCTTAGTAGCAATTTATGTTTTATTAAAATCTTTCATAGTTGTAAGTGCCAACTATGGTTTGGTGTTCCAAATGAAACATGAGTGCTAAGTGTTTCCTTGGTTATGATACTTAAGGAAACTACGTGCCGTGTCCTATTCTCCTTGTTGTAGTACTTAGGGAAGTTATAGGCATAGATGACCATATGGTAGACTACACACAAACACTTACTTATAGCTTTCTTGATCGTTTCACAAACAAAAACTCTTCTTGAAGGGAAGAGTAAATAGGTTGACAAAGTTTCTTCCAACTAAAAAAATGTGAAACATCTAAGCTTGCTAGACTCTTTATCAAATACCTCTACAAACTATATGGCCTACTCGCAAATATAGCATTGGGTAGAGATAGGAAGTTTGATAGTCATCTTTGAAGGGAAATCTTCAAAGGCTAAATATCACTCTAAGTAAGAGTGAGGTCAACCATCCCATAGATTTATGGTGGTCAAACTAGAATCCAATGAGGTTCTTGAGCATATGTTTGGGCATAGATAAATCATCTAGTGGACAAGAGTACCCCTTACCTTTGCATATGTTTTTGTTGTTCATGACTAGATTTACTCCATTTATGCTGTTTTATGGACTCCAGTCTAGATCTCCTATGGAAATAGAGCTATACAAGGATAAGATTCAACAAGTTGGTAGCATAGTCTACAAAATGGTTTGTAGCATAGTCTACATATGGTTGGTAGCGTAGTCTACAAACTTGAGTTTCTAAAGATCTCTCAAGTAAATCTAGCTTTTGTGTTAGTGGCATGCAAAAAATAGGGCACTTAGTTTGCCTTAAAGTTGTAGTTGAGCCCTTGGAGTTACTACTAGCACACTTGGAACCACATGACCAAGGATGGCTCTTAGGTTTGAAGATTGGAACACAAGAAAGGTATATGTGTACCGATAGGCATCTATTAAGTGGAACGTTAGGTATGAAAAGTTCTCAAGTGAGAATAACTCAATATGCTTACCAACAACTTTCCCCAATTTGTTTTCATGGATGAAAACTCTTTAGAAGGGGGGGTAATGTCACATAGCCTATAAACGACATGTGTGAGTCGCCCGTATAGGTGGCGGTGGAGCTCGACACCAGACACAAATGCAACACACCAGAGTGCATGTGGTGAGTGTGTCCAAGGTTCAAGGGTGAGACGCAAGGGCTACAGGACTATGGGCGGTTGGGCTAGTGTGGGCAGGCAGGCCACTATATAAGCTAAACAATGTGGACACTTATCCACATTCCTCTATCGTTGGGTGGTGACCACTAGCTTGGAGCCCTCCTTGGCTATGGCGGCGTATGCAGTGACGTAATAGAGGACTACTTCTTTGGGAGAGGAAACTTATACTTTATTAGATTTATTGATGATTATAACAAATACAACTCATTGAAAGAAAAAGCAGAGGTATTTTCTCATTTTTAAGACTTTGTTACTATGGTTAAAAATAAAAGTGGCTTAAAAATTCAAACTTTCTGTTTGTTCAAACATAGGGAAGAAATATATGTCCAATTCAGTGTATAACTTCTTATACACAAATGGTGTTGATGAGAGATGCAAAAGAATGCTCATGGAGATGGTTAGATACACAGTTAAAGGTTAGCAACTTCCACACAAGTTTTGGATAGAAGTGGTTCTTTGTGCTACCTATGTATAAAACAGGTGTCCCACTAAAGCTTTAAAGCCTATCACTCATTATTATGAGGCTTGGTTCAATCAAAAACCTAAGGTTGAACACATGCGTGTTTTTGGTTATTTGGCATATACACATGTGCCAGCACAAAACATAACTAAGCTCTATGACAAGGTAGTGAAATGCATTTTTTTAGTTATAGTGCTAAAAGCAAAGCTTATCATCTCTTCAATCCTCTTACAAAGAAGATTATTATCAGTAGGGATGTCGTTTTTGCAAAGGATTATATCTATCCCACCCCCACCAGTGATAGAATTCAATAAGCATACCTATGTCAATTCTTTGTACACGTTTGTGGGTTATTACCTGTGCCAGTATCTATTGATTCTCAAGAGAATTTACCTACTAATCCTTGTTTGGTGCAAGGGGGTAATGCTACTCACAAGGAACAAATCAACTCAAAGATGTAGTAAGATCAGCAATCAGTGCATCTGTGCTTATACCTAGATGGGTTAGAAGCACCTCACAAGATAGCAAATTGTATACTCCTTTATAGAGTAGAACTAGATTCGGTGTTCAAACCAATTCTTCAAAAATGTTATGTTTGTATTTATTAGTTCTCTACATGATGTAGACAAACGTGAGTCTTTTGAAGAATTGGGTAAAAACCATGCAGGATGAAATTTATTCCATTTTGAAAAATGGTACTTAGGATTTAGTGGATTTACCACTTAAATTACAAGAAATCTATTGGTATTAAGGGTTTTTAAAGTCAATAGAAAGGCAAATAGGTATAATATTGAGATAAATTTAAAGCTTGGACTTGTTACAAAAGGTTATGTCCAATAGAATGGGATTGATTATGATGAAACTTTTTCTTCCACTTCTCATATGATCACTATCTGATTTGTTATTACTTTGGCAGCCCATCATGGATGGAAAGTGCACCAATTGGACATTAAAATAGCGTTCTTGAATGGTGATTTATAAGAAGAAGTTAATGTGAGTCAACTAGCTGGATTTGCATAAATTGGTCTAGAATAGAAGTTATGCAAGCTTAATAAAGCCTTATATGGTTTGAAACAAGCTCCTAGAGCTTGGTAGCAAAAGATTCCCGCCTATATTTGATTGGATAAGCATTTCAAAATAGTTCTATGGAAAGCACTTTATATGTGAAAAAGGATAAGAAGGGTTTGCTCGTTTATCATTCTCCATGTAGATAACATGCTAGTGATGAGATAGGCACTAATGAGGATTTTATTTACAGCCTTCAAGGTTGACCTTGTCTTTTGAGATGTCAAATCTTGGTCTTTTTTGCACTATTATTTAGTTATGCAATTTATACAACAAGATGATGGTGTAGTCATTAAGCAATCCAAGTACATTAAGGCATTGCTCAAGGGGTCAATCCAAGTACATTAAGGCATTTCTCAAGGGGTAAAATATGGAAAGTTACAAACCATGGTGAAAAACTTAGTCTGCAAGATGTCGGTGACCATTCGACATAACCACTTATGATCAAGCTGTTGGATGCCTAATCTATTTATAGTACAGCTCACAGCCAGACATCGAGTATGGTGTGTCATGACTTTCAAAGTTCATGCATTTCCCATACAATAAGCATTGGTAGGTAGTTAAATATATCTTTTAATACTTTCAAGGCACTTTGTGAGATCTAACAAATTACATAGGATTTGAATTGGAGTTTTGGCTATAATTCTTATCCTTTGATCTTAAAAGAAAATGAGATGCACATTGTCTCGAATTGGTTGAATGTGTTTTGCAAATCTAAGCTAGGAAAATTGTATCTATTATTGTTAAACCTTAGTTACTCACTTGTGGTGTTCTAATTGTTCCATTGGATGTAATTACAGATCATTTATGAAGATCTACAAGGCATTAATAATCATCCAAGAGAAACATTTAGAAAAATTATGAAACTTGCATAAATTAACTCCTATCTAGATTTTGTGATAGTCTTCAAGTTGATTATCTGTACTATTCTTAAATGATTATGAAACATCAAAGTAACTTTGTTTCTTGTGTAGGTTTTGACATTTTATTAAAAAATTTAGAGGAATTTTTAATGCACACTTCATTCTTTAATCAATTTAGTTGAGCTAATGGCACCTCAATCATATAAGGTCTACAATAGTGATATAAAGAACATGTTGGATGAAGTTCTTATAATGCATGAAAATTACATTTTTCAATGCACCACTAGTTATATATCTAAAACATATGCTCAAATAATGGAGCTATGACACTATCTCAAGAAACCAATGAGACTACACAAAATTTAGTATAATTTATGATATAAAGAAAGATACAACTTTGTTGCACATGGGTGTAAAAAACCTTAATATAATTTTAATATTTTATTGTTTACATGAAGTTTTATTGATTACTTGCTATATGATCAATAAAATTGTAAAGGAAAAAAAATGTGTTTAAAGATGGGTTTTAAAGGAAAAATAAATGTGCTTGAAGATGGGTTTTATATGATCAATAAAATTTTAAAGGAAAAATAAATGTTTTTGAAGATGGGTTTTATATAAATATTTAGAAGACCTATATTAGTTGGAGATATTGTAGGTGGTTTGTTGTTGTGTAGAAATGAGATTTTTTATAGCAATGCCATCCTATTGATTTCTTATATAACTATGTTTCCCCTAAGTTTCTTTACTTATGCGGTAATTTTTCTATAAAGAACCAATTTTGGTAGTTTCAGAGACTATTGTAAATTCATGGTGCAAGTAGAGAGGACACTACATAGAAGAGATAAGGGTTGAAAAGGCTATTGGCAAGTAGACAGGACAGTACATTGATGGGAGAAACATAAAAGAGATAAGGGTTGAGAAGCTTATTATATGACCATCACTGTTTAATGGTTTAATCTTCTTAAGCAGTAGCTCACAACATGCTAAAATCTCATAATCCACTCCCAAATTATCACAACATCCCCTTTCACCTAAAACCATTTGAGTTCTCTCAACTTGACTAGATCTCCTAGAACTTATCCAATCACCTCTACAGCTCATATAGCCTTCTACAACATCCTTGTAATATTTCTCTCTTTGATTTTAAAGGTTTTTATGTCTAACCACTCTAGAAACCTTCTATTTTGGAACTTTAAATGATTAAAAAATGCTAGAACTTCCTTGAATCAATGAAAATTTTAAAATTACAAGGTCATGATTAAAGATAGAATAAGTTGTTGTTATGTACTACATGAATATGGGTACCATAGCTTGTACAATCAAGGCCTACTAGCAACATTCATGAGCTGGTACCTTCATGCATTTACTCTTTTACGTCCACAACGGCTTTAGTCACTATTTAATGCACTTGGTAGATTAAAAGTTATAACCTCTAACCACTCTAGAAACCTTCTAGTTTGGAACTTTAAATAATAACTAAATGCTAGAACTTCCTTGAATCAATGAAAATTTGGAAATTACAAGGTTAGTACCTTGAATGCATTTACTCTTTTACTTCCAATGGCATTTACTCTTTTACTTCCAATGGCATCACTCACAAGGTTAGTACCTTGAATGCATTTACTCTTTTACTTCCAATGGCATCACTCACATAATTTTAACTAGTTTGAGTATTTAATGCCCTTGGTACATATGAACAAAAAAATCATTGCAATCTACATTCCAATTTTGTGCATTTCTTATCTCTAGCAAATAAATAACCTTATGAAGTTAAACTTCAAGTATTCCCACATTCAATAATAAATTTAATATATAATTTACCTCAAGTTTGTGGATGATCCCACTATTGAAGGAAGTTAATTTACCATCTACATGCATGTCGAGAAGTATAGGGTCTAATACATACATACATACATATATATGTGGAGAAGTATACGGTCCAATACATACATATATTTATGTATGTATGTATGCACACACACGTACATGTGTATGCATGTACACACACATGCATGCATACACACACGCATGTGTGTGTGCATGCACACACACACAAAACCATATATAGCTCCAACAAACCATCAATCTTATGTAATTACTTCAATCAACCTAATGATTTCAAGGGATTATTTCTTGAATTTATTTAGCCAAATCACATGCCCATATAAGAAGTAAAGAAGGATGCTCACATTTCCTTTTGAAATATATAAGGGTTAGTTAGTATGGGTCCTAAATGATTGAAATCTTGTGTTAGCTTTGTTGACATGGTCAATGAAGGTCAAAAATTAACTTGGATGGATCTTGGGGGGTTCACTATAATTAAACCCTCTGTATCACATGTGTTCAAGGCCTATTTTAGTAGAAATCCCTTATCTGTGATTTTTTCATGAATAAAACATACCCTTTTTCTATTCAACTTGTGAATACCCCCTTTAAATGTTACCCTTATGTATGTAAAAAATGTGTAAAAAAGAGGTCTTAAATATCCCTTCTAGTGAACCCACGTGCTATGCTTACATATTTATGAGTGACCCCCCGCGGAGGGATGGATGTGGCTACTTTTTTTAAATGTATACCATGTTGTCATATAAAGGCATTATTTTTTATAGTCAACTACAAGCCACATGATATTTTTTATAGTCAATTACAAGCCACATGATATATTTTTTAGTCATCACCATCATCATATTTAATGCATGTCTATGTGCACAAAAGGAAATAAAAAATTACTAGGCAATAGTTTAGACAAGACTCTACATGTGTGTGTGTGTGTGTGTGTGTGTGTGTGTGTGTGTGTGTGTGTGTGAACGTGCATGCATGCACACATGATCATGTAAGCCTTTAAGGGGAAGGGGTGGGATTGAGGGGAGAACGATTGAGATTGCTTTTTAAAGGATTTTGTATTACCTTTTCATAGTAGAGAAACATTATGAAATCATAAGAGATTGATAAAGTTATACTTCTATTAGAAATCAAAGACTATAAATTCTTTATTTTTTGAGCATTCTTATTTGCATACTTTCATATGCCTAATTTTCTAAGAAATTTTTTTAATGCCTTAAGTGCTACATGACTATCATATCACATATTTATTACTTATTGAATAAAGACCAAAATCTCTCATAAAAGGATGCCCCTTGGTGCTTTTATTTGCATATGATATTTGTTTAGGTTATTTGACTTTCTTATTTATTTATGTGTTGTGTAATATTATTTTTAAATTAGATCCTAACATTCCATTTATAAGAAAGAGAGTTATATTCACGCGTTTCTTCATTGTGTTAACTTTTTTTATAAAAACAAATTACACTGTCCAACATGAGTTTACAAATAGTTTAGAGAATCAAATTATGTAAACTGAAATTTGAATGTGAGCACACTAAAAGGTGATTACACCATGCCAAAAAGGAAAAGGTATAGCTTTTCTCATGCAAAGCTCATCATGCATACCCTTTGTAAATATAAAGGGTATTCATACTATTGAATATTATCTATTACTATTGAAAATATTGTTACAAAAAGCTCTATCACACTTGCAACTATTTGTATTTGAACAATTTTTTAGCAAGTGAAAACAAATCATCTATGAAGATCATTTTCAACTTGCATAACCTTGCCATCACATATTGACTCCTCTTGGTGGCTTGTGGCCATGTTCCATGTGTGGTTATATTTATACCAATGGGAGCATAAAAGATAGGCCAAAAAACTAAGAAAGCTGGAAAGGGCAAGGAGCAAGTAGAAGTCATCTAATCTCCCAACATTTAGGTTATTTGTCAGCCACCCTAGATTAGAACCATGTTTTGTCCATTTATTGATACCACTAACTAGTGCACTACTCAAGAAAAACCCCAATGAAATAGTACTAAGGCAAAGCCCTGTTCCCAAGCTTCGCATGCCATATGGAGACTCTCTAAAGTAGAAGTCTAATTGCCCAATGTATGTAAAGGCATCCCCTATTCCCACAAGTGCATACTGTGGGGCAAGGTAGAAAACACTCATTGGAAGCACAAAATTACTAGCATTACTTGTGTTGTTGATCTTATGTGCCAATTGGAGCCTTTTCTTTTCCACCAATGTAGCCACAACCATGGATAAAGTGGAAAAAACTAAACCCACTCCTATGCGTTGAAGACTAGTTATCCCATGCTCATCATCTCTCCATTTTCTTGCTAGTGGCACCAACACTCGATCATACAAGGGTATTGTAATTAGGATGCTTATTTGCACAAGGGCAACTAGTGAAGCTGGAGGAAGCTGAAAATTACCACCAAGCCTTCTATCTAATGTAGCACCTTGCTCGATAGAGAATGTGAGCATTTGTGCATGAGCAGTCCAAAACACAATTGTAGTAGCAAGAATCGGAAACAATCGGAAAAACATCTTTACTTCTTCCACTTGCTCAATAGAAGAAAGTCTCCATGGGCTTTGATGTGTCTTAAATATGCTATTGGATTGGGGTACAACGGCGGCCTTGTCAAGAAACCTGAAATTGTTTTAAAAAGAAAAGGGATGAATTTATTTTCCACTTTACACAATGCATATGGAAACAAATTATATAAGATCATTTGAGTGACATTTAAAAAAATGAACCTATAAAAAACCATTGATTTGACATTCCTACTCCAATAAGCACATGCATTCACAGCTTTCTAGATTGATGTTAAGAACTCTAGGTGGTGTTGAAGACCAAAAGTGCAAGATGTGTACAAGCTATTCAAGGTCTAAAAGGTGTTTTACAATGTAGAAATGTTTTAACATTTCTACATATACATTTGAGTGTTTTACAATGTAGAAATGTTTTAACATATACATATACATTTGAGTGTTATATTTGAGCTTCAAGTGTGTCCGCATGGATGTATGCATGTATGGCTACTAAAAAGGGTTATATTAATACCCTAACATCATGTTAAATATATTGATAATACTAATTATTATAGGCTAAAAAAAGCCGATTGAAAATACACAATGTTTTAGATAAGAAAGGTACACCTCGCTACTTAGACAAAGTAAAGATTTTGCTATATTTGTACAAACTCTTTTTGTATGGAAAAATCTATCACAATAAATGGTGAGTGAAATATAACTAATCAAAATATTTGCAAAACTATAGTTTGTCAAAATGGAAAAACTTAATTGTCAAATGTTACAAGGTTAGCGGATTATTATTTTTTGAAAAAGTTGCTAGAGAGAAAGTTAAAAAACAAAGAATTAGTTAATATATATATAATCTATGATGTGACATGATGTTATATCACTTGCATGTGTATAAACACCATCTCTTGTCTCTTCTTATCCTAGTGGCGGTGACCTTGCCTCTCCCAAAAGGGAGTGTATAAACATCACCTCTTCTTATCCTAGTGCTAGTGCTCTTTCCTCCCGAAAGGGAGCGTATAAACATCACCTCTTATTATCCTAGTGCTAGTGCCCTTGCCTCCCAAAAGGGAGATACACATTGTTAGAATCTGGCCACCCCCATGGTGGGAAGTGATGTCATCAACTCACATTTTAAAAAAATAAAAATAAAAAACAAGACCTCTCCCTTTCTGGGCATATGCCTTCCTAAAAGGCAAGACTATAAGATTGTTGAATAATTGCTTAAAAAGAAATAGTAGCTAAACCATCTCTTTGCACACCTTTCACTCTCTTCCTTCCTTCTCTCCCTCTCTCTCTCTCTCTCTCTCACACACACACACACACACACACGACAGTCGAGGCAGGACCCTTAATATAAATTACTTTCTCTCATGTTCTTGTACGGATTCGTAATAATGTGTTAAGAACATAATTAGTACTAAAAAGACATTAAACTTCAAAGAACCACTTACAAGAACTGGTTGGTATGACGGATGGGCTTGGTGGAGCAGTCGATGCAAAACGTCGCCTTGGATGATGCAGATAACTCATGATGATGTGGGATTGCATGGTGGGAGGGACATGATGATGGTAATTCATGAATCCAAGCAGGAGGAGGAGCAGCAGCAGCAGCAGCAGCAGCACGGTAGAGGTGAGAGGGGTCGTGCGGCAGAGGAAGGTGACGGTTACGCCAAGCAGCAACGAGAACATGAGCGATCTGCGTAAGGGCGCTGCCCACGAGTGGCTTGGAACGGTAGAATTTGGTCCCGCCCACGAACAAGGCAAGGGCAATAGCCATGCAGACGGCGCAGGCGCCATAGCCAACAGCTCGCCCTTGGTTGTCTTCCACGTAAACGAGCACCGTGACGGCCAACATGGAGGCCGTCGATATGCTGAACCCGAACCAGTTGAAGTAGGACTGCATCTGCCGCCGGCCCTTTGCATCCCCTTCCTCAAATTGGTCCGCCCCTAGCCCGGACACGCTCGATTTGATCCCTCCTGTCCCAAACGCTATCATGTATAATGCCACATGTAATACCATCAGTTGCTGCCAGCTTGCCGGCTTGCAGGTCGCAGCAGCCACCTCCTCGCATGGCGCTGGCTTTAAGCTTTCCACGGTTGATGAAACTACCATGAGAATTATCCCCTGCACACATATCATTCTTGCTCTTTTATTTTTGTAAACTGTTCATCTAATTAATTAATTACCATTTGCTTCACTTACTTTAGGAGCATCTAATTATCCCATAATTACGCTCATACCTTGATCATTACTTCCGCAAGCAATAATTACAGAGATTACCATGCAAGTAGTGTCAAAAAACTATGCACTCAATTCATTAGAGAGGCTGCCATTCAAGGCATCATTTCACTAATACGAAAGAGATTACTATGCAAATAAATTATTCATTTCACTAATAAAAAAGAGATTACTATGCAAAGAAATTATTCATGTGTCATGCGAGAAACAGACCACTATGCAAGGCATAATTTGAGTTAACAGGAGATTACTATGGAGGTGATGATGATTTAAGCAAGGCAGAGAAAAGCACGCAACTAATTATTTGCTCCACATTAGACTCCTTTAATTAGATTATGGTTGATTAATTCGATTGGATAAAAGACAACAATCATGAAGGAAAGCACAGAAGTGAAGTTGCTTACAAGTAATTGGATGCAAGAGCCAGCAACTATGGTGCCATAGCGACCCAGGTAAGTGTCAGCAATGAAGCCACCCAACAGACAACTGAGGGAAGAGGTTCCCAAGAAGTTGGTGACAATATTGGCAGACCTTGGGATGGGCAGATGCATGTGGTCATGCAAGTAGGTTACCAAGTTCAATCCGATCCCCAATGTTGCCAACCTCTCACACAACTCCATACCTGCCATTACATGTACATTCACATAATCTTAATCACTATCATAATCCTAGCATTACCTTGTAGCCCTGTCATGATCAAAGAGTGTACAATAACATTTAGATTAAGGAGTGTACTAACAATAATACTAATCACATCATAATCCAAGCATTACCTTGTAGCGCTATTATGATCAAAGAGTGTACAATAACATCTAGATTAAGGAGTGTACTAACCATAATACTAATCACATCATAATCCAAGCATTACCTTCTTGTAGCGCTACCATGATCACGTAGTTTACAGTAAGATTAAGGAGTGTACTTACAATAATACTCTGTTGTATACCATGTACTAGCTTTTAGCTTAAATTGTACCATTACTTATTGTAGAGCTATGCAGAACTTAAATTGAACTATTACGTATATTGCATGTATTATATACTAATTAAGCATAGGGCCGTTGGTACCGATTAAGCATAATCTCATAATGCCATGCCTGCTTCGAATGAGAAAGAAGCAGATCTATTAGTATTAAGGCTTAACGACAGGAATTACTCAGGATTAAGCTTGCTGCTCTCCATCCACCGATGGCCCTTGTGTTTGAATCAATGGCCGTGCACTTGCAGATTGGGCTAGCGCGAGCAATGCTCTGAACGTCATCAGTACTGACGGCAAGCTTCTCGGGGTCTAAGCTACAGCTGTGATCAGATAGCTCCATGTGAACTGTATAAGCTCCTTAGAGCTGCGTTCTCACCTTAATGTTATTTAATTAACGCAATCTTGTTCTCTTTTATACACACCAAGGGGCAATCTTGTTCTCTTTTATACACACCAAGGGGCAGGTGATTAGATTAAACCCAAGAGCTATAAAGAAGGTTTAGGAAGTTGATGGGCGATAAGTGCCGGGATCAAATTTTCTACCCTCCTAGTAGCAGAAGCTAGCACGCAAGCCAAAGCCCACTTTAATCATTAAGAAACTAATTCGGCTGGCAATCTAGTTGGAGCTAAACCAACTTTAAATACGGGATTAATCTAAGCGTTTAGTGCTTGCAAGTTCATCGCCACAACCGTCACCGATGATCAAGCAGGGGGTGTGAGTGATGATGAGCTAAGCCAAAAATCAATTACAGGGGCAGAAAAGTGTGGGAGCATATCAAAGAAAGCACGGGAAGATCCGATAAAGTTATATATATGCTGAAAAATCCATCCGTGAAATCCTTAAATAATACCAATATGGACACATGTAAGGCTGCCAGTGGACAGAGCTCCATAGCCGAGATTTCGTCTGTCTCCTTTGTAATAGAAGAGCTTACCCATAACTTCTATAAATGAGCTTTTGGTAAGACTTTTTCATGGGCGCACTACTAGGTTACCCCCCCCCCCCCCCCCCTCCCCCTCCAACCCCTTCTTTTATCACCTTTTTCAAAAGCCTACCCTTTCAATAACTTGCCCACATTTTTAATGCACCACATTTTCCACAGTCCAAGGTTTGGTGTCTACAGTTGATTGATAATGGTTGTTTTTTTGGTGCTCCAATCATGAATGCCACAAGTGCCCCTTTATATGCCTCACTTTCTCCCTTCTTCCATGAGAAAATGATAGTTTTATGCTTATGACAATCTCACCGTCTAACTAACCAACATGTGGACGTTATAACTACTACAATTCTCCTAAGTATGGGCTTAGTGCCATCACGCATACTTTTACCCATGCTCTTAGGATACTTTTACCCATGCTGATGAAATGAAATCTCTTTTGATTCAAGCCAAAGGGGTTGAGATTCCAGAATCGTTACTCTTATCACTCACGAGCTTAATCCAGAAACTAGGTGGCCAATAGAAAGGGGCTTAGGCATGAGTATTGGTTTGAACGCACGTGATACCTCCATGATACATAGGATTTCTTGATAGTGCACCCCCCAAGCTTTATCATCACACACACATGCACGTGTAGGTGCACACGCACATTACACACAACAAACATGCACATGCACGTGCGCGCGCGCACACACACACACACTATATGACCATGTGCTTCCAACTAAAGAAATTTTTAATACTAACAAGAAATAATAGTTGGTTCTACATTATCTATCCAAATTTTCTCAATGCTCCACCACTAATCTCTTTCTCATGTTTCCCTAAAGTTCTTGAACCTTTGTGACGTACATTGCAGTTTCTTCGAGGGCCCCCAAATACCTAAAGGAACTTCTTCCTCTCTCAAACATACTCTTAATAATAAATTTTCAAAGAGTGATTGAATCATACCCTCGAGAGTCATATGTGCAAGAGTCCTATACTATGTTAATGTATCTTCCACCTCATCAGGTGTGCATATCATCAGGATGTAGGAGCATCCTAATTATGATGATCAAGTCCATATTCTCTATGGTGAAAAATTGTAAATGTTTGTGTGAAAGCTAACAAGGACAAAAAAGATGAAAACAATAAGAAGAAGTAGTAGCATGCAAAATCAAAATGAGAGCCCATGGAATTTTTTTTAGGCACAAATTCTTAGAAGTATAGGTGATATGTGTTGCTACTTATTAACTTATTCACTAGAGACATTGATAATTTTTCCTCAATAGGCAATGCTAAAGATGGGAGGTTGTGTATTGAGACATTAGGTGATACTTAGAAGTATAGGTGAGATGTGTCGCTAGAAGCATCACTTTGTAACTTATTCACTAGAGACATTGACAATTTTTTCTATAGACAATGCTAAAGATGTGAGGACATGTATCGATGTTTTTTTTTTTAATTATTGCTAGATAACATGGCTAAATTGATATTATGTCATAGTGACTATTTGTAGGCAAATGACTACAAAGCGACATCAGTAAAATGTTCAAATTTTTTGTCACTTGATAACATGATTACATGGATATTATGTTATAGAAATTATTTTGTAGGCAAATAACCACATACGACTAGAGAAATAACCACATACAACTATGATTACATGGATATTATGTTATAGCATGATTACATGGATATTATGTTATAGCAATAATTTTGTAGGTAGATAAACACATGTGATTGGAGAAATATTCTAAGAGAGAATAAAGTTTGAATTATGGAGATGATGTGGAAAGAGTCAAGTCATCGAACATACTTGCAAGTATAAAGTGGCCATAAAAAGCCAAAGATCTTAAGTTTTAATAGGGATTATTTTAAGTCCATGGGCCACCATTTGTGAACTTGTCTCTTTATCCATTAACTTTAGAGAAACTTATGAAAGTGGATGTTGAAGTGAAAAGAATTAAAAACTTCATGCGAGATAGTTGTAGAGAGGATATTATGGTTTAAGGGTGAAATGAAGATTTTAAATGCTGTGGTTGAAATGAAACATGGGTTTTGTAGAAGGATTAAGGCCTACATGAGCAACTATAAAATCCAAAAATAATAGGATTTTATGGGGATTTGAAGTTTATAAGCCTCCACCTATTGTGAACTTGTCTCTTAACTTTAAAGAAAATTATGAAGATGGAGGTTGAAGTGGAAAAAACAATTATGAAGATGAGGTTGAATTGAAAAAAAAAACGTCTTCATGTGACATAGTTAGAAAGGACATTACATTTTAAGGGTGAACAAGGAATTGAAATGTTGGGGTTGAAAGAGACACATGAATTTTCTCAAAACATGGGTTTAAGGCCTACATTTTTTCTAGACATGATGTAGGATATTGGATCTTGTGTAACTCTGAGGTTTTGTATTGCATCCTTCTAGTTTCTTATTTGACTACTTGTAAAATGTGAATAATGTAAAAGAAGTGGTTTGGTGGTGCATGCATGATTGTGTAGGCTTTTATTAAGTTCTTGGTGAATAAGTATTTCAAACACTACATAGATATATGGCAGAAACATAAAAGAGACTACAAGGGTTGAAAATTATATTATATAGCCATCAAATTTCATTAGTTTAAGCTTCTCAAATAGAAGCTCACATCACATTGAAATATTTCACAAGCAAACCCGCAATCTACTCAACTCTCCTCCACCTATAACCACCTATATATTTCTCACAACTCAAATGATATTTCCGTGAACATAAGAGCCTCTCCACCTATATATTTCTCACAACTCAAATGATATTTCCGTGAACATAAGAGCCTCTTGATTATGATAATCAAATTTATATTCTCCATGGCAAAAGAAGCTTCTCAAATAGAAGCTCATAACACATTGAAATATCTCACAACAAGCAAACCCTCAATCTAGTCAAATAGAACCTCACAATACATTGAAATATCTCACAAGAAAACCCTCAATCTACTCACCTCGCCTCCACCTATACCATCTACAACTCAAATAATATTTCCTTGAACATAAGAACCTTTTGATTATGATAATAAAATTTACATTCTCCATGGCAAAAGAATGTGGATGTACATGTGTGCACACATTAGCTAGAGGGACAGTCAACTAACTTGCTAGCTTGCTTGTATACCTTGTGTTTTCATTAGTTTAAGCTTCTCAAATAGAAGCTCACAACACATTGAAATATCTCACAAGCAATCCCTAAATCTACTTACCTCTCCTCCACACGCACCCCTTTCCACCCCCACCCCCCCCCCATTTAGACCCTTTCTGGACAAGTGGTGCATGTACCCCCTCCCCCTACCACCTCCCCCCTATGTACACACACCTTCCAAACACCTCCTGGACAGGTGGTGCTCTCTTTCCAACACACCTACCATCCATGCAACTAGCCCAAATGGCACCCCCACCCGGATGCACTTGCCCGCTTGCTAGCACTCCCTTCATGCGCATGCACCCCCTACCCGCACCTATATAAACCCCCTCCCCTCCCCCTCTCTGGGAGGTAAGCACTCACATAGAGGCTAGGCTCTAGCTCTAGGGACATGTCCTACACTCTTCTCCCCCTGTGTGAATAGACTTAAAGTCACCCTCTTAGCTCTCCGACCAAGCCTAGGTGTACCAAAGCCTCACTCTCTCTTGTGAGCCCTCTGGATAAGGACACCCTCTCCAAAAGCCCCCTCCCCCCATGTGAATATACTCAAAGGTGAGCTTAAGCCTTCTCTCTTTAGGATTTCAGACAAGCTTAAGACTTCTCTCTTCTCTCTTTCTTCAGACAAGCTAAACCCTCTCCAAAAGCCCCCCCCATGTGAATAGATTTAAAGGTGAGTTTAAGCCTTCTCTCTTTAGGATTTCAGACAAGCTTAAGACTTATCTCTTCTCTCTTTCAGACAAGCTTAACCCTCTCCAAAAGCGGGCCCCCCCCCCATCTGAATAGACTTAAAGGTGAGCTTAAGCCTTCTCTCTTTAGGATTTTAGACAAGCTTTTGGAAGCCCAAACAGTGTCTGTTTCCGTATCCGTTGGAATCGTCTCTCTCTCCTAGTGATCTCTAGCATTTCATATCCACCCCAATTTCCTTATATTCTCCACTAATAAGGGCCTTACTATGGCACCAAAACGCTGCCGAATTGAAGAACCGGGCGTCATTTGAGGTGGAAATCAGGAAGCACGCATCCACGCAAGTGACTTCACTCCTTCCATAACGAATCATCATGTAGACAACAACTAGGTTGCCCTTAAGCAACTTCTTCCTTTAGGCTTTAAGATTACGATTCTCAAGCTTAGCAAGGTTACGTTCCTATTATATAAACTTCTAACGATTGCGTCTAGCATTTTAGGAACATCACACCTCTGTTTAAGTTAAAAGGCCTAAAGATTAAGGCTCCATATATGACAAATCGCCACTTTGTCCTCGTATATGCCCTAAGTAATAGAAACTGTGAGTACTCTTACTTTAAATTACTTTATGGCTCTTATCCTTGTTGACAAGGATTGTACTTAAGAACATTATCACTATCTGACGTTGTTTTTCTTATTGCTCAATGAATTATTAAAAGAAAAGAATGTTTTTCCTTGTTTTTTCAATGGATATGTTGCTCAATAAATTATTTAAAGAAAGAATGTTTTTCCTTGTTTCAATGGATATGTTGTTGTTTTCATTACTAAATTGCAGGTACATCTTCTCCCCTACTTATCTAACTCTACTCTCGCTCTTGCGTAGTCGACAAGTGGAGGTAGTATAGTAAGCCCAGGAGTCAACCCAGGGTAATCCCGCCCTATGCCACTGGGAGTTGGATTTCCACCCCGCAAGGGTGGACATGTGATTATGGATGCTGCCTAGTTCTGTGGGCCCACGCTAGTGCAATAAATTAGCCCACCTCATGAGTAGACATCCCCTCCTCTAAGGATGGCGAGGGTTTTGTACAAGCGCTAGCACGCCTGAGGGGGCTATAGGCTCTGGCTTGTGACTCTTGCCAAACTAGTCGACGTGACGAGGGAGTATGGTCCATGGGGTTTGCCCAGTTGGTTGAGGCTAGAAGACCTAATTCTAGATCATCGGTGGTTTAGTTTGGTTTTGGACATGCTTATGGACATGGAAGCCAGAACATGGTTGCCTTGTGCTGACCTGGTTTCAAAGTCTCTCTTGTAAATAATTCGTTGTAAATATTGCTTTAATGTAAATACTTTGCTTCCAAATTATGCACTATGTAAAGGCTACTTAAGGAACCTTGTGGAACTTTTAATTAAAGGAATTGTTTTTATATGTTTCACAATGTGGTAGGACCTAATTAGATAACAAAAATGATTGGGTGAGTGGGTGTGGAAAGTGGGTGGATGGATGCCCTCGGCAGCACCATCCTATGGATGGGTGGACCCCATGAGTCGGGTAGTTTTCCAATAGATTCAGTTACGATCCGTGGTAAAAATAGGGCCTCGATCAAGTTCCATTTCAGGGGACCGAGCCAGTAGCCATGCCTCGTAGAAAGGGGAAAAAGGCATTGGTTTCTATGAACCAAGTGCGGACTTGTTCCATCCTTGATCACGCACATGAGTGCCATTCAATCGGTGGAATAGACTCTTGTTAGAATGACTATGTTTCCTTGGGAGATAGAGTTAGGTCCCCTCCGTTTTCTCAGATCCTCATATTTTTGAGAAAATCAAGGTGTCATCAATCGGACACACCAAGGGACTTAACCGCCTATCAAAAGGATCCCCTTGTCCCAACTAGGGCGGGGGACCTTACATACCACATCTACATTTAGAGGGTCTCTTATAGATTTCCCTATTTGATCCTTCTTGTTGTTGCGAATTATTAAGCAATGCCCACACATTACAGGGGAGCCACAAAGCTAAAGGTGTTTTGCCTATAACCTTAGAGTGAAACAAATCCATGTAAAGGAGCATGTAAAGTGGAAAAGATTTACCACTGAATCTCTACATTCACAAGTGGGGATGCATGCATGTGGAGCATTTAATGTAGCCCACAATATTGACCTCTAGCTCACATGGACGATGGAAAGAATCATGGAAAAGGGGATCTAGATCCATAAATCGAGAGGATTTCTATTAGCACCTGATCCTCATCTAAACATGATTATGCACTAAGCTAATCCTTGTATCGCAAGTCTGCTTAAGAGGCATCAAATCAATAAATCAAGTGTGAGCCATTTTCATCATTTGTGCATTTTCATTATGCTAATATGATGAACCGTTATTGCTTTTTAAATATGTTAATCCTTGATCACTTGTTTATTACTTTTTTTATAAATATTGCTTGTATTACTCTTAATTGCTTGGCATTAGTGCACTTCTATCCACCTTAGTTTTTAACATTTGGTATCAAATCAACCCTAGGTCATAGAAGCTCCCATGTAGCTCACAAAGTAATAACTATAGAGCAAGTTTACCTCATTCACAATAAATCAATTGCAACAAATCTTGGGCACACGTGCACCATCTTCTCATAAACATTTGGTAGCATTAGCTACCCTTTCTAGGTCCTTGGAGCTTCACATACAAGCAACAAAACAATAGTAGTCATAGTAGGAAGAACAGAGAGAAGGACAAAAATGTTAAGCTCAACCTAATGTGTCATGGGAAGTTTCCGATCCGTCAAGCTCGAGCAATGCTCAAGAGTTCCATCGTAACCGCTCGTCATCACTGGCATCTTGCCGCACTCATTATCACACTGAGGCAGTTGCTCTAATTTAACGGGTGGTGCAACCTATCTCGCAAAGATCATGTGGGATCTCCATAGAAGATGATTGTGATGGTAGCCAAATCACTCGAGCAAGAGGGAGAGAAAAAGTAAGAGGGAAGCATGAGAGAACAGCACTAATTACTCCCAAACTTGACCCTAAGCACACCACACATGCTAGATTTAAGTTGCAAGAGAGAGGGAGAGAGAACACTCCACTTCTATTGCACAATTGGGAGAATCTGTTACAAACAAGAGAAATTGGCTTTTATAGTTCCAAGCCCTTTTCCCACTAGGCCACCCAAGGACCCAAGGCACCCAAAACATAGTTACAAGGCTTTTCTCTATAGTTTGGCTGACTGGCCAAGATCCTCTTGTCTTTTTTTCGAAGCTCAATACTGGGGAGCATCTTCAGGGTGTTTTCCTCATCAAATGATGGTATTTATTTACAATTACATAACTGTGCAGACATAGTTGTCGTAGGAATGCGTTAACCAATATGTGGTTAACATACTCCCCTTCCTAAACTCGATTGCATCCTCGTGATCGGTAAGAGGTTGTCGAGGCATGCTGTGAAGTGGCACACTTGGTTGGTTCTCATGTCTCTCTAGAAATGAGAGGGGGTGGGGGAGTTAGTAAGATGGAAAGAAGCTAGTGGAGTACTGGCTATTAAGTATCCAACTAGTCGTATGGGCTCTTATGAGTTTGCTTTCTTATATGGGCCCAGTAGTATTCTTTATTTTGTTTTTGGTGTTGTTTTTCTTTTTTGTCGCCTTCGCTACTCTACGGGACATCCTCTTTAGAGGAGTCATAGTACTTGAATGAGTAGACCAGTACTTGAATGAGTAGACTAGCATGGAATCCTTAATGACAAGTATCCAAAAGGTAGGAGGTGGCATTAAGGATGTCTTAGTAAAAGAATGGTGTTAGTAAGAAATTGGGGAGGGGGGAATTATGGAGGGACAAGGAGGCAACATGCATGGAAAAAACTGCTTGCACTCCAAGATGCTATTTGTTGATGGTGATGTTCATGAAGCTCTAGCATCTTTGTCAAGACATCGTGATTGGGTATCTTGGCTCTTGTGGGGGTGTTGAGTGATTGGGTTGTGGTATTCTCTCTTTTTCTTTTTACGGCTTGTCTTCTTGTGTCATTATAGGTCATGGAACTAGAATCTTGTGTTGATAGGAGTTGATGACGAGGATCCGGAGATGTTGAGCCGCCAAAGGAGAAGTTTTGGGGTAGGATGGAATAGGCATGAAGCTCAGTTATTGGGGTGAAGTAGGGGTGATTAAGAAATCCAACTGATGGGTCATACCATTGACCAGGCTTGCACCCACCATGGTCCCCCCATCTAGAGATGTACCTAGATGGTTGTCTCGATGATGAAGCTTTGTGCAATGTGTGCACATAGGACAAAGCCCAGTGAGAATTATAGGTGTTGTACATGGGCGAGGGCAAAAGGTGTGCCCGTGGTCCTAATCACTTATATATTCCTAATCACCAAGAGAATCTCTTTTTTTTGGGGTTCTTATCTGGGTGAGGACTTACATGTGTTTATTGGTTAGCACCCCTATTTGGCTAGATTTGTGAGCTTACCCTTGAGTTTATCTTTGAGTGGTTGAAAGGGCTAGGCAAATTGAGCTTTTGAGTGCCCATGGGTTGGTGGGTGTGGGAAAGTCTGTAGGATTGAGATGATGAAGAGGGAACTTGGTTGCCCGTTGGTCGCCAAACCATCTACGTTGATTGGATAGGTACTGGCAGGGCTGGTGTATGTTGGGCCAACAATTGAGGGTTAGGTCGTGGGAGCCAAATGATGGAGTTGTCATCATTGAAGCCTTGGGCATCTAAGAGACGTTTAGGCACCCATCGTTGAATATTGAGTGATGAAGGCGCGTGGTGGACGAGACTTCTTGGTTTTTGGTCGACGAAGCTTTCAGCTATAAGTAGGTTGTCGACGTTGAGGACAGGCTTTTGATTGTGGCTTTGGGAGCCACAGGTGTGTGTTGCCTTCATGGAAGCCTTGAACTTTGAGAACATTGGTAGACACCCCCAGTGTTGTTGGCTGCGTTGTGCATGGGGTTTCCTAACCTTCGAGCATTGGGCCTTTTGCAGTAGCTCCTTAGGGAGGTATTATGGTGGATGAGCACATGTGGCATTCTTGGGTAGCTAGAGGTGAGTGTTGCCGTTTCATCATAGTAGCCTTGTGCTCGTAAACAGGCAGTCAGGGACTAGCCAACGTTGAAGCTTTGGCTTGGGGTTGTTGGCTTAGTTGGCTTCTTGTGCTTGGATTTTAGAGATGGTCATTTGGGGATCCAGAGTTTGGTGTAGCCATCATAGAACCCTTGAGCTACAAGAAGATTCTTGGGCACCCATCATTGATTGTCATGAAAAAGATAAGAGGTCGGGGTGCTTACAGTGTGGGTGGTTGAGGATGTAGAGTTGAGGGTGATTGTCAACGACGAGGCATGATTGTGATTATTAGAGGGTGTCTACAGTGTCCTTTTGACTAGCTTTGGTGAGGCATAGGGTGTGGTAACAAGGAAGACTGTCGATGATGAGGATGGGACTTGAGGGGGGGAAGAAGTCGGGGGTGAAAGTGTGTGTGTGTATTTTTTCCTCCTTGGGGACACAAGAGGACTACGGCCTTTTTGCCATTGACTACCATGGTGGCCGTTTCTTCTCACCAATTGATTTGGAAGTGAGTGGTATAAATCCAGTTTTTTCCAATTATAAATGGGCCTTGGAGTGCTCATACATCTATGACATGAAATATGCACTCCAACTACTTATGTCTTGTAGAAGTTTTAGGAATGAAATACCCAACACATGTCACACATTCTTACCTTGAGGTCATGCGCTAGGCCCAGGGGTCGTGCAGATTTCTCATCCACAAGCTTTATCGGCAATGTGGTGTGATCAAGGCATGGTTGGCCCCAATTTTCCCAGCACATTCGTGTGAGGATGCTTATGCCAGCACCTCCATCCAGGATGTCTCTATGACCACATGTCTGTGTTATAGGAAATGGGCAGGGCTGCATTTGTGTCATGACCTTCAAAGTAGTGGCACATCACATTTACTCAAACTATTGGTGCGCCTTTGGGTTGTGGTGATGGAGTAGCTCAGGATGATGGGGCTTAGATTCATCCGAGGAATTTGAGTTAGCTCTCTCCTCCACGGAAGCCTATAGTTTTCATTCCATCTAATCTCAAAGGTCATTCCATAAATTTGAATTACCTTTTAACAAGGTTCTAGTTGGCATTTGGATTTGGGAGGTAAGGAAGGCTGAGAGGCCAGCCAGGTCGCGTTGATTGAGGAGATTCCGTAGGTGCGGGGCCTTGATTATAAGGTGGATTAGCCAATAGTATATGTAAGTTCAATTTGGTCCTTATTTAACGGGGGTGGAGATTGAGATTTGGGTGTCATAGGAGGGTAAAATATGTCAGCAAATTTTGTGTGGGTACCTCGTGAGTCTTTGTCGGACTCTGTGTATGATTGTTCGCATCGAGTTGTTTGATGTGAGCGTGGGATTTGGGCTTGCCCACCTGTGGAATAGGCACTGGTGGAGGATTAGGAGGCACAGGGGGGAAAGATTTTCATTTGTCAATGTCATGTTGGCGAACGGATCTTCCACGGCCTGTAGCATTAACAAGGGCTCCTACTTTACCTGGTGCGCAGAAGTTCAAGTTCTTAACTCAGAAACGGGCGGTGGCTCAAGTTGAGCCTAGTAGTGCTCTACTAGTGCTTGGGCCTCTTGAAGAAATTGTTTCTCAAGGATGGCATTGGGATATGCGACCAGCCGTTTTTGCCATTTGGTTAGTTTTTGGGAGGCTACATGGGGGAGTGGCATTTCGGCATGATCGTCACTCCCAGAGGAGGAGGATGTGGTCTTTGTTGCACCAATGCGAATGCTAACCTGATCTTCACCTTGGCCAATGTGCTTAGAGTGTTGTTTCTTTTTGTATGGGGCACATTCAATAGCTAAGGTATTAAACTGCTGGGGTTTATTGGCCTTCTTGAGTTTAGCTTGTAGCCGTGTGATGACATACAATGGATATCTTCCCATGTTGAATACTCAACACATTGAGGGATGGCATGCCTTCAACTGTGGAGTGAGAAACAGATTGCAAAGAGCAATCCCTAAATTAATGGTCAATTCCACAGCCGTGACATTGTGGTGTCACAGGCAGGTTTTTCTTTTGAGGACATTCATCCACTCTATGGGGTCCCTTCTAATAGGGGAAACACTGAAGAGGTAGTTTTCCTATGGGTGCACCGATAACATGCACAATAGGGTTTAGGGTCCATATGAGGCACTGGCAAAGGGAGATGATGGGTGATGGTGGGTACCTCACAGGGGTGCTAGAGCACATGGGGTCCAAGGGTTTAGCAATGGACCTAGTTTGAATCCTTCCATGATCAATGGGGTTTTCCTGGACAAGCAACGGTTGGAACAAAAAGATGGGCACTGGAGAAGGTCATGTGGTGATGCTATGGGTGAGTGGGTAGTTGCCACCAGTAATGCATGGTGCCTAGGAGGAGAGGAGGATAATGTGACAAATGAGTGTTTTGTTGGCATTAGTGTGGTGGCCAATTGCGTGGAATGGCTTTCTCGCATGTTGTCATCAAGAAAGATTGCCCATTTGCAGACTTGATCAAAGGTGGAGGGGTCCTTGACCAACATGTGGTCATGAAGTCTTGCATTGTGCAAGCCCAAGAGGAAACGGTGCATTAAGTTCTTGTCACTCAATTTTTCCCTCTCTTCGCACGTGAATTTAGGTACTTGATGTGTGTGATGTAGTCGCATAAGGTTTCCTCTAGTTTTTGTTCCAATTGGGACAGTTGGATGACGGGGCTCCATTTTGGCCCGTAGGGTGCAATGCCAAGAATGAAGGCCTCTCTCACTGCTTTGAAAGTGCCTTTGTGCCGAGGGTCCAAGGATTGGAACCATTGCACTGACTTACCTTCAAGGCCCAAGGAGATTTACTTTGGTTACATCATCGAAAAGTTCAAATGCCTGACAGATTTGGTTAAAGACCTCTAGGTGGAATATGGGGTCTCCAACTTCGTGGAATTTAGAAGCGTAAGCCCATGGCCTTAGGCGCGAATGGTCATGGTAAGTTTTTTTTGGAACGTCCACCCCTCGGACGCTTAGAAGCGTACGCTCGTGGCCTTAGGTGCGAACGGTTGTGGTAAATTTTTTTTCCCTTTTTTTTCGGGAACGTCTGCCAGATGCTTAGAAGTTTACGCCCGTGGCCTTAGGTGCAAACGGTTGTGGTAATTTATTTTTCATTTTTTTTGAGAAAGTCTGCCCGGACGCTTAGAAGCATACACCCATGGCCTTAGGTGCGCACGGTCGTGGTAAGTTTTTTTGGATTTTTTTTCGGGAACGTCCACCCAAATGCTTAAAAGTGTACACCCATGGGCTTAGGTGTGAATAGTTGTGGTAATTTTTTTTCAGAACATCGGCCTAGATGCTTAGAAGCTTACGCCCATGGCCTTAGGTGTGAATGGCCGTGGAAAGTTTTTTGGATTTTTTTTCAGGAACATCCGCCCTGACACTCAAAAGCGTATGCCCATGGCCTTAGGTGCGAAGAGTTGTGGCAAGTTTTTTTGGATTTTTTTATTGGGAACGTCTACCCAGACGCTTACAAGCGTACACCCGTGGCCTTAGGTGCAAACGGTCGTGGCAAGTTTGAAATTTGAATTTCAATTTGGAGGGAGGTGATTGTTGGGTGGGGGACACCTAAGATCCCCTCATTAATAATGCAAGGTAGGTGGGAAAAGGCTAAAGGTAGAGGCAAACTCTAAATTAGTGGTTTTGAACAAATTTAGAGGCACTCTAACTTAACTAAAATTAACCCTTCTTAATCCCATTGTTAATCATTTTTTAACCCTCTTCTTTGCTCTCTAATTACTCCCTAATGGTGATTGAGGAGTTTAGGGCGTTGGAGATTTGATAGGTGGATTAGTAATGTTTAGGTTAACCCAATGATGTGATCACCCCTAATTAGTTCCTCTAATTAGGCCTCTAATTAACCCACTTAAAAGAGAGAAAATTAGGCAAATGAGACCTAATTAGTGCTAATTCTCACTAATTGTGAGGTAAGGGGTGTGGACTAGGCATGGAATTAGGTCAAGGGAAGTGTTTAGAACATTAATGCCACTCCAATTATGCAACTAATTCGTCTCAATTTTTTTTTTTTTTGCTCTCTTTAAGTTTACTAATCACACTAACCAGTAGATCAATGATAATAAGAGATTATTTATGATTTTTTTAGGTTTTTTGGTGCATTGGGGTTCTATCTAACATTCCTAAGCTACCTACGTACACTAATATAACACAAAACATGTTTGGAAGCAAAAAATTAACAAAAAATTCTCTATGTTTAAGTAAAAAACCCTCTTCTTTCTCTCTAATCACCCAAATCTCTAGTTTTTTTACCTAAACACTTGCTAATCCTACTCCCAACCACAAGCTATGCATAAAATCAAAAAATAAAAACAATAAAAATAACAAAGAGAGTCAACACAATAAATCCAACAATCAAAAACCGAATGCCATAGCTACTTACTTGGCACCAGCAGGCTATGGAGACTCCATCAGATTCAAATCAAAGAAGGCTTTGACAAGTAGTGGATTGGCGCTCCCCGGTAGGAGCAGCACCAAAGATGTTAAACCAGGCTATGGAGACTCCATCAGATTTGCATCAAAGATTTGCATCAAAGAAGGCTTTGACAAGTAGCGGATTGGTGCTCCCCAATAGCAACGCTAAAGATGTTAAGCTCGCCCTAATGTGTCATGGGAAGTTGCCAATCCACCGAGCTCAAGCAATGCTCAAGAGCTCCACCATAGCCGCTCGTCACCATCATCCTCCTCCCTGACTCAAGTTAAAAGTCACATTCACATGATGCATTAAAGTGTATCCTTAAGCATGAATGACATTCCAAGGTCACATTCTTAAGGGCATCTCCATTAACATCAAGCTCTCTTTGATTTATGCTTGCTCTCCACTCAACATTAAGAGGCTCTCATATTTTCTTATCCTTGCGGTTTTGGGAGAGTTGCATTTTAATATTATTCATTACTGTGTAAAGCATTAGATACTACTTGGGAGAGTCTCCTAAGCTTTTTTCATTCATGGCATCATACCCAATAGAAAATTATCAGCAGGCAAGGGTTTCCTCCCGCACTCATGTTAAAGGTCACATTCACATGCATTAAAGTGTATCCTTAAGCTTGAATGACATTCCAAGGTCACATTCTTAAGGGCATCTCCCGCACTCATGTTAAAGGTCACATTCACATGCATTAAAGTGTATCCTTAAGCTTGAATGACATTCCAAGGTCACATTCTTAAGGGCATCTCCATTAGCATTAAGCTCTCTTTGATTTATGCTTGCTCTCGATTCAACATTAAGAGGCTATCATATTTTCTTATCCTTGCAGGTTTGGGAGAGCTACATTTTAATATTATTCATTACTGTGTAAGGCATTAGAGACTGCTTGGGAGAGTCTCCTAAGCTTATTTCATTCATGGCATCATACCCAATAGAAAATTATCAGGTGTGAGGGTTTCCACACTTGGCAAATGAAGGTAAAGTTCATGCTCATGAAAAAGTTTTTGTTGGGTATTGTTAATATAGAAGAGATCCATGTCCTAAAGGGTATTGTTAATGGTAGAGTTTTTGTGGGGAATTATTAAAACAGTAGAGTTTTTGTGGGGTAGTGCTTATGGAAGAGATCCATGTCCTAAAGGGGGAGATAAGGCTTGGAGTGAGAGAGATGAGAAAGCTCTTAGAATCATTGCATTGAGCCTAAAAAATAACATGGTTCATCACATAGTAGGCAAGAGCACTTCTAAAGAGGCATGGAAAGAGTTAGAGAAAATGTTTGGGGCTATAGGGAAAAATTCCAAGATTTCTTTAAAGATAAAATTATTTGGTTATATCTCATCATGAAAATTTCTCTACTCATTTGAACTTCATGCTCTCATCCCCATCACTCTCACCCATTAGAGGACCTATTGAAGATAAGGATGCCATTGTTGTCCTTTGTTGTCTTCAAAGGTGTTGGCAAGGAGCCCTACTCAACATTAGTTTCACCTCTCAAGAACCTACTTTTGAGGGCATAGCAGAGCTTCTCTACTTAAAGAGGAGAAGTACATCAAGGAAAGGACACATGGTTGAGATCATGCTTTCTTCACCAACAAGAGATTCATCAAAGGACCACCAAAAGAAAAGGGCAAGATAAAGTCTAACTTTTATGGCAAGAACAACCACATCGAGAAGGACTGCTACTTCAAAAAGTAGGCACAATCCTAAGCTAACTTTGCAGGTGAAGAGATGAAGATAAATATGACAAAGCCACCTGCTTAGAAGAGGCACACCTATTCCAAGATTATTGGGCTTTCTAAACATTAATGCCAGTGGCCAACCCCATTGTAAAATATACTTGTTGTTAGCCCCTAACACAACATGGTGTATAGTATGTGAAAATCCATATAACTCTACGGTACCTAGTAAAGATGATGAGTCACCCAAATAGAGGTCAATCCATGTATTCCATAATAAGTGGCTATTTTTTGGAGGGGGAGTTTGGTTGGGAAATGCCAAGCAATACCCACACATTATGGGGGAGCCACAAAGCCAAACGTGTTTTGCCTACAACCTTAGAATGAATCAAAGCCAAAGGTGTTTTTCCTATAACCTTAGAGTGAATCAAAGCCATGTAAAATTTCATGTAAAGTGGGAAATTTACCAAGGAATCTCTACATTTTTCAAGTGGGGATGCATGCATGTGGAGCATTTAATGTAGCCCGCAATGTTGACCTCTAGCCCACATGGATGATGGAGAGAATCATTGAAAAGGGGATCTATATCCACAAATCGAGGGGTGATTTATTAGCACTAAGTCGATTCTTATATCTCAAGCCTATTTAAGGGGCATCAAATCATTGAGTCAAGTGTGGGTGCATTTCCAGGTGGAAGCATGTTAATGTGCTACGCTTTTTTAGGTTTTTAGCAGTGATTTTTAGTATTGCTAACATAAAAAATGGCATGTGGTAAAATTTATGCAAATAAAATTAGAATTTTTGGAGATTATACATAAATATTCTCTTCTTCAAGAGATTTCCAATGATGTATAGAATGATCGAAAATTTACATTGTGGGTCGTTGTTGCGCCCAGTGGCTCAGTGGCAATAGAATGCGCAGTCGGACCACTTCCCATGTCGTGAGAGCACCACCTGGGTACTGCACATGTCTAGGTGGCGGGCTGTAACCACCAAAGTAGCCGTTACCAAGATCAAGAAGACAAATCTTAAAAGGATGGCTGATCACTACTGCAAGAGGAAAATCAGTGAGAAACACCTAGCAATCCTGCTGGGGAAACTCTACCACAACTCCGCTATGGAAAACTTCTGATTGAGGGAAACCTCTACCGCAAAACTAGGCCGAAAATCTTCCCTTATTGGGAAATTGCGACATAGCAGAAAAGTCTCCGCTAAGTAGCATTTTACACCTCCAGGCAAAGGAAACTCTGAAAGAGAAAGTTTTGGTTCTGATCAAATTGATCTTGCTAGAATTAGATCCCTAAAACAAGTCTACCTGGAGAAGCCATAGCATGAAGGGACTTTTAGCTCTATCTCATGATCTACTTCACGAGTCGAAGGCATCTTAGTCAGCTCTTCTAGGAATACATCAGTGTACTCACTTAGTCATTCTGGTTCTGTAGCCTTGCATTTTCTGTCTACTGGATTCATTTTAACGACATAGACAATTTGCCTCTTTCTGAGTCCCTTTAGCAATTTAGAAGCTTTGACTAATTGCAGAACTGGGGATCCAAAAATTCCAGTTCTTTTGGACTTGATTCCCGTGCAGGTCAAGGAACAAAGTGGTTCCATTTTGACAATGAATGTCAGCCTGATTCCTATGGAGCCAATCCTTTCCAAGGATTCCATAGATTCCCAAGGGTAAGACTCTGAACTGGTAGTCTGTCGCATTCCCATCTAGATTAAATTGAATGCGGTCTGTCTCATGGTGTGTGAAAAGAATCTTCCCACTGGCCAATTCTACTTGTATAGGTTTCCTTGTTTTCTGATCTAGGACTAACTTACGTAAGCATCCAGGGGAAATAAAAGAATGTGTATTGCCTGAATCAATCAAAAGCTTAAAGTGCTTACCCTTGTATTCTGCTGGAGTATGAAGGACTGAGAACTGACAATTTTGCCCTTGATGTTCAATGGCGGCATAAATGTGTCTTCTTTCTTCCTCCATTGCATTCAGCTAATGTGACAGCTCTGGCTGCTGCTATCTAGAGCAGGACTCTCTCTCTGGCCTCCCCAATTCTCAGAGAGAGTTCTGAAACTATTTTGCATTGAGGCTGCAAGCTAAGCTGGCACTCTTCTAGGGTTGCCTTGATTTTGGTGAGGGGGACCTTGATTGGTTTGATACGAAGGAGTCGGTCTCTACATTCTAGGACCTTGGCTTCCTTGGCCCATTGACATAGAAGCGCAATCCTTGAGCTCGTGCCCAAAACCTTGACAACCGAAACACCTGTTTTCACTTTGAAGCTCTTCCTTCTGCATCCTGGAAAGAGCCGAAGTTCCTGAAAAAGTGCTCCGAGAGGAAAAGGTCTTCCTTCTTTTCTGAAACTTCCTATCTCCTAGTTCTGATTGGTTGGGACCTTGGTGTCTTTTAGGAGGCGGAAGGTTGGAAGTACTTCCCGAGGTTTGGAACCTTTTGAAGGGTGAGGGGGGGGACCTTAACAACAAAGGCCAAGTGGTGAAGTCCTTCGCCATCTGCACTGCTTCAGCCATGGAAACTGGCTTGGCATTCTTTACCAGGGTATCCAAAGGTTGGTTCATTCCTTGAATGAACCTAGCCATCAGCTGTTCCTCATCCAGCGGTGGCAAGTATTTGAAGAGGAGAGCGAACGCTTGGTGATACTCTTCAATAGTTCTGCTCCCCTGGGTTAACTCCACGAATTCATTCATCTTAGTTTCCAAGAAGCCAGGAGGACAAAATCTCTTCCTTAGGTATGTCTTGAGATCATTCCATGTCTGGGTGTTCCAATCCAGATGGTTTCTCTCACAGTGGTTTCTCCATGCTACTTTGGCTATTTCTACTATCTTCACCCTTGCAAGAGCCACTTTACTTTTCTCATTGTATCCAGTGACATCGAAGTATTCTGCCAGTGCTTCGATTGACTTTTCCATAGCCTCGCCCAAGTTTTCCCCTTCACCCTTGAAGGAACCTGGCTGAGATTTGTGAAGGGCTTTGCAAACATCGGGGTCAAGCTCTTCCTCATCCGTGAGAGGATCTGGCTGTCTGCCCCACTGGTTTGTGCGTCTCATGATTCTGTCAAAACGATACATCATTAAATTTCTATTTGATTTTGTCATCGAGATCCTAAGACTTAAGAAGTTCAGAATTAATTACTTCAAACAGGGTAATCGTTCTTACTAGAGATCTACGACATATGTCCGAGAAAACAGATCTTATTTCTTTAAACAACTTGATATCTGATAGTCAAATCACTTAGGTAACTGGAAATTTTTCACAAAACATTCTTTATTTACATAAAGTTTGCAATATATACATAGAGCAACATGGCTCCAAAAAATCAAAGCCTCCATGGTATACGCATGAGATGGCGATACTGGGCTACAGACATGCTACGATACAATTGTTCCCTTATCGCTAAAGGTGCTACAATCTTACTTCTCAAGATAAAACAACTGAGAAGTCTATAAATATGGCAAGAAAGCCTAAAATCTCCAGGTGTGGGGTGATACACGATAACAGCGTGAACCACCTTTAGCCTTAACAACAAGACCATGGCTAAAGAGATATTCTTCCTAAGCATCAGGCGCACTGGTTGCAAGAGCCATGGACATATTGCCCTGCGTGCCACTTATGCTATTGTCTCTTAGCCGAAAATATAACTCCTCGAAATGATTAGCGAGCCTTGCCTTGCTCGTTCAAGTCGTAGTAGTAGCGGAGGAGAGGATATGCTCAAAAGCGAAAGCAATCACATCCTGAGTTTGAGTGAGATCGGGGATACCAGATAAACACGGGGCGTCAATCTATAAAATCCAATTCATCAATTAAAAGTCTCCAGAATGCAAATGATGTGATGCTACAGCACTAACACTTAAGTAGGTGCTGCTCTACAAGAAGAGTTCCTTTAGGACATAAGAGACAGTCGTTTCTGTACATAGTGCACATCTGATTACAAATAAGATTGAAATAGGCCACTCACATCACCGATGATATGACCACCTTGACAAGAATTTAGGTCTCATGTTCATGCAGATCTAGATTGCCATGTGTGCTAACACCTCTATGTGTGTTGCAAGAGTGTTGGGCATATGTGTTAGCTGTAGTTGTTCAACATGATGAGCCACTAGGCAATGCATCAAAGATAGCTCAGCAACTCAAGCAAGAGACAAGCTTGGTGTGCAAGTTTCTTCAACTATGAACAGGTCAGCAACAAGCAGGAACATATTCAGCACATTCACTGAATGTTCCTATCTCTCGACAAAGGACGTGCATCATCGTGTTTAAAGACTCAACCAATTGCAGCATTCAACAAATAGCCTCATAACAAAAGGATCTAGTCCCAACATACTATTACTTCCATGGATGTTGTCCATACTTCAAGCACCAAGACTGCTGTAACTATGGTGGCTCAGTAGCAAGCAAAAGCTACATCGCATATGCAGTGCCTACACAGTTTCCTTGTCCATGGTTGCTGCACACGCCAACACCACATGCTGGTGCCACTCACAGCACAATCGCTAATAGATGTGAGCTTCCATGCATTTTTTTTAGTTAAGCAAGAGCAGCAGTGTACATTTAAACCCCAAAAAAAAAGGTGCTTCATTGCCTTCTTCTTGGTTAAGGCGCAGCCCCAACACTGCTGAGCATCCTATTCTATCAAGTGTAGCAAACATTTCCTATCTACTGTAGCACAGCACAAGTTCTCATCTTGCAACTTGTGCAAAAGCATGTTGCAACTTGTGCCCAAGGAAGCGCAGCCCACAACCGCTCACATTGCATAACATTTTAGGATTGGTTATCTTTCAAATTTTTTCTTGTATTCCTCTACTTGGTCTTTTGCTCTGTCTCTCTCATGGATTGTATCTCTTAATATGTTTTCATATTCTTTTGTGGGTGTGGCCTCCTGCAACTCCTGCTGCAACCCTTTGTTCCTTTCACATAACTTCCTTGCTTCTTTTTCCTAATGCTCTACTTTCTAGGTAGTGGCCTTTAATGCCTGCATCAGACTTTGGTCTTCACTTTCTGTTTGTTTCTCCTTCCTGGAAGCACTGGTCTTGAAAGATTCATGACCCACTGGCTGTTGTTGTTGCTGTTGTTGTTGCAACAATTGCTCCCCATCTCCATTATCTTTGTCATCCAAGTTATAGATGACCTGTTGGGGTTTGCAAGACAACTGCTCATGGATTTCTACCAGAGCTTATAATGCTTGATCCCATACTTTGCTCAGTCTGGCCTTTGCTATGTTAATTACTGCTGCCTTAGCATCTAGCGGAAGGCACATGACTTCCTCTTCTTCCTAGGTTTTTAGGGCTTGTATTTCAAACTGGGTGACTACCAAAGCTATTGTGCTCTCTAGCACTTCTTCCTTTAATCCCTCGATTTTGTCAGCCCAGACTTTTGTTGGCTTCCTTGCCTCTTCCAATTGTGCTTGTAGCCTTTCTATCTATGCTTGGAGAGATTGCCTCTCGGTAATGAGAGTTCTGATTTTTCCCTCACTTAGCTCTTTTTGGTCTACTAGGGCCCTTTCAGCCATGGCCACTTTCTTTTGCAACTCCTCGTTTTGCTGCGCCAGTGACTGTGATTTGCACTCCAACTCCTTGGTTCTTGTTGTGGCACTCATCAACATTTCATATTGTTTATGATTTAGTGCACTCAATTGATTAATTGCACTCCGGGCCCTTATTTCATACTCCTCGTTTTGCTGTGCCATTGACTGTGATTTGCACTCCAACTCCTTGGTTCTTATTGTGGCACTCATCAACATTTCATATTGTTTATGATTTAGTGCACTCAATTGATTAATTGTACTCCGGGCCTTTATTTCATACTCCTCCATTGTTTGAAGAGAGAGTGAGAGAATTTTATGGGCCATAGTCATTAGTGCTTTGTCCATGTGCAGTTGTTCCGCCTCTAGTTTTTCACGTAATTTGTCTTTATGACTTGGGCCTCCTTGTGCCTTTTGCACAAATGCTACCACCCAAGGCTACAATTCTGATGGTATGATCAGCTCTATTCTTGTGGGCATCTTCCCCTTTTGGGCTACTTCTTCTTTATTTTTCTGATGTTCCCCTTCTCTCCTCTTCTTCTCTTCTTCCTCCTTCCTTTTCTTTTCTTCTTCCTCCTTTTTCTTTTTCGCTTCTTCAGATTTCTTTTTTCTCTCAGTTTCTGCCAGCGGCTTCCTGTTTCTTTTTCTCTTCCAGTTCCCTTTTCCTTTCTTCTATGTCCTCTTTTTCTTGGCTTCTTCTGGGTCGATAGTGTTTCTTCATCTTCTTCCTCTTTTTTGTTGGCTTTCTTGGCAATCTTTTGCCATTCTTCCTTGTCATTTACATCATCCTCAAATGAACTGAAGGTTACTTTGGTAGCTCTTGAGGATCCTGCGACTTCTTTGTGTTGCTGCTTGTTGGAGATGTTTCCTGTCCGTCGATCCACCGATCTTGTAGCTTGCGCGCAACTGCACTTGAGGATCCTACGACTTCTTTGTGTTGCTGCTTGTTGGAGATGTTTCTTGTCCGTTGATCCACCGATCTTGCAGCTTGCGCGCAACTGCCCTCAGGTGTGCATGTACCACAGTGGACTGTTTCTCTTTAGCCCTGGTGTCTGCTCTCTTGGCCAGATTTTCCTTATAAATTGTTGGAATTAGGGTTGCAGGAAAGCACACAAAGCTTGGAGAAGAAGAAGCAAGAATGCACACAACACAAAGTGTATTAGATTGTGTCAATGTACAAAAGATAAGTTAGCCCTAGAGTGATGGGCGTATATACAAGCCGGGGGAAAAAACCTCCTAAAGAGGGAAAAAGTGCCCCGGCGGTCCTAAGTGTGTTCACACACATCACTGCCTATGTATATGGCAACAAATCCCCCCTGGGAGTGATGGTGTGAACGAGAGCTGGCACTCATGTATAGGGGAGTGCCATGCCCGAAGTAGATGAATCCACAAAGGGGAGCAAGCCCAAAGCTTTGCGGAAAGCTTCGAACTTCTCACGAGGAAGCGCCTTTGTGAAAAGATCGGCGAGGTTGTCCTGTGTTGGCACATAGGCCAAGCTGATCTCTCCTGCTGAGAGTATCTCCCTGACATAGTGATAATGCACCTCAATGTGCTTTGTGCGAGCATGAAAAACTGGGTTTGCAACAAGTCTAGCCTTATAGCGATCAACACTGCCATCTGGCTTTCGTTTCAACTTAAAAACCCACTTACATCCAATGGCCTTTTTACCAATAGGCAAATCACACAAAGACCATGTACCATTCTTCATTATGGCATCATATTCACTTTGCATTGCAGCCAACCAATTTTCTGAATTTTGTGCCTCATCAAATGAAAGAGGTTCTTCCTCTTCACACATACTAGACACAGCCAAAGCATAACAATCTGATGCATAAGAGGCATGCTGAAAACCTGAACGAGTACGACTAGGCATAGGTGCATCAATCTTACTATCACGCAAGGTTTGCACCAGCCATTTAGGCATACCTCTAGCCTGCTCATTTTCAGCCCTATCCTCATGAATTACATCCTGTAAATCTGCATCAGAAATAGGCTGATCTATGATGTCGTTTGAAATCTGCATAGGCTGAATATTTACCTCATTAGGACTTACATTTGAATTCCCACCTGTAAACAGAGGCAACAATGTATCAAATACATCCCGTGAGCTCACACCTGTCTCTTTGGTACATGATAACAAAGGCTGCACAGCATCTTCTACAAAAACAACATCTCGACTAATCAAGATACGCTTTGACTGTGGATGATACAATCTGTAACCCTTGCTTTCAGCACTGTAACCAACAAAAATGCATTTGACAGCCTTATCATCCAATTTTCTGCGTTGTTGCACAGGCACTAAAGCATAGGCCAAGCAACCAAAGACACGCAAGTGACCAATAGAAGGCTTCCTGCCATGCCAAGCTTCATATGGAGTAATAGACTACAAGGCCTTAGTGGGACACCTGTTGAGTACATATGCAGCACACATGACAGCCTCAAGCCAAAACGCATGTGGCAAAGCTTGGCTCTTGACCATACATCGTGCCATCTCCATAAGTGACCTGTTCTTCCTCTCAGCAACACCATTTTGCTGAGGGGTATACGGCACTGTACATTGGTGTTTTATCCCACGATTAGCCAGAAATGCATCAAACTCTTTAGACATGTACTCCCCCCCTCGATCAGTACGGAGGGTGCCCACAGTACAATTGGATACATTTTCAACCATAAGAAAAAACTGTTTGAAGCACAATAACACTTCGGACTTTGCCTTCAGTGGATATACCCATGCATGCCTTGAGTAATCATCAATGAAAGTCACGAAGTACAAGTGTTTACCAAATGACGGAGTTTGCATAGGCCCACATACATCACTATGTACAAGCTGCAATTTGCGAGTGGCCCGCACAGAACCATCCTTTGGAAACGCAGAACGCTGCATTTTGCCCAAAATACAGCCTTCACAAACATGTTTCAATGGTGCCTCAAGAGGGGGCAATGAAGCAACCATATCAAATTTCTATAAACGCAGCAAACTAGCAAAGTTCAAATGACCAAAACAAGCATGCCATAGTTTTGCATCTGAAACTGCCTTTTCATCAGAGACTGCATTTGCTGAATCTTCCACACACTTATCATAAGAATTGAGCCTATACAGCCCATGAAACAAGGTGCCAGATGCAATAATCGTATCACCAGAAGTCAAATCATGAACAGTACATCTGTCATCCACAAATTTGATTACAAATCCAAGTCTAGCAAGCGCAGAGACAGACAATAGATTCTTCTTTATCCCTGGCACATACAAAGCATCTGAAAGTGTGAAAGCGCTGCCATTTGCAGCCGTAAGCATAATTTTACCAACGCCCTTCACTGGGTAAGAAGCATTATTGGCACATGTGACAGTATTCCCATTAGGGACAGCCTCAAGAGAAGTGAACATATCACGATGCGAGGTAATGTGCTTAGTAGCACCACTGTCAAAATACCAAACATGAGAGTCAACAGAAACTGCCAAACATGCATCATGTACAGATGGGTCATACTGGCAATACACGCTAAACGCCCATTCTGTATCCTGCACAACATTTGCAGAATCTGCATTTATAGAAGCATCCGCTATTGTGGCTGCATTTGACTCTTTCTTCTTTGCCTCTTTAGCCTTTAGCTTAGGGCAATTCTTAATGACATGATCATTTGCCTTACAATAGTTGCACCTGGTCTTTTTCTTGCCTTTATCAAGAGCCTTCTCAGACTTATTGTTGCTACCTGTGGAAGTCGAAGAAGTTGCAGACCTACTAATAGGAGAAGAAACAGTGGAAGGGGCTGCCTTACCATTTCTTCTCTGCTGCTGGGCAGCCATAAATGCTTGATCAACTGCACGCTGCCTGGCCCTGTTTTGCCTGGACTGCGCTTCTTGTAAGAGCTTGTTGACTAAAGTATCATACTTGACAGCATCAAGTCTGTCCTCATTAAGAAGTCTCCACGTGGAAGCAAAAGTCTGATATGTCTCAGGTAAAGCACCAAGAACAGTCTGCACAAGAGAATGATCAGGAATAATCTCACCTGCAGAAATCAACTGTTCTTTGAGATCTTTAATCTCAGCAAGAAAAACATTCATGTCATCATCTTCTTGCATAATCTTCAATTCTAGCTCTTTACGCAGGTAAGCGATTTTTGCCTCGTTACGACCTGCATACAAACCAGCTAGAATATCCCAAGCCTGTTTTGCTGTTTTAGCTGAACGAATATGTGGGGTGATGTTCCGTTTGACAGAAAGTGCAATTAAGGCATGAGCCTGCGCATCTTTACCATCCCAACGAGCTTGTTCAGCAGTGGGTAAAACAGCAGCAACAGTAGAGCTACTAGAACCTGCAACATCCTCAACAGATCCTACATCCACAGAACCTGGACCTATATCCATACCCTGCACAATGTTCCACACTCCTTTTGCAACCAAAACATGCTGCATCATGTATGCCCAAAGTGGGTAGTTGCTGTCTCCATCCAGTTTGTCTTCAGCAGGCAGCAGACAACATGCGAAATACATCATTGCTGTTATCAGCCATGGCCACTGACTGAAACTGATGCAAAAGCTACCTGTAATGAAGCAAAGACTGAACAGAAGACAACTTGTGCTATGTAGCACAGTCCACAATAGAACACGTATGCCTGTTTTGCAGAAAACTGCACTGTCGAAATTTCTGCAGAAAATGACGAAAACACCTGTGCAGAACTTGAAATGCAAAAACGGAGCCCGAAACGACCTCAGATGCAAATTCTGAGAACGCTAATCCCTACGAGCTTATTTGTAGAGTATAGGGACCTGCAAGCGCTCGTGAAAACTCACCTCGATTGGAGAACGTGAGTCGGACGGTGCTGGCGGTGTAGCCCTGGGAGCCGATGCCTGCTCTGATACCAATTGTTGGAATTAGGGTTGCAGGAAAGCACACAAAGCTTGGAGAAGAAGAAGCAAGAATGCACACAACACAAAGTGTATTAGATTGTGTCAATGTACAAAAGATAAGTTAGCCCTAGAGTGATGGGCGTATATACAAGCCGGGGGAAAAAACCTCCTAAAGAGGGAAAAAGTGCCCCGGCGGTCCTAAGTGTGTTCACACACATCACTGCCTATGTATATGGCAACATAAATTGCTGCCCAATTTATTTTCTCTCCTGCTTTCGCTGCTCTAAGTAGTTTGTAATTTTTGTTAGACATGTCCTCCGGCTTCCCCATGAACATGATGTTCTGCAGAGAAGTAAATTGTTCCCCTCGGCTTTTGTTTGCCACATCTTTCACTTGGTGCATGTTGCGTGTTTTAGGGATTTTTTCATCCACCCTTAGCTTCAAGTTGGTGTCGAGCGCTCCCTCTAAAGGCAATCCCAGCGCATAGTGCATTGTGTTTTCTGAGATCTTTATCCGCTCCTTCCCTTCCACATGCACAGTGTTCGTTTCTAAAAATTGATTAATCAGTCTTCCCCCATCCTCTGGGTCCTATAGCTCCTCCCACTGTCGGTCGAGATTTTTCAAACCCGCATCTCCTTGCCCACTCCTAATGCTCCTTCTTCCTCATGTCCAGGATGAACATGGGCATTCAGAGGCTTTTCTCTGGTTTTTTGTCAAGCCTGAGCATCCTTTTGATCTTCGGCATGGTGCTATTTTCAGAAAAAGTGCTGTAGATGGGTGAGAGTGTGTCGAGTAAGAGAGTGTGTCGAGTAAGAGAGCAGAATGTGAATGTGAGCGTTGGTGTTCTCTTTTATGATGTTTTCTCCTTTTAGCTTCCTTTTTTGAGGTGTTTTTTGGCTTCTTCATTTTCAATGTGACATGACCCTCGATTTACATCATGCTCGCCGCCTTGGTTTAATGCTATTAAAGCATTTTTGCCATTTTCCCTTCTTGCTGTTGTGAGTGGATTTTTAATGATGTCGTGACACGTTCCCTTCATGTAATTGCTGATGTGGCCTTTTGTATTGTTGACATGGCTCAAGCTAGCGCATGCTTGGTCACTTGCTTTTTTGTTGTTCGGGCTTTGATTGGTTGTGAGCGATCAGGGATTTTGCGGTCTGGCCATCCTTCCACAGCTTTGTGATTTTTTAAATCTTTCGCGTCCACCTCTACTGTGAGATCATGCCACGGCATATGCTCCGGACCGGCTCCTAGTCTTCCGCTTATTCTTTTTTTGGTGGGATTTCCACTAGTATTTCCTCATCCTGAAGCCATTGACTGCTTTTGGAAAGGGTGTACCATCCAAGTTTTCTAAGGTGAAAGCTTTTTGGCTGACTGAGTCTTTCACTATGAATGGTCCTATCCACCGGATCTTGAATTTTCTGGGATGAGGTCCCAACTTGGCGTTGTAGACTAATACAAGGTCCCCTTTTACAAAAATTATGTGCTTGAGATCCCTATTAGTCGAAGCCTTTCTTCTTTGTTGCACTATCTCTGCTTTTAAGGAGCTGATTTGCCTTTCTTCCTCTAAGGCTAGGAGTTCTTGTATTCTATGCTCCTGGGATTCTTCCATTAGAAGCTTCTCCTGAATGGCCACTCTCAAACTGGGTACCACATACTCTATTAGCATGACTGCTTCTAAAAACCATAGACTAGTTTGAATGGTGTTTGCCTAGTCATGACCTTGAATGATGTCCGAAATGCCCATAGGGTAGCATCTAACTTCTGGTCTTAATCATTTTTGTTGGCATTTATGATTTTCTTTAGAAACTTGGTCAGCACTTTGTTGGTAGATTCTACCTGGCCATTGTACTGTGGGTCGTAAGGTGAGGACTTCTTGTGATTGATCAGGTATCTTTCCATTAATCCCTTCATCACTTTGTTTATGAAATGTGGCCCCCTGATCACTAATTATTTCCATCGGCAACCCATGCCTAGCAACAATGATGTCTTTGAAGAGGAATTTCACCACCTCTTCTGCAGAGTTTCTTTTCATAGCCTTAGCTTCCGGCCACTTGGTAAAATAATATGTTGCCACAATGATGTATTCACCATCTACTGCCTTTTGTGGGTGGCTTGATTGGTCCCACAAAATCCAAATCCCCACTTCATGAATGGTAACAACGGTAGTATGGGTGTAATGGGAAACCTATCGGAATCTCTAGGTTGACCCATGCGTTGATAAACATCACAGTTCTTTGCTTCTACGTTGGCATCTCTTAAGATAGTTGGCCACCACCGGCCTGCTTGTAAAATTATTTGGGCTGTTATTTCACTGCCCATGTGTCCTCCACCTCCAGTGCTTCTCTTAACACCGCTTGCTGCTCATGGTCCAAAACATATTTGCGTAGAATTTGGTCTATGCTTCTTTTATAGAGCTGCCCAGCAATCATAGTGAAATTTCTGCTCCTTAGGATGATTCTCTTCTTCATGTTTGTAGTATATCCTTCCGAAAAAGAACCATCTTCCAAAAACTGCATCATGTCATAATACCAGTTTTCTTCCACTCCAGTCGATGCTACTGTGAACAAGTTAGCATCTGGGAGTTGGTCTTCCACACCCTCCAAAGCAGGTTCTCGAGAATCTAGCCTAGACAAAAAGTCTCCCACTGCGTTTTCTTTTCCTGAATGGTGAACTCAAATTCTTGAAGTAGAAGCATCCATCTTGTCATTTTCCCCACCAGGAAGGCTTTGTTTACCAAATAGATGAGAGCTTGATGATCCACATGGAAAAAAAATTTGTTTCCCAAAAGATAGTGCTGGAACTTGTTCACAGAGCGAAGATCATGGAGAGCACCTCCCGCTCTATTGTACTATAGTTTTTTTAGTTTTTTTCCACTAATGTGAGAGCTTTGCTGGCATAATGTATAGGCTGCATGTACCGTTTTTGTTTCTTCTACATGAGTGTGCTGCCCATTGCCCTATCTAAAGCTTTTACATAAACATGGAATATCATATTCCATTTCGAATTGATCATTACTGGTGTAGATGATACCATGTTCTTTAGCCAATGGAATGCCTTCTGACATTCCGGGCTCCATTCATATTTGGCATCCTTTTTTGTTAGTGCATATAAAGGATAAGCCACATGAGCTAAGTATTTCAAAAACCTTGAATGCCACTTCACCTTGCCAAGGAATCTTTTAAGCTGCTTTATGTTTTGGGGAGCGGACATTTTGGATATGGCCTCCACCTTAGCTAGATCCATGGCCAATCCTTGGGTTGACACAATGTGTCCTAACAGTGTTCCAGACTTTACTGCAAATGCACATTTGGCTGGATTCAAGTTCAGCCTTGTATCTCTACATCTCTGCGAACATAACCTTAGATGATAGATGTGTTTAGCTTTATCTCCAGACACACTAAAATCATCCACAAAAGCTTTCATGAAATCTGTCAGGTAGTCATAGAAGATTTCTTACACCATTATTTGGAACGTGGCAGGTGCATTTTTTAAGCCAAACATCATAACAGAGACACCCCACGTTGTGATGAAGGTTGTTTTCTCCCTGTCTTCCGGGGCCATCTTGACTTGGTTGTACCTGCTGAAACCATCCAAAAACGAGTATATATCCTTTCTAGCTACCTCATCAACAAGGAGTCCATAAATGGAAGCAGAAAGGGATCTGAGTTTGTTGCTGCATTTAGCTTGCGGTAATCCACACATATTCTGATCTTCATATTCTTTTTGGGTACTACCACAATGGGAGATATCTAGGTGGAATTTTCTACTAGTACGATGAAACCTGCCCTCAATAGTCTGTCAATTTCTTCTTTGACTTGCTTTGCATAGTTTGGGTTCATTCTGTACCTCTGTTGTTTGACAGGTATGGCTCCCTCTTTTAGGTTGATGCTGTGCTGGAAAAATTTAGGGCTAGTTCCTTCATATGACCATGCAAAGACGTATTGGTATTCCTTCAATAAGGATACCAGCTCCTGTTTGAATTATTCTTCCAGCTCGAGACTGATTTTCACATGCTTTTCATCTTTTTCTTCCCCTAGATTGACCTCTTGTAACTTGTCCGGGCTGACTTTGCGGCATTGTTTTCTTGGTTCTCCTTTTTCTTTTGCACCCATTCTCGAATTTCCTCAATCTCTCCTACTTACTCTAGATTTTGGGCCCACTTAATTTCTTCGGAGGCGTTCTCCTACAATGTTTTGCTTAGTTTTGAGTTTTCTATTTTCCTGGAATCTGCCTCTGCATTCTTTATTTGATCATCTGCTACTTCCACATTTTCGCCCTTTGTTTCTGCATGATGCCTTATTGCTTCCCCCACATTTATCATGTACAAGGGCACCAGATTTGGATATTCGCAAAGTATTTTGGTCTCTTCATCGTCATCCAAGCCTTCTGACATGTTGAAAGTTTCGACATGGACTGGCCTCTGAGTAGGTTTCACTTGTTTCTTTGCATCAGTGACATCCACATGCACCTTCCGCTTTCCCGGTGATTCTGTTCTTGCTCGAGTTCTGCTTTACCTTTCCATATCTCAGCCAGGGCCTTCCTAATAATACATGGTAAGACCCGATGTGGTTTTTTATGGTGATAACTACTAAGTTGACCTTGAAGTCAACCTATTTGATCCTCATTGAAACATTTTTTTATGATTCCTTTCGGTATCACCACCTTGTTGTCAGCCATTCTTATGTTGAACTAAATGGGATCCCACTTGAGGCCCAATCCTAATGTAGTTTCTTTAGTGACAACATTCACTACAGACCCTCCATCTAGCACTACATCATTAATGAGAACATTGTTAAGTTGAATTGTGACTTTGGCCACTTCATCATCTCTGGATGCTGGTGGTTCTTCTGCCTGCATATTGCCACATTCTGGGGTTTCTTCCTCTACCGTGTGCTTCAGTTCTTTACTCAATCCTTCAATGCCTGCCATCAAAAAATAAGCCTTGAACCTTTGAGATAAATCCAATACTTGTTTTAGCTGAACCTATCTATCCATCAGCATTGACATCACATTTGTTTGCAACCAGTCAACATTTTTTTGGTTTTCTTTCTGCCGTTCCTTGTCGAAGTGCTCCGCATGCTTGCTTTGACTTGCTTCCATAAAATCTTCAGTGATTTCTCTTGAGTCATCCTCCTTTTGCTTGCCTTTCCTTCTTTCTATTTCCCTAGCAGTTTGAATTCTCACCTTCTCCTGTTGTTCCTAGTCTATAGCTGCCTTTGGGTGAGTTTTGATCACCAAGTGAAGTTGTCACCACACCCGATTCACTTGCCTTAGCCCTTGTCCACTATAAGGATGTCATGAACTTCTAACTGCGTGTCCTCTGCCTGCATCATGTTGGCACTTGGTGGATTCTCCTTGAGTAGCATCAATTCTACTTGCACATTCTGCTTTGGTATGCCCAGGCTATTGACAATAGTAGCATGTGAAGTTGGTGGTTCCTTTGGAATGTCCTTGGCCTCTTCTCCCTGAAATATTTTCGTAACCTCTATTCCCATACCTTCCCATTCCAGGGAATCCTCTTTCCGCTCCTTCGATGTTGTTCACCATAGGAGCTCTATTCTTCATATTGTATCTACAATTCCATGTACTGTGGTTGTACATGTTACAAATAGAGAAATTTAGAGGTATAGTGCATTCCTCCTTAAGGTGACCTTCTTGCTTGCATTGGGAACATAACACATTCTTCCGAAAATCCGCACCTTTTCTCTTTTTCATTTCTTGCACCAATTGCTTCATTTGCTGCATCAGTTCTCTGAAACCTGCTGGTACTTTCTTGGATTTCTTCTTTTTTTCTTTCTTTTTTGCCAGTGGAGTGTCCTGCGAAAGAGTCGCTTGAGTCGTCTTCTTTAGTGGTGACACTCTTCATGGGCTTCCTTTTTTATCTCCTTTCCTGACTTCTTTTTTCCGCCCTTTTGGCCAACTCCACCAGTTCCTCGAATTCATCTTCAATTTTTGCTTGCTTTGCGTTAATTGTTGTATGGATGTCCTACTTAAGCCCTTGGACAAACCAATCGGCAACTATTTGTATCGAGGGTCAGGTTGTTTTGCCACTCTCTACCTCAAGCTTAACAATTTTGTTGCATAAGCTTCCACATCCATGTCCTCTTGTTGGAGCTCTCTCATTTGATCACAAAGTTAAGTTACAGACTTAATCTTGCAGAATCTCCCCAGAAAGGCAATCATGACTTCTTCATAGGTCTAGAAATGGTTGTCCTGATATATTGACACCCACTCTCTGGCTTTGTCCTTAAAGGTATTCATGAAGGCATCTCTACAGATTTCACTTAGCTCTGGTTCTTCTAAATTATGAGGTTTGCCACTTTCCAGTATTGCTCAAACCTCCTCACATGCAGATCTACATCTTCCCCTTTATTGCCTAAGAACACCGATAAATTTTTTGATAATGATGCCATGGCTCCCTTGAATCGTTTCCGGGGGGTTTTCTTCTACTTTTTCTTCTTGGTTTGGTTGCTCCACCCTTTTTGAATCTTCCAAACCTAGATTGTGCACTGCTTCTCTCTCTCAACACTCCTTTTCTTGGTCCAAGTTATACTTAAGTTCTGATGCTACCTCTTGCTCGTGTGGGTTACTAGATATTTCTACACTATCTTCTTGATTATGACAGTGCGAAGTAATCCTTCCTATACGAGTTTCCTAGAGGGTCTCTTGGAAGGCATCACTTTTTACCCTCTTTAGATTCATGAACATACGTGAAACATGCTTGAATATGGTTGGGTCGGGTGGTGAAAAGCTCTTCATGTTGACTTTTTCAGAAAATTCCTTTCATGCTACGGTTTCATCATGGATTTGCTTGAAATGGATTCACACTCTCCTTTGCTTATTGGTATAGAATGCTACCCACCATAAGAGCTTGTTCCTAGTAGAGTTTTTGATCCCCAACAAGATCGCCAAGTGTTTCTCGTTGTTTTCCCTAACAAACGGAATGGCAAGATAGAAGTCTGGTGTATCAGACTAGTCACGTAATGCCATAGGAGACATGTAGACTCTCGACAGAAATTCTGGATTCAAAACACCAACCCTTACATGGTCATGAGGAACATTCTAGACTCCGCTCAACTGGATAGGCTCATGCACATTGTTTCCCATCTCTTATTCTACATCACTCCTTTTCTTGTCACACTTACTCTCTCTCTTACACAGCATGTACCATTAAGTAGAATACAACACACTCAGACATCCCAGAATAATATGTGACATAGAAGAGCGAAGTAATGGCAAGTGTATTCTTGATTTCATTTTCAGAATAATTACAGAGTATCACATAACTGTTTACAAAGTTATACTTCATTGCACATCACACAACAGTGAGTCGGCATACACTCCTCTCAGCACACACTACTCTCATCATCCTCTCTACAGTAGCTAGTCACCCTTTTGAATTATGCCTTCTTGATCTTGGCAACGGCTCTATATTATAAAGAGGTATTGCAGTCTCTAAAAAACTTAACCTGTATGAGCAAGGAAGAGCAAAAAACAGAATAGGAAATTAGTTGGCATAAGAATTTTCTAGTTATACCAACCCAAAGAGAAATATTGTACCACTCTAAGATATATGAAGGGTACCCATTATAAAACCTCATATGGCCCATTTGTGTGAGCAGAGAAATTCAGGAACATATCAGAAACAATAACTAGTTAAAAAATCTCCAGGCTTTATGCCATACAGAAAGCCTGCATATACCAAAATGAAATGCAGAGCCTGAGATGTACCAATAAAAATAGCAATCATCATTATGTGGAGGCTTGGTTGTAGTGTTGAAATATACAAGTGAATAGGGTGTGTGCGAGAACAAGCCCTTGGTTGATGCGTAAATGTGAAAGAACCTATGAAAAGGTGAGAAGAATCTACTGGGAGAGAATAAAGGGTAGCATGAGAAGATTTAGGAAGTGTGGAGATATTCTGGGAGATATTCTGGGAAAAGTGAAGAGGTGGAGAGAATTAGGGAAAAGAGATGGAGTGAATCATGGAGAAATCAGTGGGATTAGATGCTTGATGTAAACTCTATAAATTGAGGCTAGAAAATTATAATTTTTTCTCTTTTTTCAACTAGGCTCTGTACCCCCAGCCAGTGGAGGAGCTCCCTCTCTTTGCACACATAAAATTAGGCCAAACCCTTCTAGCACATGATAGGTATCTCATAGCTCTTCAAGCTCATCAAGAAAGAAGCGCAAACCGCCAACGGAGCTGGGAGAAATCGACGATTTAGCAGGCGCCGTTTTTCTGAAGGGGATTTGAGATTTCTGCTTGCTCAGTTCAAATCACTCTAATTCCTCTTAGCCCAAGGTGTTTTCAAGCATGCTCTACAAGCTGGTGAATACAGAATTCAGTTTCATCAAGTCTACAGTGAGATCCAAGCTCTTCATCAAATCTACAAGTGACTTTGGTAAAACAGAGATTAAGCTTTCAATATTTGGTCAAATCTTATGTTTCTTGGCTTAATCCTCTACTAGACTCATTGCTATTGATGGCTTTGAAATCATTTGAGCTCATTTGAAGTTTAAGGCACCAGATCTGGACTCCCCGCATACTCTGTTTTTTGCACACAAACCAGAGGATTAATTTGCTAATCAATGATTAATCAATGCTAATCACTGTATTTTGGTACAATTAAGGGTTCAAATTAACCATTAGGATACAGATCCCTATAACTTCAAATTGTAATTCGGAGTTGGTTTGATACTCCAACCATCTCGTACAAATTGGTTACCCTTGATTTAATGTAATTTAATTGTAATTCGGAGTTGGTTTGATACTCCAACCATCCCGTACAAATTGGTTACCCTTGATTTAATGTAATTTCTGGTGATTTTATGCTGATAAATTTGTTATAATCATCTATTAAACACCAGATTGAGTTGTAAAAGGGTAGACACTGCCCTTGAATCTTGAAATTGGATCAAGAGGTAAGACCCCCTTCACATCACCATGAGTACAGCACAAGAAATAGCCAAATTTAATGGGGAGCAATTTTACACATGGCAGACAAAAACCATGTATTTGCTCATCAGGAAAAATCTGTGGGGGCTAGTTGAGGGAAGAGATGAATGTCCAGAGAGAGGGAAAAATGAGTGGAAGAGTAGGAATGAAAAAGCATTGGGACTTATTGCACTCAGTTTAAATGATGAAATCATTTAAATGATGAAATCATTGGGACTTATTGCACTCAGTTTAAATGATGAAATCATTGGGACTTATTGCACTCAGTTTAAATGATGAAATCATTCATCACATCATAGGGATACAATGGGCAAAAGATGCATGGAATGAACTCAATAAATTATTTGGCACATAAGCAAAAAATTCAAAGATAAATCTGTTAATGCAATTCTACAAATTGGACATGAAGGAAAGTGAACCTTTAATCACACACTTGAACAAATATAAAAGCATTAAGCAACAGTTGGCAGCTATTGGCAAAAAGGTAGAAGATGATGAGGCACTAGCAGTGCTACTGAAGAGTGTGGACAAACGTGAATATGAAAATATTGTAGCAACACTAAAGAATGTACCTGAATTGAAGCTACACGAGATAGAAGCAGCTCTTTTAGAGCAAGAGAGCAGAGGCAAAGAGAAGAAATGGCTCGACTCAACAGCAGGAGAAGAAAAAGCATTCTTCACCACCCGAGGAGGATTCTCTCAAGGACGAGGACGAGGCAGAGGCAGAGTAGGAGAAAGGACCTTCACTTGCCACAAATGTGGAAAGCCAGGACACATGGCAAGAGATTGCACAGCAAACCCAGTGGAGAAGGAACGACATCGGCAAACTTCATGGAGGCTCCAAAGGAAGTGGAGTCGGATCATCTTTTCTGAGAGAGAGAGAGAGAGAGAGAGAGAGAGAGAGAGAGAGAGAGAGAGAGAGAGAGAGAGAGAGAGAGAGAGAGAGAGAGACCCCACAACCCAATGTAACCTGCCCCAACAAAGTAAAACCACCTCTGAGCCACCGATGATGTAGGCCACGTGGTAGATAAATGTATGTGTGAGCACTTTAGTCAAGGTCGCAGGCACTTATAATAGCCTTGGACACATAGAGAGAGTGTGTGTCAAGGACTATGGAGTTTAGGGACTTGAGGCACTGGTCGCGGGCTATCAAGTAAGAGGGAAACTTGGTATAGGATCCAGGTGTGCTAGAGAGTATTCACTTGAGGGGAGGTGTTGAAATATACAAGTGAATAGGGTGTGTGCGGGAACAAGCCCTTGGTTAGATGCTGTAAAAGAGGATGTGTAAATGTGAAAGAACCTATGAAAAGGTGAGAAGAATCTACTGGGAGAGAATAAAGGGTAGCATGAGAAGATTTAGAAAGTGTGGAGATGTTATGGGAGATATTCTGGGAAAAGTGAAGAGGCGGAGAGAATCAGGGAAAAGAGGTGGAGTGAATCATGGAGAAATCAGTGGGATTAGATGCTTGATATAAACTCTATAAATTGAGGCATTGCCCTAATGAGAATTTGCTGGTTTTTGAGTATCCATGCCTACATTAATCTATTTACTAATTATCCACTAATTACATCTTAATTATTTGCTAATCACTTTGTTAATGATGTTGATTCTAGTGTTTGATCCACCATAGCTCATCACAATGCTCTAATTTCAACATGTAGTACTCTCAGTCTCTTAAAAGAAGAAACCACATACAGACAAGCATGCTAAGATAAGCAGTAAATCCAAAGTTAGAGTACCCTTGTACTATGTGATGTTAGTTGCAGTATTGCCTCATACTAGAGATTGCCAGTACCCATACTAATTAGTGAGCTTGATATCAGGCAAAATCATGTGCCAGCAAAGTATGAGCATGTGAATACTGCCAGGTATCTCCATGTCCTAGAACAGTAATTGTATGCCACAAGAAGCAAACAATATTACCAGCCAGCAGAAGCAAAAAGCATGTGAGTTTAGAAATATTAGTTGTAAGGTATACCAAATACCCCCAAAAAAACTTTAAGCAATTAAAGCTCAATGAACTGGCAGCATTTTCAACCAAAAGCAAATTTGTGTCAACATTAAGATCATTGTATAATTATTTTTTTTAATATTAGATACAATGGGGAGCTAGACCTAAAATTACATTAAGATTTTGAGGCAAAAAACCCCAAAAAAAATACCAGTAGTAGAGAAATATGGAGAAACCGCCGCTGTCCCTAGCCCTATCAGTAGACCAGGGATCCACAACAGTAAGGCTGTTAGATCATATTCAAGTGATGCTAGAGAATGTTAGAGAATCTTCAAAAAGATTAGTAGAAGAACTCCTGGAGCCTTGCAAAGCAGTTCACTTCCAAAAGTAATTAGATGCCACTCAGAAAATAATTCTCGAGAGTAATATTTTTATATTCTGTTTCAGAATGAGACATATGAAGTAGAATGCATTGGCAAGCATTATTTACTACTTCCAAAAGGTTAGCAGAGTAGAGTGTTCATAAACTAACAGAAGGTCAAGTGAATCCTTCATGAGGGTAGGTCACTGTTTGGGACATCATAGCATAGCGGAGGCTACACTCCAACCCACACACTTATCAATCCGTGAATGCAACCCAGTTAGCGCATAGAGGCTATCCCGAATGGGAGAAGAAGAGTTAACCCCACACTAATGACCTCTAGTCCTACTCAATCCTTCTCAACACTCAAGCAATCAATCTTACATAATCAAAGCATCAAGATTAGGCTACACTTAAGCACACAAATGCAACTTATGCAAGGAACCTAATATGCAAAGAGCTATCACACAAGCCTCAACTACACATTATTTCAAGCACAAGTTTCATCACAAGCACTCTATAACTCACAAATCAAAACATCATTAAGAAATCTAGGTTAGCAAGAGTGTAGACCAAAACCTCATATCATTGAAAATGTAAAGAATAGAAAGTACATGATTGAAACAAGAATGGAGATGGAGAGCCTTGGGAGAGCACTTGAGAAGGAGCTATGGAGCAAGCTCTCTCTATGAGCCTCTCAACCAAATGACCAAAGAGTCTTCTCTAGCTCTCAAAAGAGCTACCTTTTATACAAAAATTCTAGAACTCTCAAAAGTTCCCATGTGGGATTATTGTCAAGCCCCCTCCCACATTCATCTACAACTTTGAACTCTTTTCAAGAGCCCTAAGTGTCTTTTTTGTTGCATCCTTGTATTGATCTTCATTTGCATGCAACATTCCCCCCTTCCTATTTTGCGCACGTCCTCGAGCGCGGTAGTAGCAAGAGCTGCAACAAAAAAACAATTGATACGAGTAAAGTCCTTTATTGAAAAGAAAAGAAAAGAAAAGAAAAATCAGCAAAGATGACTTCACACGTGAGCATACAAGTGCAGGGCTGATTATAGTTTTAATTAGTACTAAAATAGGTGAGTAAAGACTAGTCAAATTGAGACTTAAGTAGTAGATAATGCTATGCAAAGGCAAGTGTGCTTTGTACACCGCCGGTTATGACCGTAGTCTCAATGTCCTACCAGTATGTAAGTTACTCCTAAATGGCATACCTACTCCTAAATATGAGCAAAGGTGATTGGAACTCTCGTTTTTTTTTTTTTTTGATATGTGTGTAGAAGTTGATGAAGATTAAGGTTCTATCCCAAAGAGACCCAAGCAATGGCCAAGAGACCTCCGCCAAGAGAATCTAAAGACCGCTAAGTATCTCAAGGGCGACAGACCCTTTTTCTTTCTTTTATGACCTAAGGAGTACCCCTTGAAGATGAGGGCATCGGTCTTGAGGGCCCATAATGTACCCCCGAGTCCTACCAACATCTATCAAGGCGATAGATTCCTCAAAGTTCTTCTTCTGAAGTTTTTAGACATCAGTGTTCACCCCATGGAAACCAAGGCATCGGCCCCAAGGTGCTAAGACAACCTCAGGTCCTACCAAGCATTTCACATGGCGGTAGACACTTCCTGTCTCAATTTATTTTGGATATATATTTTTTAGGGCACATTTTCGTAATTTTTATTACTCCTAGCACCTAGCTCATATCTAAGAGGTAGCTACCACTAAGGATAACTAATATACCTTGAAAACATAAGTACTTGGCATACTCCATTGGTATATATCCTACACTGTCTTTAGATAGAAATATCCTTTTCCTAAGTCTTCTAAGACTCTAGAATTTATTCACCATATTTTAACAACTAATCAAAAACTTCAAGCAGCCAACATTGTGTGAACATGCAAACCATATATTCGAAAGATAAGAGCACAAAAAGAAGTAGAGATTAAGATTTGAATACACCTGTTGTAGTGCCCTGTTGATGTTGTTCGTTTGCATTGATGCATTGCTGATTTTGGTGCAGATTGCTCCTCCTAGATGTAGGCGTAGCATGTCTCCTCCCTTCCTAATTTGTGTGCAAGGTAGGTGGACTAGTGGGGCGTGTTTGATGCTCTTGTTTTAGCGAGGATCTCTGTAAAATTTTTATTAACAAACAAAAAAAAGAAAAGAAAAAAATAAAATTTGCCATGGTGCCAAACACCGAATATAGCCGAGGGGAAAAAACCCAATGGGAGAAAAGTGCCCTGGCTTGTCGATCTTATTGTGGAGTCGATGTGCTTACCCTTGCGCTGGTGGTGGATCCGTGTCCTCGTCTGCTGGAAAGATGGTATCAATTTCCTCAGGGTGCAGAGACAACCCCTCACAAAAACCTGCCGCCGCTGGAGAAGGTGGTAGAGGAAGGAGTGCTTCCTCACTAAAGTATGGCATTGGTTCTATGGGAAGGTTAATCAGACAGTTTCGATTTTGGAACTGTGCAATGTAGGTACTCATATTGATCCAATATTGACATGTGGGGGCTTGGGGAAGGAGGGCTTGCAAGATCGGTGGTTGCAAGTCATTTAGGCTTGTATCCCTCCATTGTTGTGCTTGAACCTCCTCAGGTAATCGTCGTTGATTTGGTCCCCTCTCTGGTATTCTCACATTAAGAAGATTATGGCGTTGGGGTGTAACTCCCACAATTTGCTTCATTAAGCCCGTGCCATATCGTCTAAAGTAAGAGCGGCATATCCAACAAATATGTGAAGCTTCTTCTAATACAAGCCGTGCACACTCTTGACAATGTGGAAATGGGTGATGCTGTTGATAGAATAATGTGACAAAGTGATGCCCACAGCAACTTTCACCTAAGGGAGCATAGAAGTACCTAGAATGTGTTTGAAATGGAGGAGCACTATAACCCCCGCGATGATCTGGTCGAGTACTATCGGGGTCAATGCATGGTGGACATGTATCTCGCCAAATATCCATCAGGAGTTATCTGGATGTATAACAATGAAATTTAGAACACTCATATCCATCATGACAATTCTAATCAAAAACAAGATTATTTCAAAGAAAACACATCTTCTAAAGGCATAAGGAACTACATTATTCAAACATTGATTTACCAAAGAGCTTTAATTGTAGTGTTAATGCCTTATCCTTAGTTTTTGGTATATCCTTTTTAAGAGGTGGACACTTTAACAATTGTCTTGGAATTTGAGCAAGATAAGAGGATTTAGGCATGGAAGTACCAGAATCTATGCTCAAATAAGACTCATTTGGACTTGTCGTAGGTACACAAGTTGTTGGTTGAATTGTGAAACAAGGAGAAATAGGGACAACAAGTGTTTCAATACATGTTTTAGGAAGATCAACACAAGTTGTTTTGTAGGTGCTATCACAGCCACCTTTCCTTTCTTGAAGAGTTTGTGTTGATTTCTTTTGCACCCACTGATATGGGCAATCAGGGGTGACTTTTGGAATCTTTCTGAAACACTCTTTTACCCCTGTCAAAGCATGGCATTTTGGAAGCCAAATTGCTGTTGCACCCTCATAATAACCTTGTGCTTTAAGAACCTGTTTGGGGACCCATCGAGTAACAATCCGAGGTTTAGGCTTGGAAATGATGTGCTTCTTAAGAGGCTTAGCAACTGGACTAGATGGTACAAGTTTGTACGCATCTTTGGGTAGCCACATTGAGAATTCCTTCTTACCTGGCCTTCTTTGAGCAGCAACTAGAGTAGTTGGAACATGCCAGCCATGGCCCTCACTTGAGTACTCATCAATTATCCACATCATTTGTTTTGGAGCTTCAAGAGCAGTTTTGATTGTGGGTTGGGTAAGGTAGAAACATTACCCCTTTGACACGATAAAGCTCGTTGAGTTGCAGATCCCAAGATGCAATCAGAATCAATTTGCAACTTGTATTGTCTATTCTTCCAATCTAATGAGCAATTGGTAGCACTTAACCACGATCTACCGAGAACAACCTCTACCTACTGCCTTGGACTTACGTGCCACATAAAAGGGCACTGACATCTGGTGATCCTGAATGGTCATCATAATGACACATTTTTCCTCTATATGGTTATCTTCTCCGGAGAAGCTTCGTAGGTCCACAGGAACTTGCACAAGTGGTGGTTGACCCAAGGCTATCCAGGTGTCAAACGAGAGAACATTATAATCTGCACCAGAGTCAATTAAGGCAGAGACAAAGTAGGCAGTCTCATGAAGATGAAGTCCCACTTGAATATTGAATGGTTCGACATATGGCTCATCAGTAGCCAACTGTATGGCTAACATAGAAGCTTTGCGACGCTCCTTGGCTTTTGCAACTCTAGCTTTAGCCTCCTCTTGAGCCTGACGTTTAAGTAGGTCAAGTGCTTTTTTCCGTGTTTGTGCAGCATGCATCTGTTGAAGCATGGCTTCAGTTAATGGTTCATTGTATTTCTTGAGACGACTTCCATTAATGAAGTTAGGCATTTGCTCACCTTCTAGTGTCTCTAAACGCACTGCACCACTTGGGGTAAGCTCATTAATCACAAACGGTCCAAGGCCACGTTTCTTGAGCTTTCTCTTATGCTTCTTAAGTGTGTATAAGAGCACCAGGTCTCCTTTTTTGAATCGGCCAGTTGTTACGTTTCTATCATACCATTGCTTTTGTCTCCTCTTCTCAGCATACATCCCCATTACCGCCAATAAGCGGGTCTCATCAAGCTTTTCCAATTCGTCAACGCGTTGTGAAAGCTCATGACCAGTCCAATCCAATTGTTTAGCTACTCGTAGAGTAGGTACAAGAAATTCAATGGGAAGAATTGCATCTAGCCCAAAAGCAAGTTCAAATGGGGTTGTGCCCACCACAGATGTTTTATAGGCTGTCCTATATGCCCAGAGAACTGAGTGCAACTTTTGCTCCCAATCAGTCCTATGTCCCTCAACAATCTTTGTGAGTGCTGTGCAGAGAATCTTATTAGTACTCTCGGCTTGTCCATTAGTCTGGGGATGATAGGGTGCAGAACGCTTGTGAATTACCATAAATTCTTGAAGCAAAAATTCTATGACTTCATTTACAAAATGTACACCTTGATCACTAACGATCTCAATTGGTAAGCCATAGCGTGTAAACACGTACTCATACAAGAACTTGGCTGTGGTTCTGGCATCATTTTTGACTGTTGCCTTTACCTCTACCCATTTGGTCAAATAGTCGGTTGCGACTATAATATATTCTGCATGCATGTTACGAGCTGGAGGTTTAATGGGACCGACAAAATCAATACCCCATTTTGCAAAAGCACGTGTGCTTAACATAGGCCGCAATGGCATGTTATCCTTTGTGATGGGAGGTTTGGTCCTTTGACAATCGTCACAACGTTTCACATATTCTTCGGCATCCATTTGTAAGGTTGGCCACCAAAGCCCAGACCACCTAATCAACTTAGCTGTGGTATTGCCAGAAAAGTGTCCACCACCAACACCTGCATGTGCATGAGTTAAGATTTTCAGATAGTCAGCTTCACATACACACATGCGTAAGTTGCCATCCTTGCCCCTCTTGTAGAGTTGGCCCTCTATTAGCATATAGTTTGCTGCTTCAATTTTAATAGCCTGCTTTCGATGTTTAGGAATTGTTTGATCCGTATGACCATGCTGAAGATAGTCCACAATATACTTACTCCAACTTGGTGTAGTTGAAATTTGGAATAATGTGACATTATGAATTGGCTTCTGAATTTTACATGAAGCACAGTTACGAACAAATGTTTCAGCATCTGCATGCATGGTAGGCCACCATTGCCCATCTTGAGATATACGTCGCACACAAGTAGTAGTTGATGCATGGATTCCATCTATACCCTCATGTGCCCATTCCAAGATCTCCTCATATTGGTCGGGGTTAGGTATAAGCCGCAACACTCCATCATTACCCTGACGATATAATCTCCCTGAGATTAATGTGAATGGTCGCCATAGGTCCACATTAGGACCCGCTAGTTGTATTTGCCCACTTGTCAAAATTTCTAAAATGGATTCAGACCATCTAGGAGCTGTCTCTACAAGGAAAAGTGTTGAATCTAACATATCATCATCCACACCCACCACAGGAGCTTCGCCAGAGGTGATTCGAGACAAATGATCTGCCCTTAGATGAGTTGTTCCTTTTCGAACTGCAACTTCAAAATCAAACTCAAGAAGGATGATAAACCACCTTACTATCCTTCCAGTTGCACAAGGCTTATTCACCAAATATAGCAATGCTTGATGGTCCACAAAAAATATGAATTTGTTTGCCAAAAGGTAATGGCGAAACTTTTTCACTGCATATATCATGGACAATCCTTCTCTTTCTGTTGTGGTGTAATTCCTCTCAGCATTGTTCAACTGTCGACTAGCATATGAGATTGGGAAATCCTTATTGTGTTCACCCGATTGAGCCAAAATACATCCAATTGCAAAGTTGGAAGCATCAATATGGACATGAAAGATTTGGTTCCAATCTGGTGCCCGTAAAATGGGTGCAGTCACTAATGCTTACTTCAACTTTTCAAAAGATTCCTCACACTCATCAGTCCAATTAAACTTTACAAGAAGAGCATATAACGGTCTGGCTAGGACAGCATACATGTAGATGAATCTACGGTAATAGCCACAATGTCCCATGAATGTTTGTACCCCTTTAGGGTTGATAGGCCGAGGTAATGAGACAATGACATCAATTTTATCCATATCTGTTGAAATCCCATTGCGAGAAACAATATGGCCCAAAATTTTCCCTTGTCTTACCATGAATTTGCACTTGTCAGGATTCAAGCATATACGATAAAGTTGACACTTTTGAAACACAAGTCTCAGGTGTTCTATATGATCATCACGCTCTTGTGAGTGAACACATAAATCATCCATGAAAATCTCAAGAAATTGCCTAAGGTACTCCTTGAATACATGACTCATTAACCACTGAAAGGTTGCTGGCGCATTTGTTAGACCAAATGGCATAACACGATAGGCAAAGATGCCATCTTCAGTAGCAAAGGCTATCTTGTGTTGATCCTTTGGATCAATTGACACTTGGTTGTACCCGGAGAATCCATCCAAGAAACTATATGCCTTTTTCCCTGCAACTCGTTCCAGAACATGATCCGTGATTGGAAGTGGGTAATGATCACGCACAGTAGCTGCATTTACCTTCTTGAGGTTGACACATACTCGAAGTTTTCCATTTTTCTTGGGCACCACTACAATAGGGGAGACCCATTCAGTGTGTTCAATCTCATAGATAAATTTTGCCTCTAAGAGCTTGTCTATTTCTTCCTTTATCTTCCATGCAAAGTTTTCATTGTAAGTATAAGGACGTTGCTTGGAGGGTTTTGCATCCTCTCGCAATGGTATTGTATGCTGACATATGCTTGGATCAACTCCTTTGAGGTCTTTATAACTCCAAGCAAAAACATCGCGATACTCCTTTATTGTTTGTATTAATAACTTCTCCTCATCCAAGGATAAGTCTGTGGCAATCCACACATAGCGAGGCTCTTCTCCTGGCTTAGCAATATCAATATTTTTTGCATCCTCTGGACCATCGTATGAAATTCCTGGCATGCTTGGTTTTTGACGCATGGGCTGTTGAAGAACAATCTTCCGATCTTGAAGAGGAGTGTACTGTGTGAAATTGGGAGGAACATTTAGACCTTGCTCTTGTCCACTTGAGTCTTCACTCATTGAAGACCATGCGGTTTTGAGCTCTCCTTTGCTATCTTGCATCGGATTTTTTTGTTCAACCGTTGTCTTTGCACTTCCCACACTCTTTTTTGAATCGGTTTTAGACGTGAGTTTTGGTTTTTGTTTCTTCGTCTTTTTACGATTTTTGCTAACAGTTGTTAGCTTTTCCCCTTCTTGGAATCCATCTGATCGTTTGACTTGGTCTTTGATACTATCTTGTGCTTGGACATAGTATAGATATCCGTTCTTTCCTGAGAAGTGAGGTGGTGGTCGAGAGTTTTCACTCTTAGACTCCTCCTTTTCTTTTTGGAGTCTCTCACGTTGTTCAAGCTTATCTTGTCTACGGGTTCTTTTATGGCTCTTACAGCATTTTCGTTTAGGTCGGCTTCTAGGGATCTCTACCTGAACCTCCCTTCCTCTCAAGAGTAGGCGTGCCTTTCCTAACTCTTCCTCAGGGATTGTCACCTCATTATTAAAATCAGAGTCCCAGCCATCTTCCTTATCAGCATCATTAGCAGATTCGAGTGTCAAATCCTCTACTGAGACTTCCTCGACATGCATAGCTGTTGTGGATGTATCCCTATAGTACAAATCATCTAGAAGGGCACGTGGTTGTACCATTCTTATAGGAATAATATCATATCCATCGGAGTCACAAAATTGAATTGGCTTCGGTAAAGCACATGTCGATAATGTTGCAAGGACATGACTCCATTCTAATGGATCAATTAAATGCTCAGGGAAGGGTTGTGGAGTGTATGCCTCGTCTGATACACTTCGATTACCCTTAAGTCTCTCAGTGTTGAAATCCCTACATGAGGCTCCACACATCCATAGATCTTCTCGCCCATCTGACAATGTAACTCTTGAGCCCTCAGATGAAGCAGAATCAAACTCATCTATTGGAGACCTTGTTACATCACGATATGAGTGATTCCTTAGGTTGACCCTTGTGATGACAGAATCATGTCGGAGGTACAAATAATTGTATCCCCAATCTTGAATCATTTGAAATTGTCGCATGAATGGTCTACCCAATATCACTTCGTAGTTTGGATGTTTTCCAAAATCCACTACTGCAAAGGTATGCTCATATTCAATCCCACATGTGGTGACCAATATGTTCTCAAGCAGCCCAAGGGGATGTTCTAAGCTTCCATCTGCTAGCTGCAAGCGCATCCTGGTACTCCTAATAGCTGGTTTGCCCCATTTTTCCCAAATGGACCGTGTCACAATGCCCACTCCTGCGCCACTATCAAGTATTGCAGTTGAAGATACTTTTTGCACTTCTAATGGGAGGGTAGCATTTCCCTGATCGTCTTCACAAAATTTTCCTACTTTGTTGATAGGAACTGGCATTACATGCTTTGTCTCAGGATGTATAGTACACTCATGGTGACCCTTTTGTAGCAATACCTGCTCTGACAAACATGTGGCAATATCATTCCACAACTCAGGTTTAAGCTTTATCAACTCAAGCAAAGGTAAGGTACAAGCCACTGGTGCTGACAAAATAGCTTGTACCATACTCATATCCTTCTCCTTAGTCAACCTTTTATGCATGGAGGGTATCCTCAAGGTTTGAGAACAATTCTCATATTCTCCCAGATATGATGGTAAGGTTTTCATTGTATGCTTACTTCTAGGAGAAACAATTGTTTGAACTTCCTCCTGAATGCTTGGGTGTCTAAATTTGATTTCCGTGCCTCTGGTAAAATCCACCTCAGGGAATGGAGGCGAACTAACAGAAGACATGTTCTCATTAATTTTCTCAGTTACTGCGGCCCACATTTCATTTGCCATGTCCTCATTAGCATCAATAACTTCATCATTGTATGGGAAGACAAGGCTAGGTGATGGCAGAATGTCATCTTTCAATGGAGTGTCAATTGGTGCAGACCTTTTGCTCTGAGCTTGTGAAATGAACTCACTTTTCATTTCCCGACTTGACGACACTTCTGGTATGGTTTCTAATGTTGGCTTAAGAGAGGCTGGGCCACGAGGAATAGGTGGTGGTGGTCCCTCAAGTATTGACTGAGCTTCCCTAATGAGTTGCTGATGTACAGCTAGATTGATCTTCTCCTCACGAGGGTTTGGGTATTCTTGAAGCTTCTTGGGTAGTTCAGATAAGGCTGTAATGCGACTTTTATGAGCATCAATGATGGCCTCTAGAGTCTCATTCACTTTATCCACAAAAACAGAACCCCCAGAACTAACCTCAGTCGTACTAGCCTCATCTTGTTTAGAGGTCTCCTGAGAACTAGTGGATGTACTTTTAGTTTGTTTGTTTCGGTTCTTCTTCCTCCTAGTGGTCTTTTTTCTATTGGACTGTAGGGTCTTGTCCACTAGATTTGTCTTTGCATCCCTAGTTCGAGGTGTCTCATCAGTCTGTATTTCGGCATTTCGTGCATGTGATCTAGTCATGACTCTAAGTGGCACGACATCCTCATTCTCAGATGAAGGTGGCGATGGAACTGCCCCTACAAGGTTGAGTGAGACCTTTGGTTGAGAGGTGCCTTCCTCATGCAGACAGTCTTTTGGGAAGTGTTCTACACAACACCCTAGACAATATCTTTCAATTGGTGGAAACTGTTGTACTGTTGTATTGGATCGAGATGCTTGCCTTGAGCGATGTGGACAATCACGAGCCCAATGGGGTTCTCCACACTCATAACAGGGGCCCATTGGTTTGGCCTCTACTTTCCTTGGCTGCCATTGACCTGAGGGGCCTGGAATCCTAGGTTGGTAGCCGCCTAGCAACATTAAAGAGTTTTGTTCCCCTGGTTGAGTCTCCAGTGCTTGGCTTGGGTATGCGAGACTTTCAAAGATATTTTCTTTGGATGAATATGATACATATTCTTCTTCCACATAGCCTGGGTTTACCAATTCTCTACACATATTTGAATTGTCGTAGTCGACAACCCTCACAGGAGCAGTCCCTGGAGCAGGAGGTTGAGCACCAAGAACAGGTCGTGCTTGTTCTTGTGTCATCGGTGGCTTACGTTCAAAACTAGTATACTGTTGATACATTTGTGGAGCCACTCCACCCCTCGGCTGCTCACGTTCCTGTCTCATTCTCGCAATGCGAGTACAATCCTGTGTGGTGTGAGTAAAGTTCCAAGCACAGGCTTGGCACCACTTCTTTGTGGGTTGGTTTGTGACTAGAGGAGAAAAGGTATTACAGTCCTCTGTTTTATGGTCACCGCCACATGCTCCACAAAGATGAGGACCTGTAGGAAGCACACTCCTCATTCTCTGCTGCTGTTGTTGTGGCTGCATGGGTGGACGATAGGTTTGTCCTAATCTCCTTAGTACTAGGTTAGCTATCTGGTCGGGATTTACTAGCGCGCTAGACCCTGAACTTTGGTCATCACCCCACTGATTTCTAGGTTTAACCTCAGGGCCAGAACCATCTTGGAACTTGAAGTTATCGGTGAAATCCATAGCATCATGGCAACACTCATTGAAACTTGTATGTTTCTTCGCATAGAGATGTGTATGCAGTGTCAAATTTTTGAGGCCTTTTAAGAAGAGAGAAATTAATCGACTTTGGGCGGGCTTCTCATCTTCTGGGCAACGATTAATGTACTGCTTCATTCTATTTACACAGTCTCTGACACTCTCATTCTTGCCTTGCTTGAAAGAGCAGATGTGTGCTACCGTGTCATGTTGAATTCCCATCAAGGAAAAAGCAGCAATGAATCTCTCTTCCAAAACTCGTAAAGAAGTTTTGTCTGAAGCCTCTAATGCCTGAAACCAAGCCAGGGCTTTTCCCTCAAGAGTGAGTCCAAATCCTTCAATTTGAGTATGCTTATCAGCCACTTGCTCAGCTCGAACTGCTTGCCTAAAAGCTGCTACATGGTCGTATGGATCTCCCGACCCTTCATACTTCTTTACCAATTTCTGAAGAGTTGATGGCCTTACTTGTCTTGAATACTCATCGTAGGGCCTACGGCCTCTCATTCTCAGTGGGAATTGTTCCTCTCGTTGGAAAGATGGTCCACATGTTTCCAATTGGTGTGGGTACCCTATTACCAGCCTCACCAAACCCTTCCAAAGATCTTGTCACCCTCATTTCAGGAGGTGCATTTATGGGAGGCCGAGTTAGCTCCCCTATCCTCCGATTGTTATAATGAGAAAGATGTTGTTGTGGTGTGACCGGTGGTCGCACATTTGGTGTAGGACTATATCTTGGTGCTAGAGTTGGGCTACTAGCAGTGGTCCACTTAGATGTTGAAGGTCCCGCTCTAGTAAACTCTCGTAGGGGAGGAGCAACAGTTTCTCCAAGAAAGGCTGTCTCTCCTGGTTTGGCTGTATTTGTTGATAACACTTCCATAAATAATGGTTGTCCTTTTCACGTGAGTTCCCGAATCTCCTTCCAATCTAAGGTTCGGTATTCATTGGCCCCTTTATCAACTATTCTGTTCATGTGTCCTGCAAGCTTCTCAACTACCACCACATGAGCTAGAGGAAGATCTAGCTGTGGTAATTTAGTCGTGGCATAATATCCCTCTAACGAGTCCTTATAGACCTCTTGAAGTGGGTCATCCTGTAAGACCTTTGTCACAGGAATTTGTCGTACAAACTCCCATTGGCTTTCCGCCCCCTGATCCATTTTACTCTTGCCTTTCCTATCCCTTTCCAAATTTAGATCTACAAGAAGTAAATCATCTATGGTGGATGGCTTTGAGGACTGGGCATTGGATGGTCCAGGCATGTCCGGCTCAATGAGCCAGTCATCTCTAGACTCCCTTGCTCTGGAAAGTTCTGATAAATCTAAGAACTCGGTTTTAGAGAGCTCCCCTAATTTGTCTACCTTTTCTGGATGGTAGGTGACTTCATTAGCGAACACCATCTCCACCCATGTACATGTTACCCTGGTCATTGACTAGAGGTGCTCTATCAAGTTCGGAGAATATGTCGGCGATCTTAACAAGATACCGTTGTTGTGGGTCCCTAAAGATCTCAGCTCCTTGAGCATTTGTGTAGACATATTGGAGTCTCACATTGAGTGTTAACCCCATGGTGTCAGCTTCAAATGGATTAAAGGATCTTGAGGGTGTTCTATTTGGGGCTACGGGATGACTATTTGTCAGCCCTAGATTGTCCATGGACAATGAACTAGTTGTTCTAGAGGAAAGGGTATCGGATTGGGATTCAGAAAGGGTTTCAGCAATATCTGCCAAATTTCCTATCGATTGGGTCCCACTTTCCTGCGTAGGTACTCTAGAAGGTGCCCTAGGCCCTATGGCAGAATCTACAAGACGTCCCGACCGCAAGTGCATAAGGTCAAATTTTTTTGGGTTTTTTTTTTAAGTGTTTTTGTTTTGTTTTGGTTTTGGTTTTTGTGTTTTGTTTTTTTGATAAAAATATATATATATATGTATATATATATATATATATTTTTTACACTACCTAACCACTAAAGGCAACTAAAAATGAGTATATGGGTAACTATCTATCCTATATTTTTTTAATTTAATTATGATTTTTTTAAATGATTTTATGTTTTTTTTTATATTTTTTTTAAACACAAAAATTATGAATCACACTAAAAAAGATACTAATTATGCACAAAGTTACAAAAAATTAAAAAATGCAGGTTACACTAATTATGCAAAAAATTAAAAAATGAAGAATTACAAATTCTGTAAAAAAGTAGACTCCTAATAAATACTCAATTTTTTTTTCTCTTTTTATTTTTTTGTTTTGTTTTGTTTTTGTCTTTTTTTTTAATAACAAAAAGTTAAAACAATGCAAATCACTCTAATTATGCTACAAATTACAGAAATGAAAAAAATAAAAAATATGCAAACAATATGGACTCCTAAAAAAAACAAATAATTTAATTTTTTTTATTTTTTATATTTTTTTTTCTTTCTTCTCTCTATTTTTTTTAATATTTAATTGTTTTCTTTTTTTTAATCTCTTTTTTTCTTCTTCTTTTTTTTCCCTTCTTTTTTTCTTTTTTAATCTCTTTTTTTTTCTTTTTTCTTTTATTTTTCTTTTTCTTCTTTTTTTCTTTTCCCTTTAAAAAAATAAAAAATAAAAAAATCTCTTTTTCTCTTTTTGTTTTTTTTTTAAAAATATTTTTTTTTTGGTTTTTTGATATTTATTATTATTTTTTTATTTAAAAATACAAAAACCTGAAAAATAACTTTAAAAAAATTTTAAAAAAATATTAAACTACTAACCTTATCCTCAGCGGCTCGCCGCTCTCCGGAAGTGTCGCTGCATCCACGTGCTTTGCCTTCTCCCCGTTTGCAGCCAGCTGCTCGTCGGCCCCCACCTTCTTCTACAGAGTTGATGCCTTTAATGCTTCACCTGCCGGCCACTTCACCGTCTTCTTCAGTTCGCAGCGTGCTTCCTCCTTACCGCAGCCACTGCAGCCACCGCTTCCACGCATTCGATTTCTCTTCGACTTCTGCTGTGGCCCGCCACCACCGCCTTCGCTCTCGGCTTCCCTTTCGCCACCCTCTGCTTCCGCCTCCTTGCACAGTCACCTCTCTTGCTGCAGTCCGCGGCTCTCTCCAGCAGCCGCCGCCGCTCCGCGCCTCCACGCTTTGCTTGCGGCCAACCTTCCACTGCTGCGGG